>NW_019725849.1:106302-142475 GCF_002891405.2 Cryptotermes secundus
ATGCGCGCACAACAGGTCGTTTCCGGTTATTTTGGGTCCCCCCTCGTACTTACATACAAATCGTGCAACAAAGCCAACATATTTCATTACAAATTTAAAAAACCAATGGCACTCACATTTAGCTCTCCAAACTTTCAACTTCTCTTCTACTGCAGTTCACAATTACTAAATATTTTAGGTTTTCCATAGTCGCCTCCTATTGTCTCATAGGATGTCCTCAGAGCGGGAAGAACTTCTTTCCACCTCACAGGAACTTTGGGGCGCATGTACAAAAGCCGCTATTTGCTTCACTGTTAGTGATTTTTTACTTGGCAGTTCAGTACTTTTACAGGTTAAAATTTCTTCAATTTCACAAATTTGTTCATATCCTGGATTGTTTTAAAGAATGCTGTGTACTTTTTCCTTTACTACTCCACCAACTCTTCCAGGAACCGAATTAAATTTGGAAACAGTGGTTTTGAACACATTTAATGACTGATACAAAGTAGTATTGCTATTGCTTGCCTCCAGTGAGGAAATGGAGGGTGGAAGATGAGAGAAGTGAGCAGATATATAGGAAAGATTAGTTTATAGTTTTGCGTTTTTTTAGTACATTTTGGGCAATCTGAATTGATGCTGCACTTTTGGGATCAAATGTATTCATGACATTCCTAACTGTTTCTAAATGTTCAGTATAATAACTCGCTGCACACGGCCATGGGCCCCAGCGCGTTAAAATTGGTTCAGGCGGAAGTGGAATGCTCGGTGCTACTACTTTAAAGGCTTCTTTTCTGTATGGTGCTTTAACAAATACCTTCTTCACAAAAGACACCAACTTGTCAACAAGTGGAAAATTTGCACGAATTGTTTCTGCAACATGGTGCAACCCATGGGCAAGGTAAGTCAAATGTGTCATATTTGGAAATATAATTTTAAGAGCAGTACCAGCTTTCATCATATAACTTGCAGCATCAATCACAAAGAGCAATACACCCTCATACTGAATGCCATTCGGCCATAGTAAATTCATGGAATTGATAAAAAAATTCAGAAAATGCGGAGCTATTTGTGGTTTCAAATTGCTCTACCACAAGAAGATATGGGGTAGATTGTTCATTCTTATTAAGGGATCCAATTATACAATTTGCAATAAACCATCTCTCACAACCTTGTGTTTCGTCAATTGATACCCACACAAAATTATCTTGAATCTTAACTCTAATGCTTTCAATTCTAAGATTGTAACACTGCTTCACGTAATTTTTGCACACAGTAGATTCATCTGGCAATTTGCACTGTGTATATTTCTCTATGAAGTTTCTCAGGGTAGGATTGGTTAGTTTCCACAGCGAACATCTGTGCTTAAAAAGGCTTCGCATAAATAAAAGGAAAACTGTGAAAAACTTTTATTAGAAAATTCAGTAAGCAATTTTTGAACAGAGCACTTTTTGTGGATTTAATTTTAATATTCTCTTTGTGTACATTAGTGTTCAAATGCTGAAGCACTTGAAAGCGTTTTTCACAACCGTTTTCTCACACGCTCGGCAATAAAGAATTTCGTTATCCGTACTTATCGTCTCTCCTTTGAACTCCCGCTGATACAGCTGTAATTTAGTTCTCTGACTTACTTTCACTTTCGGCATGACTACAGAAAGCTAAACAAACTTAACTACAGACTAGTCACAACTAATGTGAATGGTGCCCAGCTTCAAATGAAGAAGCGTAACGAACCTCATGGAGACTTTGGAAATAAATAAGTGAAGTCCCTTATCGGTCGAATAGAATTAGGTTGATAGTGGCTACATGTGAACGCTTCCGACTAATCTCTTTGCGGCCACTTCGATGGTACATGGATGAGGCAAGTTATGAGTAAAGGGATCGGGGAAGTCCCGTCCTGGGTATTTCATGAGAAACATGAATCATGATGAAATGTTGAGTCAAATAGGCAACACATTCTAATACGGAAAAGAGAAATTGTATACACATGACCATGACTGAAAATTTGAACATAAAATTAAAAAAAATATATATGATAAACATTTTAAAAAGGAAATATGCAGTATAAATAGAGATCTTCGAAAATATGATGCTTATTCATAAAACAGGCAAAATATGCATTTATATGCACCATAAACCATGTCCAAAATTTAAGAAATTAAGTAATTCACACATATATACAAACAAGGATACTTTCTGGTTGCAAGAAAGAAATATGCATTTGCATTAAAATCTGGTCCCTAGTGATTAACAAGACAAACAATGATTTAAACTGAGACTCTCACCTGTGCAGACCTCTCAGGTACTTGCATGCAGCATACACGTACGGCAGCTGGCATATTAGTGCTATGCTTTTACTGACGTACAGTGTATCCTTAGCTGCATCATAGTAGCTCTGTGCCGCCCCCTGTTGGTGAGTTGACAGTTTGAAGTGGCGTGGAAGTGAGCGTGTGTTGTGTGCATCATGCCCCAGCCCAGCTGAGTGACCTCGTCGACCACTGCGACCAACCTGATTGCTCGAGAGCTCTGTGAGATGCATTGCCTGTATGCACATAAGCACAGAAAGTTACATACTCTGAAGAGGGCTGCGCCATAGCTCAAACAGTTAGTTGCTGACTTCTCACTGTGGCGGCCTGGGTTCAATCCCAGGTCTCGTGAAGTGGGATTTGTGGTGGACAAAGTGGCACTGGGGCGGGTTTTTTTCTGAGTACTTTGGTTTGCCCTGCCAATCTTCATTCCACCAAATTCTACATCATCATAATCACCCATGGCAGGCTACAATAGGCTAATCAGTGGCCGCTGTGCTGAGTGGACCCAATTGGACTCTAGCCCCCACTAAGCAAATTAAAAAAAAAAAATTACATAGTCTGAAGAGGGCTGCACATGTCCTTGTGCTACAGTGCATAACGTTCAAATATGAAGGCACAACTAGTAAGATGAAAAAGCTTCACATTTCAGTTCTGAAGCAAACTACATGGGAGTATTTAAATGGAGAAGACCGTACCCATGAAATGCCACCAACACTCTCCCATCCTCTGTTAGAAGGCTTCTGACATTGTATTTTTTCTTTCCAGGTTCAGTGTTGGAAATCTTCTATCACCAACTTATGATCTTACCACCACATGCTGAGTGTTATGTCTTTCATCTTTATATTCTCTGACATCTCTTCCAATAGTTCACATACAGGAACAATAGATGACACACCCTAGCATCTTTCTTTTTTAATTTACATGCCAATGAATGTGTAGGTGGTAGGAGTGCTGCTGGAAGTATAAAGGCTAGGAAAATGTTAAGACCTGTCAATACATGTGGAAGATTGATAATGGAAGAACAATTGGAATTACTTACTAATTAACTTCATACAGAACACTATTACTTGAGAAGCTAACAGTCACTTGGATCTGGGGACATAAAATGTTAATTTTGGGATATAAAAGATAGAAATTATTATCCATTTGTTATCCTGTAAAATATATTTACATTTCCATCAATCTCAGACTAGTTTTGCATATACAGTAACCTTGCTCCAGCACATACCAAGCCTTCATAGCCTCCTAACCACTTCATTACATCCTCAAACCTGTGACAAAAATGTTAGGAATGCATATAATGGTACTAATCCAACAATGCAGAAAGTTGTCTATACACTCAAACCTCTCATTCAGTCCAAAGTGCTATCAGCTTGTGAACATATACACAGTGTACTAAGTACAAGAACAGTTTTTATTGAAAGATTGGTTGGACTGTCTACTAGTGCATTTGTCTCGGTTTTTATTCTTTCGTGCTTCTGATTGTCTGTCGGTTTGTTCATTAGTACACATATTAAATTCCTTCTTGTTACATATTTCTTTAGGACACATGGTAGCATAGTTGGGTGAGGCACTATGCTACAAGCTGGAAAGTTTCGGGTTTGATTCCCGATGAAGTCACTGGATTTTCAATTGAACTAATTCTTCCAGCCGCACTATGGCCCTGGGTTGACCCAGCCTCTAACAGAAATGAGTAGCAGAAATCTTCCTGGGGGTAAAGGGCGGCCAGAACTTAAGGCTGACAACCTCACCACCATCTGTGAGAAAACTGTCTAGAAAATGTGGGAACTTCAATGTTTCACAGCCCTATGGACCTCCCGAGCCTGTTACAGGGATAGCTTTACCTTTTTACATATTTTTTTATAAGTCTTAATAAATGCTTAATCATGTACAAATGAGTTGTGAACCTACTGCTAAGGCAAGTAAAGGTGGTAGAACTGACCCTAACACAAGTTCCAGTGGAGGGCATCTACCATAAGAAAAAGTTTCCAATACCTCAGTGATAAGCAATAAAGAAGAAACAACTACTGGTATTAGAAATGTTAAAACTGAAAATATGGTGCTAGAAGAAGAGAAAATGGTATGAAACCTTCCCTGAACATGGATTTACTTATTCCAATATTGATGACAAGCAGTGCCCACAGTGTTTGATTTGCTCCAAAATATTGGCAACAGAGCTTGTGAAACTGAAGGGGCACATGACTGCAAAGCACACAAATTTCAAGTGTTCTAAGGTGAAACTGAAAAGCTCTGTCAGCAGAAGGTGTTGATGAAACAACACACAGCAGTACCAGAAAAATTTACTGACAGCATCACATGATGCATTATGCTTAATTTCTGAAGCTCAAAAGCCTCACACAACTAGCGAGTCTTTCATCATTGCTGTGCCAATGAAAACAACAGAAATCTGCCATGGGAAGAAGTAAGCTAATAAACTTAAATTCATGCATCGGTCAAATAGCACTGACAGTAAGTGAATAAGGGAAAATTCGTGTTCACATGCATGAATAGCTGTCAGGGAGAATTACAATAAAAAATACCCACATTTGCAATTCAACTAAGCAAATCAAATCAAATCCAATTTAGGGCAACTTATTATGTATGTGCACTACTGCTTTGTGAAGTATGTGCACGAAGGCCTATTGTTTTGTCAGGCACTAAAGGAAGAACTTTGTATTAATCTGTACATTAAGTTGAAGTACTGCATATATCTGGTAAATGTCAAGGATGATATTGTTTTTTTGTTGTTGTCTTTTGTATTGTGTAGCTATAGAATAATTCACTATAAGTCTTATGCTTAGATTATCTTATAGCATACAGAAATCTAGTTGAGGGGGGGTAGGTTAATAGAGCATGTCATACCGATGAGGAGGGGGCATGAGAAACTTCAAGAGCCCCTAGCTTAGATGGACAAGTTGTCCACATTGTATGGAACCCTCATGCTAATTACCATGTTCATAAGAGTTACAACTCATCCCTATCCTGAGCAACGTAAATTACATCCACACTCTCGCACCCTATTTTTAAGACCCACTGAACAGTGTGGTCCAGAGGAAGCATTCCAGATCTGTATTTGAGAAGTTCCCAGTTTGAACATTGGTTGGTTCACCAGCCATCCTGACATTCTTCATGATCTACCTCAGTCCCTACATGCAAATGCTAGAATAGTACCTCATTTAAGCCACACTTACGTCTGTCCAAATCCTTTCCAATTCATCGGTCATCCTACCATCTGATGTAACGTAGTCTCAATACTGACAGAGTCAATAAATAGCTCACCAATAAAAGAAATACTTATGATCCATCTTAGTATTATCTGTGCCTCAGTCCTTCAACTGGCCTCTTACTTTCACATATCTCAAAATTCTGTATGCATTTCCCACCTCCTCCAAATATTCCATGCACCATCTGTTCAATACTCCTTGATCTGTTGGCCCTAATGATATTGAATGAGGGATATGAATTATGGGGACATTCATTACACACTTTCCTTCATCCTGTTGTCACTTTCTCCCCCTTACATCAAAATAATCTCCATAACACTCTCTATCTGCCTTGCACTGCAGCATCCTTTGGTATGTTCCTGTCCATGGTAACAGAAGGTCCAATCTCATTACTGAACATATTCCAGCTGCTATCCTCAGACCCAGGTCACCAACACTTATCTTGTGGGATCTGATGACTTCTAGTTTGGTAGATATTACTCTGAAAGCCTCATATCTAATTTATCTTAATATTATCTATCCATTTCAAGAAATCCAAGTGGTGTTTTCAAACATATTTCCTACCTCTGTCATTTGGACACTTACCTGGAGAGTTTGCATTGCCGAGCAGATTTTTCTGTTGTTAATCTCCTCATAGAATACATAACTGAAGCCATAGCTGCGGTGCCCATCCTCTCGTGTGATGACAAAGCTATGGAACTGTGGCTCCAGGGAGTGTTTCTGGGTGCGGAACTGAAGGCCATGCGGCAGGCATAACTGCACATAAACCTCAGATATAAAGCTAGAACGCCAATGTAACAAAGCTGAATGTAAAAACAAATACTCTAAGATTTCAAACTATGTGAGCCAGTACAGACCAGTGACTATGCTACAATGGTTCATATGCATATAGCGTTACCACTATGACATGCCATACAGATGCCTCCATGATGTGGCAGTTTGGCACAAGGGAAACTTTACATTCACCTTCGGTTGCCATCAAGTGGGTATCACTCCTGCTTTGTATCAGGGAGGTACCAGGTTCACACACAGACCCAGAGACCTTCTGTAAACTTCCTGAGTTCACCCAGGTAAATGATGTGGTACTACCTCAAATCAGACCACAAGCCCTTCCTTCCACATCCTTTTAAAGTCATTAATCACCAATTATCCAATCATTCAACACCATACAATCTGAGCTACTGATAGCATCACTGAGTGAGTACAAAGCATCATCAGAATGATTATTAGCAGGTGAAATAATTCAAGAAACATTTGTCTCTGTTTCCCTCTATCCACCAAAAAGTGGCTCTGAGCTGGAATGGAACTGAAGCTTAATTACTTAGGTCAGAAGTTGGCACATAATCACACATGCCTTGAAATTTAATGTATACGTAAAGGTGTACTTCATCATATATTTTCTACACATAGTTTTATATCTCCCGCTGGTACTGACAGTGGCAGTTGGAGGTGGGGATCACCTGAAAACAGAATACACTTCACTTTGATAACCTAGTAGTGAACTAGGGATTTTGATGAAATCACTTGTGTACAGCCCCAGTACCATATTACATCAACATGTGTTTTAGAGATGCATCATATTGTGGCATGATGGCAGACAATCAAAACAGTGGAACAAGAAGAGGCAGTTGTTGCTAGGCAATAGCATGGTAAACACAACTCTGTGGCAAGAGATAGTAATGCAAAAACAGAAGCATAGCTGGGGTTACAAATGCCCCTCAACATGCACACCCAGAGCGTCCACGGGGTAGAGCATGACTGAAAACCTGAACAGTGAACCAAGATGGGGGGGGGGTCTTTGCTAGGCAACAGTAAGGCAAACACATTTTCATAGCAACAGATAGTCCAACAGTTCTACTGTTGTGGGCCATTGTCCAGCCATAGTTCGCTTCTTTATAGAGCTGTTATCACGCAACGGGCAATGTCTAAGTAATCATGTCACAATATGGTCATGAGATCCTATGGGACCCAAAACCAAGCCTGGAACCAGCAGCAATTTACCCCACATGACCTATAGGAAGTGGACAGTGGCCGCATGACTCCCAGAGTCATGAGAGAGTAAATACAGTCATGTGTTCTGCAGGACTCGGGAACCAAGAATGGCTGTGCTTGTGAGGACCAGCGGCAATTTACCAGATCAAACCAAAGGTAGTGGTCTGAAGGCTCCCAGAGCCACAGTAAAATATGGTCATGAGTCCTGTGGAACTCAGAACCAAGAATTACTGTGTTGGTGAGGGCCAGCAGCAATTTATTGAACTGGGCTGGACAAGTGAGTCAGGCTGAAGTTGCACTGTTAGCAGCCGAAACCTATCCAGGACTAGTGAACAAACACAAGACTTTATGGGTGCAGTAGTTTTAGTTATTTATACTGTGTGCAAATCAGTCATTTGAAATTACAAGTTACAAGCATTAGCTAAATCCAATTATCCATCCAAACTCCATTTATCGTCACTAACATCTGGTACTTTATTTATTAATTAATTTATTTATGGTTTAATTTATGATGCTGTTGATAACTCATATTTCATAGCACTGGATGCTAGGCAGATCAGTGAAAAATTACCTGGAAATGATATGGAAGTGGGTCATGGCCTAATTTGAAGTACTATCCCATGAATTATCTGCTGAGAAAGTGGAAAACCATGAAAACCCATTGTCAGGATAACCTGTCTCTCTGGGGCGAAATCTGAAGCCAGGGCCTCCCAAGCATGAAGCAGTAGCACTCCCCACTCGGTAGTAACATGCGGTCCAATACATTCTTCTGACATACTTGGGGTCACAGTGTCTAACACATAACAGAATGACCCAGCACTAACCATGCCAACTGCATTCTTGTCAAATGGGTTCCAAAGCACAGCGTCTGGGTAGTGTCCCAGCACCTGGCACTTGTATGAACGATCCAGAGGTGTCGACTCCAAGTTGTCACCTGTTGGACATAGTGGCAAACACTGCAGTAACAAAGAGGAAACGATCAACTGACTGCGACACAGGGGAATTAATGTGATAAGACAGCAGTAGATGAACACACTGGATGGTGACCATAAGAGATGTTACCAGGATATAAAACATAAAATCCACCTCAATGTTAGGTAAGAGTTAAGCGAGTCCTAGTTTCTCCTGAACACAGGTTGAACAGTCTTGTTCACATTCTGACAGAGATACAGTCTGTCTTAAGACGCTGTGTCTGCTCATTTTCTGATGGAGGTACTACTATCCTAGGCTCTGTCTGCTTGCTTTCTGATACATATGCTGCCTCAGTCTTACAGGCTGTGTCTGTCCATGTTCAAACATTTTCCTCAGCGCCCTGTTCTCAAACACCCTTAGTCTGTGTTCTTCCCTTAATGTCAGAGACAAAGTTTCGCACCCATACAGAATAATGGGAAAAATGAGTCTTTTTACATTCTAGTTTTTACGTTTTTAGACAACAGATGAGAAGGCAAAGGGTTCTGGACTGAATGGTAGCAAGCATTACCCGAATTCAATCTCCTCCTAATTTCCTCCTGAATCAAATGCTGATCTGTTACTGCCATTCTCAAACATCTGATCTGTGCTACATTTTCAAAGCATTTGTTAGCTATCTTAATGTCATGAATTTGCCCTGCATTCTGGTGATGAGACAGAAACATATACTTAGCTCTCTCTGTGTTTACTTCTAAACAAACCTCCTTACTAGTGCCAATTAAAGTTTATATGTTTTTCTTTAAGGAATCTCTGTTATCTCCCAGTAGATTCACATCATCAGCACAGACCAGCAGCTGATGTGTCCCATTTAATTACAGTCTCCCCTGGTTTTCCTGGACCTTCCTACTGCGTTAACAACCTACATGACCACACTTTCAAATCAAAGAGAATGATGAAGTTTCCACAGTCTAAACAACTATGTATGTCTAGGCTCTGTCCTGAAAAACACTGGTCTCTACTATCCATACAGAAAACCTGAGGCATAATCTTTCATTTTATTTATATACAATTTCATATTTCTCATCTACTGTCTAAAAACATATAATTAAAATATACAAAACTATAGTTTCACCTGTGGTTCTGTATGGGTGTGAAACTTGGTCTCTGACATTAAGGAAGGAACATAGACTGCGGGTGTTTGAGAACAGGGTGTTGAGGAGAATATTCGGACCGAAGAGACATGAAATGATAGGAGGTTCAAGAAAACTGCATAATGAGGAGCTTCATAACTTGTACTCTTCTCCAAGTATAATTAGAATGATCAAGTCAAGGAGGATGAGGTGAGCAGGGCAGGTAGCACGAATGGGGGAGGAGAGGAATGCATATAGGATATTGGCGGGAAAGCCACAAGGAAAGAGACCACTAGGAAAACCAAGACATAGGTGGGTGGACAATATTAAAATGGATCTTAGAGGGATAGGATGGGATGGTATGGATTAGACTGATTTGGCTCAGGATAGGGACCAGTGGAGGGCTCTTGTGAACACAGTTATGAACCTTTGGGTTCTATAAAATATAGGGAAGTTCTTCAGTAGCTGCACAATTGGAAGCTTCTCAAGAAGTGCTCATCTCGGTGAGTGTGTGAGTGACTGATGATTTTATACTCATTACCAGCACTTTTATTAATATTGTATTGTTATTACAGAACTGACGTCTATATTATCTTGCTGTACAATAAAGCTCAATAATTTATGACTTACACCCCAGATTAATTTACCTTCTCTACTGAATGTCAAATAATTTTTAACTTAACAAAATCCAACATTGTACTTCCAGACTCCATGGTATGTGTATGACCTCGCTAATTTATATTCAAAAAGCTGTCCATTCATTGCATTACTGTGAAACGCATCATTTGACAAAAACTGAAGTATATTTATGGCACATCATGTTACTCTTGGGCAGATCAGACGTGACAAAAATTATATGTTTATAAGAAATGAAAATACGTATCTGTTCCAAATTGAGAGTTTGCATGGATACATTAAAGACTGTTACTCAAACATCACGAGGAAACCAAAAATGCTTCGTCTTTTCGTCTTTTACAGGACACAGCTGACAACGTAAACTAAGTGAAAGAAAGGGAAGACACGATTAAAGCAGCCACAAAAATTTGCGTCTTCTTCTTTGACAGCGTCATCCACTAAACTAAATGGAGTATCCTGCATAAATACTGGCTTAATTGCATTTGCTGAGTAACAGTGTTTTTTTATTCAACTGTTAACATGTAAAACAAGTCGAGCAAGCGCAACTCACCAGCAAACCGATCTGGCTCGAGTCCTGAACTCAGATCCAAGCCACAAATTACAAAGTAATCCACGAATCTATCAGTTCCGGAAGAGACTGATATATTCATTCTAAACATAAACACAATCCACCTCACTCAAAAGTACGACACTTGCTCTTACATCGGGAAGCAATCCCACATAAAACCATTTTGTACTTTGCACTGCTTTCCCTTTTGCTCGGGATTACAGCTGACCTGACAGATCGGAATCGGTCGCAATTGAGAATTGACTCTTTAATGAACGCCGATGAATGCGACATCTTTTGAATAAATTCTCAAATATTAAACACAACCAATTCGTATCAGTCGGTATAGCAGGAATCGGTCTTTCAGCAATTGGTCAAGATTATATTACTCTATTGCAACAGGGGTTCATACTTCAATGAAACACGTTTATACTTATTTCTTGTAAACAGTAACATAAACAGTTTTCTGCGTGAATAACTATGGTTTTGAAGCACCTATAAACTCGTTACTACTAAATTTCTGCTCTGGTATTAGATGTTCCATGCCTCAGCTGGGGCAGTTTGTTGCTGGATTCTTACTGCAGACTCCTTTAATTAGTTCGATGGTAGTCCATGTGAGATTTATGGTGGACAAAGCAGCACTGAGTTAGGTTTTCCTCTAAGTACTTTCCCCTTGTCAACTGTTATTCCTCTAATGCTAGATACTCTTATCCAGGACAAGCATTAAGGTCCATTTGGGGCTGCAGTACCAAGGGTCCCGTCTTACCCCATTTCTACAGTTCATTCGAAGAATTGGGTATCCTCCCCTTACAAGCACAGTATAGTTTATCAATTTCTATGTTTATCATAACAAATAGGGAATCATTTAAATTTAACTCCCAAGTATATAAATTTAATACAGATATATTTATGATCAGTACTACCCCCAAAATAACAACACTATTCTAAAAAGGAATGTGTTATATGGGAGTAAAGATCTTCAACAATCTGTTGACTAAAATTAAGTCTATGTTTAACGACATAAAGAGTTTTAAATTTAAGTTGACAACATTCTTATTACAGAATTCCTTTTATGCCACTGAGAAATTTTTTGTGAAACATGACTAGAAATTGGATTAAAACAATAAGATTTTATAATTAAGCCATGTATTAAGATGATAAGAGTGATATATTATACGTGACCCATTGTTGATGTAAGTGCATGTTTTATATTTTGTACATAAATGATTTTTATTGTGAAATGGGTGTACAGTCAGATTTACCTTGTATGATAAATTGTTTTATTATAGTGTTACCTTGAATAGTGAGAGATACATTATATGTGGCCTATCATAGACACATATGCATGTTTTACACTTTGTGACATCCAGTCGGATTTATATTGTATGATTACTATCTTATTATTATTTTGTCATCTAGTATAAATGATGATGGATTCTATATCTATGTACATAGATCTCTGAAAGACATATTAAATATGAATATGAATACAGCTACAACATGTAGGCATATATTTACAAAAATGTTTTATAAGACACTGTGTATTTCATCAATCCTTATAATTTTATGCAAAGCGTTTAAAAAAATTACAAAACGAATCCATAAATATAACTAGGCTTAAAGAAAAGTGAGATAAAACTCATTAAGGCAAATAAAAATGGCCCATTGCAGGCACTTGCGAACACTGTAATTAAGCCTTGGGTTCCAGGCAGACAATTTGAGTAGCTAAGCATCCATAAGCTTCTTAAGACGAATTCTGGACTGCTGCATTTGAAACCCACCCATAACTGAACTTGTACACGCATGATGCACATGACAGCAGTGCCATATGGTACCATGTAAGTTAACATTTAAGCACAGACAAGCATATATGATAGTGAGACACTGTACATAATGGTGTTATGGTGGTGTATTAGCAAACTAAAATGTCAGTTACCAAGAGTGTTTATTAATATTGAACGTGTAGGTGTAGACAGAGCGATCCGCGAGAAAGGGTTTGGGTTTATATGCTTTTGACTCTTTTGATGTCAGTAACGTGAATGTTTCAACCAGAACTTCTTTTCTTCTGCTTTCAGAGTCCGTGATAATATCACTGTGTTTCTTATAATACTGGAATGCAGCAATAATGAGTTTAAAAATCAACATGATTACTGGGATTTCATTGTTGAGAGGTTATGAAATTGAAGTTTTCCCTAGAAAGTGAAGATCGGGTACAGTGAGTCTTATAAACATGGGCCAGACTGAGATGCTCAAGTACAACAGGTCTCACTGTGCTCCACTCGATAAAGTCATCTGCTTTCCTGTATTTCATTTAATACTTCAGTGAGTCAAGCAGTTATTACAAGGAAATGATTGGATGCGAATAATTTGGTACTCAAATGGAAATTACCATGAACTTTAAAATGCTGATAACTGCTATTAACTCATTGTCTGAAAAAGATATGGAAGAATCTGTAAGGTTAGTTGTGCAGAATGGATGAGTATCGTTCTAAACAGTAGCAAGGTAAGACTGCTTGTTATATATGAGTTCTGATACCTTTCTAAGGTGAAAGCCAATTGCCAATGACATTTTTATTCTACTGTTTGCACACAGCTATGTGAAGAAGAAAGGAAATCCTGATACACTAATCATGATGTGCTTGCCATCAGATTTTCACAACAGAAGAAGAAACTTTGTTTGCAGGTTGTGTTACAGTGCCTAAACATAAATTACCCACTTACAACTATAGATTTCTGCTGTCTTGGTTATGAAACAGGAATAAAAAGTAAAGAGTAATATACAAGATACATAGGCTAAAGAAATAGTAGAGTTGGAGTAGTTTTATAGTTTAATGACGTAACCACTCATTAAGATTAAAGAGCTTTATTATTAACAAATACTCCACTGTTTTATGTCGGTAATGGTCCCACCCTTTTGCAAGTGGACTAGCTGCTTTGCACGGCTAAAAGAGGAAGGCAGGAAGGATGTCTGAAACCTTCAGCAGCAGTGCATGTGTACATGATCCCAACCCACTTGCTCATGTGACAATATCATAGGGTTTGATCAAACAATGAAAAAGAAATTAAATAAACGTGCCCTTCCTCGGGATGCTTTACAGTAAAACTCAATCAAACTTCTAAAGAAGCTGAAACTGAATTTGGGCAAAGTGGCTCACATCAAGAATGACGGAGCCCAAACTCGTGACTTCAACCAGCAAAATCAGTTCAACACACCACAGTGAACAAAGTACTCTCCTCAAACAGTCAGACTAGTAAGAAAGCAGGTTCCTAATCTGCCCACGTTGGACTAGAGAGGAAGCAGGGAACCAGTGATACCAACCATTACAGGAAACAATCAGCCATCCCTGTGATAGCATATATGGCAGCATTTCAAGCATGCCATGTCATAGCTTCACTTCTGTGGAATCACTTCATGATCATGTCAGTTTGGAAATGCTGCTATTTTCTGGCCTATATCCATTCTCTGTGAGAGTTAAAGTGATGTGAGCACATGTGGTCTTGTAGAAACATACCAGTGTTTCAGAGGAAACTACTGCCCATCCTCTTTGGCAGGCTACTTTATGCAACATTCACAGAAAACTCTACTCCACCCTCAAGATGGAGGTCACAGACTCCACTGGTACCTTTCTATCAGACAATATGGCAACACATCTCAGAAGACTTGCTTATATGCTCTGTACTTGAAGAATGCCATCTTCTTGGATGTGGTGCCATGTAGATATTGTGATAACCGACATCTCAGAGGAACGTATTGCCTCCATCTTCAGGGTATAATAAATCCGCAAGCGATGAACCAGTGTGAGCAGGTGGCTGCAGAGTGAGTGCCAGTCAAAGACACCCTACTTGTTCACTGATATGAGAGTACATTTAACTTTCTGTGTAAAGATGTGGACAGTAGTGACAAGTGGCTGTTATTTCTCTCGCTGTAACATCATTTTCTTATTTGCAGCCAATTTCCTGAACTAACAATAGTACATATTTATTAGGACCAGTGTCTTGCAAGTGAAGCACCCTGTAAGGCTGCAACATAGCTTGGATGGTAAGACACTGCCCTCTTCCCATGTAGGCCAGTACAGTCCTAGGGAGTCCACATTAGATTTGTGACAGAAAAAAGTGATACTTAGCCAATTATCATTCCACCAATGCTTCATACTCATTTATCATGAAGGGCTGGTAAAATAAGCCTGTTTGGGGCCCCATTACCAAGAGTCTGAGTCTCACTTCAACCCAAGCACACGTGGAGCTTACTTCCAGACTGGGATCAGAAGCTACATTTGTGCCACTCATTCCCTGGTTGTACAACAGGAACAGAGATGCTTGAAATGGAACTGCTTTCTCATTTAGTTTCTGTGCTACTAACAGATTCACCCTCATCATCAATGTCACTGGTACAAACATGCACAGTTTCTTCAAATGGTATCAGCCCTTACCATGCATTTGTTGCCCTACTGCAAAAGTAAATAACTGAGTTAGCCAACCATTGTAATTTCTCAGTGTTAAAACAGCTGCCCCTAACCAAATTTCCAATGGGCCTGCGATCTTACATCACCAAACAATAAAGGGTACTTCCATTTACTTTTATTGACTGTGACGAACAAAAGCAACAAACAGCTGTGCATGATTATGTGCATGCTGCAAGTGTCTGGTATGACCTCCCTGTGCGGCCTCTATAGTATGCCATGTGAATATCTGACTTGAAGTTCATTTTAATGTGATGGTTCTGCATACATATTCAGTCCTCGCCTTGCTGGTAAAGATAGGACTTCACATCTGCAACTTTCCTCAGCTGATCTACGGAGATAGCCTTACAGCACATGGGGCAAGCTTCTCCAGACTCCACAATCCTGTGGTATTGCACACACACACAAAAAAAATAATCAAATCAAGATAGTGTAAGTTTTGAGGTTTTCACGGCGATGACTATGAAGAAAGTCGTCTTCTGGGTTTTGGCGCCAAAACCCAAAGACGACTTTCTTCAAATCAAGATAGTGTTCAAGAAGTCCATATGAGATTTCAGTTATTTGGCAAAATATGGAAACTGTGCAAGGGAAAAGTCAATGCAAATCATGTGTTTACAGTCTCAAGTGTTGTAGTCTTTTAACTAGGATGAATCGTTATGGCTGTACAATCTTTCCATGTCGTTAATAAACAATTACACCTATTTTGCTAGAGTTTGTTTTTCTTATATACCAATCCATATTACAACAAGGTGTAAATTAACAACTAAGTATATCTAGTTTATTTCTTTGTCTTGACTCTTCTATCTTTATTCCTGTTGCTCCCACTTGGAGCATAGGGCATCCAGGAAACACTGTTTCACTTTAGTTTCCTAATCTTAGAACAGTTTGTAGAACTCCTTGGGCAGAGGATCAGCCAGTCACAAGGCCACTAGCTACACAGGACAACATACACACAGAATAAATGCAAATATCCTTGCCTTGAGTGGGATTCGAAGCCACAGTCCCAGAGTTCGAGCAGGTAAAGATATTTCATGTCTTACATCACACAGCCACTGTGATCAACCTTGTCTTGATTACACGTTGTTAAATAAAACCCCAACAATTTTCAATTGTTCAAGACCATCTTCATGGGGTGTACCATATTGGAGTTAAATTTTAGAGTTCATGCATATAAAAATAAAGCATTTAAAATACCCGAATCACAAATTTCTTATTAAAGGTTACAGAATGCATCATGGTTACTGAAAGAGCTGATTTATAGTGTGTCATTCTATGTAGTATGTTGTCTCATATCCAGTTTTCTGGTGTCAAAAAGGTGGAGCTCTGTGGTTTCACTGTGGTCCTTAGCAATTAAAGTACTGAACAAGTTCAATGCTCCATATATCCAGCACAAGAATGAAACTGCAGAGTTCCACTTTGACCAGGGGGAAGGAGCAAAAGTATGAGACAGCACATACATGGCATAAAACACTCTAATCAACAGAATTACTGTAACTATGGCCCATATCTATGAATTTTAACATATTACTTTCAATATTTATAAGAAATTTATGACTCATGATATTTTTATATATATAAACTGTAAAATTTCCCTTTAAAGTGGTACAGCCCCTGAAGATAGTTTTGTACGACCTACACTTGCCAAGGTTTTATCATCATCCCCACCTCTTCCTGCAGGTGCTACAGTCCATGATGAACCCTGGCCTCTTTTATGATTGCCTGCCATTGGTCCCAATCCTGTGAATTTCATCTCCAATCTCTAATGCTCATTGTCTTCAAACCACCCGATAGCAGGTCTGCCTACTCATCAAGTACCCTTGATATGCTCAGATATACTTAGGCGGTAATTTACATCTTACAACTATGCTGCAAAAGTGACATGACAGTGAAAGGGGGATATGTTTCAAGGGTACTGTCACAGATATGTATGTAAGCAATCGAACACTGCATTCATCTTCGTTAGCACTAAAATTTTTTCTTTAGCAGTCAATCCTTTTAGAACTATATGTACCAAATCCTGTAACTTTAAAAACCTCTGTGTATTTATGTGTTTTGTATAATACTGAGAATAAACAGTTTTTATCTTCTTAAACAACATTAACCAGATGATCTCTGTAATGGAGATGCAGTGTGTTTTCTGTCAGACAGGAACAGAATCTTTAAACATTATTTAGATGGTACTCAGAATTCAAAGGGATAACAGAAACTCCATGTGTGTTAACATTTCTTTTGATCACTCTGTTTATTTTAATCTTTTGTCTACTGGAAGAAAGTACGAATACTCACAGCTGAAGTTCGGGCAAGATGGCCGGGAAGTCACAGTTCGGACAGGCAGTGAGATTATCCTTCACAATGTGCTGCCCCTGCAACATAACATATGCAGTACACTCCATTTGTTACTTTTACTTTATGGCTTATAGCTCAGACTGTACAGAACTGAATGGTAGGATTGGTTAGTAATGAGCTGGAAAGGAAGTCATGGCCTGATTTGGTATATTATCTTGACATTTGGCTGGAGAGACAGGAAAGCTTGAAGAGCCTCAGTGGGGACAGCAGAAATGCTACCCACTTCCACACGTATATTAGCATTTGTACTTTTCACTGTCCCTGTGCAACTTTGTCATTGTATTAAAATTCACACTTCAAAAGAACTCATCTCTTCCAATTATTCAAATACTACCCACTTGATTGTAGAAGCCAGGATAGTGTAGTAAGTATGACGACTGGCTATGGGCTGAACAACTGAGGGGCCAGAGTTTTCAGTTCTCTATGCCATCCAGACAGGTTCTGGGGTCCACCAAACCTCCTATCCAATAGGTACTGGGCTCTTTCCCTGGGGGTAAAGCGACCAGGGCGTGAAGCTGACCACTCACTTCCTGCTAGTGCAAAGGTCAAGAAAATGTGGATCTATACATCCACTTCCCCATATGCCTTAATGGCATAGTGCTTAATTAGTTAAGCACAGGGACAACTTTATCTTTGCCTTACCCACCTGACTATTACATGTGGTATACAATCAGCAGCATGTAGCAAATTAACAATACTCCTTTAAACGACAAGTTCTTTATGTTACTGACATCAATGAGAAAAATGCATACAGGTTTTCCCTGGTTTACATATTTATACACTTCTATATTCAAACTATTACTGTGAAAAGACAGAAGGGATAAATTAACTTGACCTGCACATGCTGGGGCACTGACCGTGGCAATGCAGAATGGCACACTGTTCTTGCAATGGACGCAGTTCAGCTCTGTCACGGGCAAAGGCCCATCACAGTACGGGCAGGGCGAGCTTGGCTCCTCCTCCTCATTTGCCGCCGACAGCTTTGAGCCTGGTTTGCGCACCACAGCTTCTATCTTCTTGGAGTACTTTGGGTCCACCTGCAAGCGATATTCTGGACGCATCAGCATGGCAGCATAGCTGAAAGCAGATGCCTTAAGCCCAGCACGACTGCACTCAATCACTGTTGATGTCAGGATGGGCACAACATCTGTGGTCACAGAAATGTACCACTCATGACTGCTGATACTGTTCTTATGCAGGGTCTGACAGGTGCAACACAGATTACATTCACAGGTCTTCAGGAACAATGTTAGAAACCCAGTCTACCAATTGAACAAATCTTAGTTTACTTCACAGCAACAGAAATTTCTCAGGCCATTGACTTATTATGGTGAAGTCTCAAACCTATGTTCAAAGACTCACTGTCTCCATCAGAGTCAATGTCAGCCATCACCCCTAATGACGGAGGCAGAACAAATGTCTGAACCTTTGTCCTTAGCATAATCATGCTGCGGCTGATTTCCCAAGATGATTCTGATGCATTTATTCACCATGAAAGCCTCACATTTTAATTTAACAACACTTTCTTGGCTGCAATTGATAATGTAGTGCCTAATGAAACAATAATGATGAAAATGTTGCTGCAGCCACCACTTGCCTAGGACTCACGAAAACCACAAAAATCTGTCAGGATATCCTGCACATATAACTGATTACATGGAAGCAGTTGTGGCAAACTTGAAGGTATCATATAGGATTTGAGGTACTCAAAGCAGTGGTTACAAAGAGTCCTATAACACCATGTAGTCCATTGAAAGCAAACCAGTGATTCAGAGGAGCATGTCACCTCTATCTTCAGGGTTGAAGAATAAGCCAAGCAAGGAACCAGCAGGAAGCAGGTAGCAAGCAGAGCAATCCACTTGCTGAAGGCTCGAGTTTATACAGGAAAATGGGAGGGAACTGCAGGATGAGTCGTCACTTCCCACTGGCTTGCTTACAGAACAGAGTGAACCAACAGGAGACAAGACAAGGAGAATTAGCAATGGCCCTAAAAAGGACTGCTAGTGCAGATCCTGATAAGATGCCCTCATAAGGGAAGTGGCCTGCAGAGAAACCATCTATAGAATCCTGCGACGGAGGCTTCCCCTGACCTCTTCACCAAATTCAGATACATGGACCACATCATCAGGGAGATGATGGAACTCCATACCAATAATATGAACAGGGAGGAACGCTTTTGCCTAAGTAAGTCATGGAAACCTCTCATCTGTTCCCTGAAAGACTGGAGACCTCCCCCATAGGACTCTACAAATGGGTTCTCCACAGGGCCATACAGGTCTGTACACACTGTCCTTATTGGGGCACAAACTTTTCCCTCTCCAGGCACCCATCTGCTGTAAGCCTTTCCTTCCTGTCCAGGTTTCCTTCTGGAATATTTGCTCTTTCTTTATGCTCATTGCACGCCTACAACCCACACACTCAACTTCTCTCCCATCTTCCTGGGTTCTCTGTCCATCACACCATTACTGCTTTCCGAGATCTGCATTAGTGACCCCTTTCACGGGCAATGCTAGTTATGCCTGTCTTTTGTCTCCTACTGATTCACTGTATTCTGTGACACAGCCAATGGAAACTGGCAAGTTGTCTTGCACATCGATCACTTCACTTTGTAAAGGGAACTGTCAAGTTGTCCTGCAGTGCCCGCTCATTATCCTACATAAACCCAAGCATTCAGCAAGTGGATTGCTCTGCTTGCTAACTGCTTCATGCTGGTTTCTTGCTTGGCTAATTCTTTGACACTGAAGATGGATGCAACATGTTCCTTTGAAACACTGGTTGACTTTCAACACACTACACAATGTTGTATTCCTGAAGATAGGACTCCTGAAGGTATTATCCTGGCAATCACTAGAGAGACCAAGGAAAATCGCCATAAAAATCAGTTGGCATAGCCAGTATCCCCACTGAGACACGAATTCCGTACCTTCCAAATATAAGCTACTGACATGTCAAGAAATTCACTGGCTATACTGAGACTGTCATGGTTTCCCTCAGTCTCTCCAGGAGAACACCAGTACAATACCTCAAATTAGGCCATGACTACCTCCTTCCACATCTTTTCCAATTCATTATTCAGTCATCATACCATTTGACACTATGGCATCTAATCTACTGACAGCCTTGTTAAATAAAAACTTATGTCACACCTTGGAACACGCCCTGAAGGTTCTATTATAGAGTAATAAAGGACATAAGTCAATTTGTATCAGCCACCCTTCATCTCCTGGAAATAAGTGATTTAAAATCCTCCAGCACTTGGGCCTGCCTGCTGGTTTTTAACCAGGGGTATTACTGTGTAAGATTTGAGGTTTTCACGGTGGTGACTATGAAGAATATCGTCTTCTGGGATGTGGTGCCTTGTAGATATTGTGTGAACTGACATTTCAAAGGAGCATATTGCCTCCATGGAGGCACATTACTGTATTACAGTTTGCAGTGAAAAATGCAACTGCCCAGTTGACTGTGGTGCACTTTAACAACAATGCAATGAATGGCCAGTAAAGGTTAACACTTGAGAAATGACAAGTTACTCACGGGATGGAAACTTTGAGATGTTGTTTGCAACCCTGATAAGCATACGTGCACCTTTCAGGTGTTCTCCCTGCCTCACATGCAGGCGCACCAAAATGTACGAGTGCAAAAGCATCAGATTTGAATGCATCTCTGTTGGAATCTTGATGCCATTCCGACGCAGCTCTTGATACATCTCGAACAGAACATCATGGGCATTCCGGTAGTTGCCTGAAACACATTAGGCCAGGATAACTCATGTAAGACAACAGGCATTCTTCACACTGCTGCCAACACGGAGTAAAGCTTCCCTGTTGGTGGAAAGTTGTGATGAGGTTGGTGAGAATGAGTCTCATGGAGTGGGTTTTGTAATATTGTCCATATATTCCTATGCAGCTCAGTGACTTCAGCACTTGATAGCAGAATTAAAAGAAAATGGAAACTTCTTTGAAGAAGGCTCTGTGATACACTTCCCTGACATTCTGAATACTTCCCCTCATAAAAAGTTGTAACCCCCAAGTCAACATATTCATATATCCCACATAACATTACACATTCATGCTCAATATGGCTTCAAGTCTTGTTTCTGTTAGCACATGAAAGATATATGAGAGTTTGTGCTCTGTTTTCTGGACTGCTTAGTTCTGCTCATCCATGGAACCTATCTTGAGGCAGGTTAATTTCTTTACACCTTAGAAAACAACTTCAGTAGTAAACTTCCATACTCTGTGACCAGCCAGGTACTTAATCAGAAATGAAGCCCCAAAACTTAAATATAAGGATGAGATAATGTTCTGACTGGTCTGGTTCTTGACCCTGAATCTGAAGAGGGCTGCACTATACCCCAGTGACAAGGAGAAGACAGTGTCCTCTATTGGGGCGGTAGCAGTTCACTTTTATGCCTTTTGGACTTTACAACACTCCAGCAATGTGCCTGACAGATTCCATCCTGTGGGGTATTATGAAGTCTGCCCAGTTCATTTGAATGATGTAGTCACCGTTGACTGGATGTTCTAGTGGCAATTTGACAACATGTAGATGTTCTAGAGATTCTGAGACACCTATCTCCAATTGAACCCCAAAAGTTCTTCACTGTCCCAGATAGAGGTGCAGTACCTTATAACACCGAAAGGCGTGATTATAGACTCAAGAGAAGCTGAAGGCTGTATGGGTGTGGCCGTTGCAAAAGACAAACGTGAGTTGAGGCGCTTCCTTGGTCTGTGTCCCTACTACAGGAGGTTCATAGCTGGGTCCATGGACATTGTCAAGCCACTGACCCAGGTCACGGAAGACAGGCTCACTTTTTAACGATCTCCAGAAGTGGAAGCATGAACCTTCTGATCCCTAAAGAAGTTACTGTGTACAGCACCTGTACTAGAATAACCCAGCTGACTAAGAAGGGTCCTGAAGTACAGAAAAGCCAGAAGCATATAGCAGCTCACCATCTGGACCCTAGCCAAGGCTAAGAAGAACTACTGTGTTACTAGCTATTGTAAAGATGCTGGGACACTTCCACAAATATCTTTGTGGACAAGAATTCCACTTGTGTACTGACCACTCTGGCCTGACATGGCTCCTTAGTTTCAAGAACATGGAAGGATAGAAGGCCCACAGGATCCAATGTCTACAAGACTACATGTTTACATCTGAACACTGTCAGATGCAGCAGCACACTAATGTGGAGGAGTTCTCTAGAAGATGGTGCCCAGAGGCATGCACTCACTGTCAGTAAGTTGAACAACAGTTAGGTGGGTTAGAGGTGTGTGTCACTGCTGCTGCCACTGTTGATGGCGGGAACTTAGCTGTCGTGAGAAGGATGCAGTTGGATGACAATGACATGGGGCTGATTCTATAGGAAGTGCAGGAAGCATAGCATCCCGAACAGAAGGATATTTCTGACCACTGTCACACCTACAGGGGTTACTGGGCTTATTGCAAGTCCCTGATGGTCTGAAATGACGTATGAGGTAGTCAGGCACCTCAGCCATTCTACATGACACAGAGAAAAGAAAAACTGTGCATGTCAAAACCAGGATGATTATGACATCATCATCATCTAATGCAACTCCATTACAGCACCAATTCATGAAAACCTATATTTAAAATGTCTATTTCAATACAACCTTCCTTTCTCCAAATCTGCAACAGTTAGAGAGTTGTGCTTCATCAGAATATGTCAGATTTGATTTGACAGCATGTCATAAAAATCTGGTGCACAACTGACAGAGATAGTGAACATTATAATATATTAACGTCAGTACCGTTGATCTGCTCCTGACTGGCGACAATGATGGCCGTTTTGGCAGCTTCCCGGTATTGGTGCCGCGCCATGTACAGTCGAAATAAGAACTTTGGGTCCTGTAACAGAAATGTATGATATGCCATCTCAGTCAGCAGCAGTGTACAAAATACAGTAGGTACATCCGAGTTAGTATAGTAAACCTTCACTAATCCAGTTACAGTTAATCTGGATGTCAGATAATCCGAATCGAAGTATGAAAAATTAAAAATTCTGTTTACAGTTGAGTACATACTTTAAAAGACACAGTGCATTGTAACCATTCATCATAATTTTGTGGACTCCTGTATTAATTAAATTTATATTAAGTTAAGATCATGTAATATACAAACAGAGATCTGGCAGATAGCCAACTTTTTACACTCAGAAGTGACATAGTTCAAGTTTTGCTATGTGGACAGGAAGTAACATCTGGTACATTTCCTGGAATTCTGGAACTTTCATCAAAGTTGGAAAGTCTTTGAGAATTTGAGAGCTGACACCTTGGAATAGCTATAACTTAGAAGTGGGAGGGCCGGAGCCTCATCCCCTGATCATAATGCATAAAGTCTCTGTCAACCTTAGCGTCAAGTCAGCAACTGCCAGAATCACACAGCAAAGCAACATGACTGGAAATTCACAAATTTAGGGAACCTCCTAGTTTTCAAACTAAACCAATGGCACATGATGGAGGAGTGGATTTCTCTTGGAGTCTGGTTCATGGACCTCAGGGTTCGGAGGGAGATGATTCTACCTCAGGCAGTCTACATTCAACTTTTGGCCAAGTCAGACACAAAAACACAACTACGTCACTTCACTAGAAGTATTACAAGTCCAATCCAAATAAGTGTAACTATTTGAGTTTACACTGTGTTCAGTGAACTGAAGTTAATTAAATAATTCCTGAAGCGCAAAAGTCTTGAAGTGTACGTGATTGTAGCATAAGGATCTTCTTGCTTGAGCCAGGCCTGTATGACCCTAGATGAGAACTCACCTCTATCCATTACAGAGTCGAACCCAACTCCCTAGGACTTTACCTACTTGCGAGACATCTAATAATCATACAAGTAAAGGAACTTATAGGTGCCGTAAAGTTTGGCAAAAGACCGTCTCGAGTGGTGACCAACGTGTGGTGTAAGTTGTCCACGAAGAAAAGGCAGCCACGAGTGTCAACCAACGTAGGGGTAAAAGGTTGGTGATAAGTGGAGCACAACTTACAGCTGGAGGAGAAAAAGAGCGGTTACAGCAGTTAGGAAGGTAGAAGGCGCTGTTGTACTGGCCACATAGACCTGTCAAATGTCCACTTTGATTATCCTGTGGTTGCTGATTAGAGCTCCTGACACAATTTTAACAGACTAGTCAATATGGATGTCTCCTAAGTGCATGTTTTGAATAGAAACCTTGAAAATCTTCATACACCAAGTCACATTCCACAACAAATACTAACTTCATTTTGCATATCCACATCAGAAAATATCAGTACTCATATAACAGACACAAGATATTGAAACAAATGACTACTCACCCATTCATGACATTCAACGAGTTAATGCTCAACGATCCATTGCTATGGTAACCCCAAATTGTTATTTAAGAGCTTTCATGCATCATTATCAAACTCTGTTATATATAGAGATATACTGGGCATGTGGTAGCGTAGTTGGTCGAGACACTATGCTACGAGCTGGAAGGTTGCAGGTTCGAATCCCAATGAGGCCACTGGATTTTTCATTTAACCTAATCCTTCCAGCCACACTATGGCCTTGGGGTCAACTCAGCCTCTGACAGAAATGAGTACCAGGAATCTTCCTGGGGGTAAAAGGCTGCCAGCATGTAAGGATGACAATCTTACTGCCATCTGTAAACTAACTGCCTAGAAAAATGTGAGAGCCTTGACATCTCGCAACCCTGTGAGTCTCCACGGCCTGTTCAGGGATAGCTTTAACAGAAAACACCAAAGTTAAGAATGAGAAGAACTGTACCTTCACTCCCAAGTGAAGTATCATTCCAGTTGAACATTAACTGGAGTTAATATCTCATTGGGTTATGTATGTTGCTCCCACTAACAACTGACTCTATCAGTTCAAACATTTCCTCTACATATATATAGACCTCCTGAAATATAACATTCATGCTGTGTGAAGTTCAATGAAAATCAGTCAGCTTGCACACAAACAGTTTTCAGACAACTTGTCACAAAAATGTTTGAGAAATATTCTGAGCAAAGAATCCCACAAGAAAAAGGGATAAAAACATCAATTATTTTCTGTGGATTAAGAAGTATTTTTTTCTGTCTGCTGTTGAGAAACTGCTGCTAAGTAAGTCTCAGTGATGTGTTTGCTGTTCTCACTGTACTCACTTTGGGAATGCCATCCGCCTCACCCAACAGGAACTCTATGAGCTGACTGGCCAAATGATCGTCACTGGCAACAGCCACAACTTCAATAGCCAACGAGATGACTTTTGGATCCTCCGAGTTTGCTTTCAATACTTGCATGAGATGCTTCAGTGCCTGCAACACAATATTCCTGCTGACAGACTGTTTAGTGGCACCATACCAACTACTCAGACTTATGAAATAGCCTCACCTTACTGTAGTCCCCTGCATGGTAGTAGTATTTGCCAGCCAGCATACTGTTGTTTTCCCCTTCAAAGTGCAGAGCGAGGCTGTTGAAGTCTTGTGGCTTCACATCTGCCTCTAATGAGTCTGTCAGTACCTCACCATACAGCTCCATCTGGTGATGCTGCCTTGCCAGCTGGAATGCCTCATCATGACAGCGAGACAGAACCAAGAACCGAATGGCAGAGCGGTAGTCACCGAGCCTCTGGAAGAACCTGCAGCACAATATGCCATGTAGTTGCCTCAGTGCCCTTGTGCACAGAAGGGTTAATGGATACTTTCAAAACCATTTTCTTCTAATACTGTAAAACTTATCTATGTGCTCAGCCTGCGCCATAGTTCAAGCGGTTAGTCACTGGCTTCCCACCGTGGCGGCCCGGGTTTGATCCCGGGTCTGGTCAAGTGGGATTTGTGGTGGACAAAGTGGCGCTGGGGTGGGATTTCTCCGAGTACTTCAGTTTCCCCTGCCAATCTTCATTCCACCAAATTCTCCATCATCATAATCACTCGGGGCAGGCTACAATAGGCCAATCAGTGGCCGCCATGCCAAGTGGACCCATTTGGACTCCACCCCCCCACTAAGCGAATTTAATTTTTTTTATCTGTGTGCTCCCTTTATAACAGTGCACTCCACCAAAATTTTGTATGCATTTCTCGTTTCATCAGGCTATCCTTTATGTCCATAGGACAGTACTTCATGTTCTAATCTAAAATGCCATGAGAACAAATCATTTAAAGTCAAGAATAATGTCATCTGGGGTGTGACATCATATACTCTGAACTGGGTACCGATGATTCAGAGGAACCTGATGCCTTCATCTTCAGGATAGAGAAAATGAGCTATTTACCCTAATGATGAAGGCAGTTGGACACTCTGAAACATTGGTACCCATCCACCAGACTATACGGCGTCACTCCTGAGACAACAGTAATCATCATACTGATCACCATGAGAATCTCAAATTTCATTAAACACCCGAAGAGAAGAAAATAACAATGTCAGATTGAAATTTTACATATTGCGATAGGAATGTCAGGGATTCTGAGTGATGAACAGATGAACTTGCCTTGCCACCATCTTGGCACCTTCTATGCTTTTGGTCTCCTGAACCACATGCACTGCCTCCTCTGGGTTGTTCAGGTGGTCCAGGTTCAGGCGCACGACACTGTCCATGTCACGTGCCATCTCATATGCTTTCAGTGCCTCCTGGTACTTCCCATCTGCCTCCTTGGCCTTGTCAGACAAGGTGCATGAGCCAATTAGTACACATGCAAATGCTTTAAATAGATGTGACTATTGTTTTGGATGCTGACTATTAACTTGAACATTTGCAAACGCGGCACATCAGAAACTATTCCTAGCCATATCAGATTGAGAATGTAAACAGAATCTGAAGAAACTCAGGACACTGGACAATGTCAAAATCAACACATCACATTTCTTGTAGCACACATTTATCAGAAACAACTAGACTTATATAAATGATCCCATCATCTGATTCTTATGCATGTGAGAAACATGGGTGAGTATCAGACCCCAGCACTGAAATGTATTCAATTTGTTGTGCATCCCTATTCTAGGATTTAGCAATCCAGTAGTCCTGTATATCAAATGAGGCATAGTACATTGCTTAATGGTCCCTTACAAGGTGTGACAAATAAGAGACTGGCAACATTGTGAAGCGTAAGTAATTCTGTAGTCACTGACGAATGCTGTCACCTATAGGTATATGTCTGAAGTCTATAAAATCATTAAATTGTCTCAATATGTCTTGGGAGTGGAAAGCAGCCTTGCTTTAAATGAAGCAATATTTCAATAGCTTGTCATGGAAAATTAATGATAAATAATCTGAACAAAGAATCAAAATTAAATTTTTGTTCAAACTTGGAAAGGAAATCAACCGAAACCTCTGAAATATTAAGTCAAATTTATGGGGAAGCAGGCATGTCAAAAGAATGTGTTTTAGAATGGTGTTAATGATCTTCCATATGAAGGGACCAAGTTGAGCTTGACAGCTGACCTGGATATCTGATGCAGAATGATCAATATCTTACAGTGAGAATGACTGAAAAAGATCTGAACATCAAAAGAAACCCTGTACAACTGATACTGATGGAAAATTTCAGGCTGAAGCAAATTTGTGAAGATGGTGACCAAGAACATCACTAACAACCAACTGTAGCGGAGAAGGGTAGTATGAACTGATCTTTTCCACTGAAGCAGAAATGATGATTGGATGAAAGCTGGGGGTTTCAGTGTGACAAAGTGGTAGAGCATGTGATGGAAATCTTGGG
The DNA here is from genome assembly GCF_002891405.2 of Cryptotermes secundus. Lineage (NCBI taxonomy): Eukaryota > Metazoa > Arthropoda > Insecta > Blattodea > Kalotermitidae > Cryptotermes > Cryptotermes secundus. Next base: position 134,535 of record NW_019725849.1, read on the forward strand.
CTCACCTCATCCCAAGAAAGTGCAGATGTCAAAGTCAAAGTCAAAGTCAAGGCAATGTTCATGTTCAATGATTCAGTTCAACTGTGTAGACTGAGTTCCATACTGCAAGTCACAGGCCAAGAAATATGTGTTTTCCTTGGAACCATGTTTTACGGTATTTTCTGCAGATCTTTCTGACACACACAAAGGAACAAACTGGAACAAACCAGTGAATGACCCTATCCATGCTGACAACTATCATGTTATAAGTTTCATTTATCTCAGTGAGGTATGAACTCATCTCTGCCATCTACCACACATTTTGTACTATCTTCCAACATGTAAATACTGCACAAAAATAATGGTCTTCTTAGATGTAACGCCATGTAGTCTGTTATTTAATGGAAACTCACTGACTCTTCCACACTAGTAACAAAGGAAGCACATTCCTCTGAAACAATAGTGCGTCTCTGGCATCACATTCCAAAAGAATGTAATCTTAAGAGAATGTTTTTACCAATATGGCGGTTGTGATGATGGTCTCATGGCCATTAACACATTCCAAACCCTTCTCTTTTCAACCTCACTCCTGAGGGTCATATATTAAATTGTGCAAAAAAAATAAAACTCTTGCCATCAGTGGTTCCTATACAAGAACTATAAGAATTAATGAGGAATGCAAATGGCAAAGATACTGTGACATGATAGCTGAAAGCCAGGACAGCACAACAACAACAACAACAACAACAAAAAAAAGATGACCGTTGCTAGGAAACAGTGCAGTAAACAAACTTCTTTGCCAACAAATAAATGTAATGATGTGCAGCGGCATGGAGACTGCTGGGACTTGCAAGTACAACTTCAGGAATGGAAGTGGCCACACAGCAGTATAATGGGAGCACAGACTCACCTTGGCATACTGCAGATGAATCTTGGGCGAGGTGACATTAGGGAGTACATCTCCAACTTTCTCCCAGTTCTTGAGCCGGATATAAGCTGATGCAGCTTTATCATAGAACAGTCCACTCTCATACAACATGGCTGCATCATTCAGGTGCTGCTTCAAACACATCAACACAATGGCTAGACAGGTCAATTTATGGTCTAAGAAAAGTGGACGTCATTATGGCTGAAAATTGACAAATTTTAAAGAAATCCTATGATACTGAATTTTGGAAATATCTGTCCATCAGTTCAGGCTGAGAGGACTGCAAACTTACATTCACACTCAATAAAAGTTTGTACACTTTCAACAAAGCCTCTCTCCATGTCAGTCAATTCAACATAATTAAAAGTTATCATTAGTAATGTTCTAATGTTGCAATATCAGTTAACCTTCAATGAATGGCACTAGGGGCAGGAGCTCTGACTAGCAATGGCTTTACTGCTGAGAACTCCTATCCCTGAAACTCTTACACTACAAAATATCCTATTTAATTAAATATGTTTGACAGAAAACGTCTTGTTACTATTATTAGCTTTCTGCTGTTACTAAGCAGTGCTGCTATCTAGGTGCACACTATGAACATTTTTCAGGAAGGTGGACACTGGAATACTTCCAATACAGTTATTGCTGTCAACTTTTGCTTCTGCTCGTAACACTTGCGAACACATATAATGACAGAACCGTAAGCATTAGACTTTAATAAAGAAAGGACAATATGAAAAGGTTGTGGTCACTAACGTCTGTGTTCGAAACTTCCGGTAGCTAGCTTCCCTGTGCTCTCAGCTGCAAACAACATTTTCATCTTCTGTGTTTCCTCTGTCTTGTTCACATGCTGCTATTGTGGAGTTGAGAAGACAAGTACGAATCATGAATTGACAGCAAGTTTATGTACAATTAAAGTGAGTGGAACCCAATCCCTGAAGAACAGCCACACAGTCAGGAGAGCACAACATAAGTCTATATACAGCAGAAATAGCTGCACTACATAAAAGATATGAGGGAAAACATGAAAAATGAAACAAAAGTAATAAAATGGATTACATTCCATTAGTGTGCAGTGCATTAGGATTCCTCACATAAGTGTTGCCTGAAGATGGCCTAAACATGTATATGTAGCATTGTAGTAGTGCATATGTGCTTTAATATTTTAACAATTTTATATAACATCTTATGCACATGAAAACTGCTGTGCAATACTGAAATGTGAATCAATGTTATTGATTACTGCATTATTGATGGAACAGTTGACAGACTATATGTTGAGAGGATTCAATTCAGGTGGGCATGCACACCAGGAAACTGGAATTTCTCCATAACCACTCCTGAGTCCAGGATAATTTTTGGACAGCCACCGTTGCACTTAATGACCATAACATGGTGGAGCACCATCATGTTGAAACCAAACATGAAGAAATGTACTGAAGGACACGTCTTCTAACAGTCCACTTAAGTGTTAAGAAAATTAAGGTAATCATGAACAGTAACTCAAGCCAGTACATTATAAGGGCCTATGAGGCACTCGTCTAGAAATAAATCCCACAAGTTGATGGAAAAATGTCACTGCTGATGGCGAGGTCAAATAAACTGAATGTGGATTTTCACCCAACCAGATATTCGTTGTAGACGTTGGTGATCCTAGCCTTTGTTAAGCACAATTTGTCCAGAATCGAACCTCTGCTGTAAATGCATTGTCCTCAGCTGACTGCTGCAGAATCCACTGACTAAATATATGTCCTGCATGCGCATTGTGTGATACTACCTCTTGCACAGGATGAATGTCATAGTGATACAACAGCTGTTCTCGTAACGTACAGCTTGCGAAAGCATGGCAGTAACTGTATGAGCTGCAAGACATACGGTACTGACAGCAGAGGCTGCCTTTCAAAGATCTTGAAGATCTGCTCTTCATTTCATGCATTATGCACAGAACTCGGAGAGCCAACATCCCATCGCAGCCTGTGAGAAATGTTCCTGTCTCTCACATTCAGTGATCAACAGAAAGGAAAGTACAATGATATGGCACTCTCTGATTATGTAGCTTTCTCTGCTTCTTCTAACAGCATCTGCAACATTTCTTATGCACTCTTCTACCACAAGTTGCACGTCCACTAATTCTGTAAGTGAACAGTCACATTCCATGCTGGATTGCTATGTAACATGCTTTCACAAGCTTAGATGGCTTCAGACTGACTCAGAATGTAATACGAGGGGGTACCCAAAAGAAACCGAACTTATTTTTTTTTAAACTTATTTATTCAAATTTTAAGCACAAACCTTCAATCCCCTTCAAAGTACTCTCCACTTACACTAATATACTTGTCTAGTCTTTTATTCCATTTTTCAAAACATTGTCTAAATTCATCTTTTGAGATGCTTGACAGCGTCTCCGTCGTTTTTCTCCTTCACCTCAGCAACATCAGCAAAACGCTGAAAAAAAGTTTTGATCATTTCGGGACTCTTCTTTCAAAGCACAGCATGCTTCCACGCGACCTTGTTTTTGTTCAGCAGTCAGCAGTCGTGGCACAAATTTCGCAGCCACCCTTCTCACTCTCAAATCTTCTGTCAAAATTTGCTGAACTGAGCTCCAAGTCACTCCCGACAGCTCCACAATTTCTTCAATGGTCCGTCATCGATCTTCCTTGATGACTTCACGAATTTTTTCAACATTTTCATGTGTTCGGGCCATTGCCAAAACAACGATCACACAAAACAGTTGTCACTATAAAATCTGCCGAAACTAGTCCTTACCTTCTGAAGCAACGGTAGTCGGCTTATCGACTCAGGAATGTTAGCTCTATGCGTTCATAGCGGCAAAATACGGTACTACAAAAGCTCTGCCCACAAAAAAATTAGTTCGGTTTCTTTTGGGTACCCCATCGTATGTACTAGTTTTTATTTAGGATTTGAGGTTCTCACAGTGACGGTTATGAAGAGTACTAACTTCTGGGATATAACACCTTACAGTCTACATTAGAGAATTACATATTCATAGAAAGACCTGGGTACTGTAAACATCTACAGAGATTGGCATCAAATTGATTGCTATCAACACCCAGTAACACAAACAATATGCTCTCAGTACGTTTGTTTTTTGAAATGTAACTTCTTAAGGCCCTCAAGGTACATATTCACATGAACTTCTCTACCTTATTCCAAACTTCAGAAGCAATCCTGTAGGATACAGAATATAATGATGCTGCATCTGTATATTATGAAACACTACAGTAGTGCTTTAAATTCAAGGAAGCTAAAAGTTTGAGGTTTGTATATTTCATGAATTCATGTGCACTTTTACTACTGCTAATTTAAGTACTCATTTTAGCTCCCCACTCCACTGTCAATTCCTGACTAACCTTCATGCTCTCCAGAATGTCAGCACATTCCCGCTTCAGCTGGCGACTGCTGGATGTATCTGCGGCAATGGACACACCGCGGCGAATATCCCCACAGCGAATTGCAGTGCGAGCCACCCCTGCTCGACACTGCATGTTGTGAGTCTCCTCATCAGGGTGCGGCTTCTTGCCCTCAGTGGTATGTGCCTCCAGTAACCCACGCTCATAGTGGCTCAAAGCCTCAGCATAGTTTCCTCTGTAAAATTCAAGCCCAAAAAAAAGTCCTCTGTCTTCCTTACCTGAGCTGAGTCACATCAAATTTTATCTGTGAAGTATGAACATTCCATATCTTTATAGGATTCCCCTTACCCTGGTATGCTACAAGCACCCAATGAGCTATCTGAATTACCCTCTTGTTCTACCTCAGCAGTTAAAATAGTTTGCCTGAAACCATTCTATAAGTCCAACCGATCATCACCTATAAACCATCCTGAAGAGTCCTAATAGGCAGCTACAACTTATTTAATTTGTGCTTGAAGACAGCTCTAAGGACAGTTACAATGTGACTGCACAAAACAGGAACAATATCAGGCAACAGTGAGGTGCCAGATGCATACAGTCACCAGCTGAGGACAATCCATACCCAGCAAAGGAATGAGGCCAGCATGTCATATAAAGGACAGGCCAAGATGGACAGAACCGCAACCTACTGTTCAGCAGTCCAACAAATCAACTCCATGGATCAACATTCAACAGGAACTTTATAAAGGCTAGTCCAGTGAAATACCATGGCCAACTGCAACCCTCATAACACACTTATTGGAAAGCATAAATATGGTAGGGGAGTTAGGAGCACTGGTTGTGTGGCAACAGAAATTGTGAGGAAGAGCAAGCCCAAGCTCTTGTTGCAACAGAAGAGCTTTCTGGTCATTACACAGCTACTTTGGAACTACCAGTCGCTTTGAACACGTTTCAGTCTTGCATATTATCAATTGTTTAAACTACTTAAAAAGTTTTATAGTTCATGTGCAAAATCAATTTCTTATGACTGGTTTCAGAAGTATATGTAGCTACTTCATCTACAGAAATGGTGAAAAGTAAAAAAGTAAAGGTATCGCTGTAACAGGCCGTGGAGGCCCATAAGATTGTGAGATGTTGACGTTCCCACATTTTCTAGACAGTCGGCACATAGATGGTGGCAAGGTTGTCAGCCCTATGCACTGGCCTCCCTTTACCCCCAAGAATATTCCATGAATATTCCTGGTACTCATTTCTGTTAAGAGGTTCAGTTGACCCCAGGGCCATCGTGCGGCCAGAAGGATTAGGTCAATTGCAAAAAATCCAATGACCTCATCAGGACTTGAACCTGTGACCTTCCAGCTTGTAGCATAGTGCCACAACCAACTACACTACAAAGTGCCCCCTACAGAAATGGTACATACAGGAAATATGACACACTATCTGTTGTTTGAAATGATAATAGGCTATGCAAAAAATGTGGTCACCAAGTGTGCGAGACCTCTTGCTACATGCAAAATGTGCCACAACTGAATATTTCATGGAGAAATACCTGCTCTCACTGCTGATGCAACTACTACTCTACTACTATTTCTGCTAATATTATCATAAGGAACCTGTATGCTTCCAACCGATCTCTCCAACTTTTATTCAGCTGTCCAGTCAATCCAGTACACAGTAAACCCTCACTAATCTGCTTACAGTTAATCTGGATCAAATTATGAAAAATTAAAAAATTCTGTTCACAATTGAGTAAGCACATTAAAAGGCACATGGGATTCAAGAGCAAGAGGACTTTCAGGCTGCACTGAGGGCAGCTGGAGAGACTGAAACCACACCAGAAAATACCCAAGACTGACTTGGGTTAAATGAAGGAGACCCTGGATTTGAGTTTACTGTCTTTTTACAGTTACTTAAATAAAGGATTTACAGTGAAATTTTTTTAATTTATATTCAACAGCATTACCTGTATTATTAAAATTTACATTTATTTGTTTTTGAAGTTATGTTTCATCATTTAGGGTTATCTTTTACTTCATTAATCTGGATTTTCAGTTAATCCAGATGACCTCTCCCTCCAATTAATTCGGATTAGCGAGGGTTATTTTCTCATTCTCATGTCCATTCCATCCTCCTTGTGTATTCATACATGTCCCACTGCGTGACAAACTTATTAACTGACAGATTTTCATACACTGCAAGGTCGATCTGCTTAGAAGTGTCAGATTATGACTGACTGACTAACTATGATGCAGCACCTGTCCAGGAACTATTTTATAAAGTGTACAACGTAATGTATAACTTCCAATAACATGATAACTACTAATGACAAGGAAGCCAAAACACACAGGGAAATAATAGATTTCATTGTTGTATCAAATGATTTTTAATAAATTAATATACATACAACAAACTCACATGAGACTAAATCAAGCAACAGACAACTTAAATTTACTTGGTAACTTCATAAATGTGTGGTATATTCCCACTTACAATTTTTTTGTGGGGGAAAGTGCAGGGTAAAAAGAAAATTCAAATCATTGTACTGGCAATTATATGAAGTGACGCTGGAGGATCAGTTAGACCTGTACTGTACATGCAAGCAGTGTTTATGTGCAAATGCCAATTATATGGTGGGCCATTCAACTCACATGAACTCAAGCTGCTGGGCATACTCGCGTGCAATGTATGGGACTTGTTCAGGTGCCAGCTTCGCTGCCAACTGAAGGGCTTGGTCCCAGTGCAGCAGATCCTGCCTCATGTGCAGTGCAGCTACGGGCTGACTTGACTTGAGGTACCAGTCCTGCCACCACAAGCAACATACATCACAAGGCCTCAGAAGGCCAGACTGACAGAGACATGTCTCTAACTTGGAACATAAAAAACATATTTTATACCCAATCTATACACATGTTGTAACCTACAGTTTAACTTAACTATTAGACCTGTAAAAACATGGTGGTTACAATATGTACTACCCACTTCAACAATAAAGCACTATCTTTTGCCCCTAGAGTGTGTCTGTGTGTTTCATTTGATTCAAAACTTAAGAGAAATAAAAATACACCTGTAAACTGACTAGTAAGAATACAAACAGAGATCTCTGGAAGCCAAGACGTTACCAGAGGGGACAGGCTTTTAGATTAAACTGTGACACTTGCTGGTGATCAGACCCTTCTGGCCAATTCTAAAAATGATCTACAATATTCAGTATAAAATTTGAGTAATAAACTATACTATGGCTTCTAGAGGAATGCAACCAACTAGAAGCAAGATATGCATTATGGAAAAAATTAATACTTTCAACTATTTATAATATAGTATATCTTACAAAAGACTAATGAATTTTAATGTAAAAATCGCAAATTTTGTAAAAATTACTATGAATTATGAACCACACCTTCAAACTCCGTTAATTTTTATAGACATACAAGAATACAAATTTATAAAACAACAGCCTGCTGTAGGCCTGTGTTCAAACTCATGTGGGTTATGTGGACAAAATGACATTGAGGCAGCTTTTTTTCCAAGTACTTGAGTTTCCCCTACGAATTCTCATTCCACCAACTGCTCCATAATCATCAATCATCCTACCACTGATGCTACATAGTCTCGACACTGATAGCATCCTTGGATATGTATATATATATATATATATATATATAT
>NW_019725849.1:142611-216384 GCF_002891405.2 Cryptotermes secundus
ATATATATATATATATATTATAAGGCAATTACTAGACCAGCATTATTCTACAGTAGTGAATCATAGACAATAAGAACTGATCAATAATGACTGTTATCAGCAGAAATGTGATCCACAGAAAGGGCTTTCTATGATTCGTGGGTAGTATCTGCATCCGTTAACTATGTATCTAGAAACATCAACTCCTTAAAAGCTTACAATTTTAAGATAAAGCCAAATTGTGTCTATACTTTTTAACTCTAATAATATGGGGGGACTGCCTTCCATTCAAGTATATGAAACATTTCTTCTCTCTCCAACCTCCCTGTAATACATTTCCCCATCGCATAACCTCACCTGAGCCCTGTCGAAGTCCTGAAGGAACATGGAAACATGTCCAGCCAGGAGCCTCTGGTCCTCAATATTCTGTATGGACTGCAGGGACCACACCATTCCCACATTTCCAATGTGACGGTACACACGGATGGCTGAAAAACTGATCAAGTTGCAGCCAATAACGTGGCATATAATGGCACAATTCACAGGACATGTGACTGGCACAAACAAATAAGGGAATGCCAAGTCACAGCACTTCAAACCATGAACACAAATTTGTATGAAGACTGGCCTCCTGAGATGTGATACTGTGTATATTGGTAGAAGCATGTTCCTAAGAAACATCAGTATCCATGATGCTTAGCATCACATCTGATACTCCAAGGTGAAGAGGGCCGAAGTTGGCACAAACTATTGCAAAACTTGAACAATATATAATGTATACCCTTTCTCCCCCAAAGCAAACAGACTTTGCACTGTGTAGGATTTTATTAATAACAGTACGTATACTATACATATTTACTTGCATTATAAATGAATCAAAAGGCTTCCTGATAATTTAACATGAGGAAAAAAGTAAAACTTTTATGCTCTTGAAGTTGCAATTAGTTCTTTGCTGAAAAGTCTTGCCACCTTAGGGAGTTAGACACTGACAAAAACACAGAAAATGACCTTGGTTTAAGTGTATTGCCTTGGACTAAACAGAACCTGAATCAGACAGGACTTGAAGTGTCAATACTCCATATGAAGCACACCGCCACATTAGTGTCCAACAGTTGGGGATGACTGCACAGACATAGCCAGTCTGGGTAACTGAGGTCACAGTGTGCTGGTTGGTTGGGCCTCATGCACTCTACAGGAGCAATGTACCAGGTCATCATAAAAAGGAGTGACTTGCAAGGGAATTGGCTTCATAGTACACGTTACACAGTTTTTACTGAAGCTCTGGCACACCTCCATCTGGGTCACAGCCTTCTTCCTGTCTTCTATTCTGAGCTTTGTTGTCACTGGAATTATTCACACAAAATTTATACCCCTCTAACAGAAGTCTCCACTTATGCAATAAAATATCCCTGGATCACCCTGCATGAGTTTGGAGTAGTGTTGTAATCATGGCTGACAAAAGAGAAACCCATACACAGATTGAAGTGTTTAAACAGGTTTCATCCCTCGGTGACTGCTGCTAGACACTGCTACAAACTGTCTATGCTTGTGCACAGAACATGTGGTGAGAACCACATTCAGAAGAACTTAACAGTGTGACCTGATCCTTACCAAACTCAATCTCGAGGCTCCTCAACAGACCTTCTGTCAGTTGCTCCCACGCCTCCTTCCTGTTGAGTACCTGACATGTCTTCCATGCCTCAGAGAATCTAGAAAAAATGGAGATAAAACACTGTCTGTCAATGGAACCCATGCCTCAAGATGACTGAGAACTGAATGGAGTACCTTACAACAGTCTCACAGAACAAGCAATGCAGCAGCAGGCTGTGGCCTGTGAGTGCATCAGCACCTCATATACTCAGGAGAACACGAGAACTGTCCAGTGCAGCCCTGTGCTTCAGTCAGCCTTCACAATAGAAAACGTGCAAGGTGCCTACAAATGTAAGGAAACTGTGTGTTCAGTACAAAGAATTCTGCTTGTATCAGATAATAAAATTACAGTGAAAGGAAAGCAGGCAATTAGTTCTTTCCAGAACTTCTTGTTTATTATTTGCATGACTTTTCACATCCATTACCACAGATAATCAGAAGTATAATGTACCACACTTATGCGTGGTTTGCATCAACTTCAGCTTTTAAGTTACTGCACTGTTGCACTGGCTGACAGACCGGAGACCACCCAAGGAATCCATTCCCACTGAGGTCCATATCTGGATACTGACCTGTGTAACTTCAACTGCCTATCCAGGGTCTGCTGAAGGCTTCCCTTCTGAATATCATGTATGCTGGGTCCTGAAATCTCATGTGTGGGCAGTGTCATTTGCGTCAGCTTACCGCTAGCAGTCTCCAACACTACTTGTCCACCGAACAGAAGCAGTGGAACCTGATTGGTTGGCAGCTTGCATAAGCCTGCGTTTATTACGCTTGTGCCTGCAACCAGAAACAGTCACAGCAGACACCAGAAGGGAGGGTTGAAACTCTAAAGACTAATACACCATTCAAGGCACCAAAAATTCACCTTTATCATCCGGGAACAGGGAGTTTTAAATCTCCAGTACTACAGCATTGGTGGCCATACTGTAACTTCGGAGTAACAGTTAAATATTTAGAAATTGGGGACTTTAAATCTCCTGCTTCTACAGGTGTTTGGAGTTAAGTGTATTAACACTGGAAATATGCAATGCTCGGCCAGCTGGACTGTGTGCATGCACCGTGATAATATGGCAGTCAGCCAGTAATGGTTACATGAGCAAATTACAACATGTAAGTAGATTACAAGCAGCAAAGTTGAATTTTGAGACTACAGACATCAGACATTTCACACCATGCACTCTGGTAGAATGGTAAAAACATTTTGAAGAAATGTTCTGACCCCATCTTTCTATCCTGAAGATGGAAGCAGTGGGTTCGCCCAAATTATATGTACCTATCTATTAAACCACATGGCAGTACCCCCCATAAAACAATAATTTAACATTCACTGCCATGAGACCCTCTAATCTCTGTAGTAAAGATAATGGTTCTAGAAGTATCTTTATAAGAGACATCTTGAACTGTTACACCTCTTAATACATAAAATAGTATGAGCCAAACAAGCGTAACTAGTTCAATAGGAGTAATGACAATGTTTGCATTTACATGTTTCAACTATTGCTGTCAATCATCAAAGCACGTGGTAGCATGCACTTCACTGGATTACATAACGTCACACAGACAGATATATTGCTGACAGTACAGCAGCCAATAAAATTCTACCTAACCAACAACAGAAACAAAGGACATTATTACATTCTTCTACCTACTCAGTAACACTTTTTATCTTATTTTAACTGGTTTTAACCAACCAGCCCGATATTCACAACGTACTTTAAGTGTATTAATTATTTAGTCTTAATTTCTCTAACTATTCAGCCCCATTATGATAGTATGGCAAAAAACCTATATCCAAACAGCAACACCTGTAAAGTAACTCCTTTACAGTGTGCTGTACCTTCTGACAATGGCCAATAATGGCAGAAACATGTAAAGGCAATTTTACTTACTTCCATTAAACTACTTACACTTTATGGACTTTGCTACTTATTTATGTTTCTATGGAGTACTGACAAATAGGGATCAAAATCCAAACCCAGGACATGATACAAAAGCAGAACACTACAAGAGGTTGATGAATTTACTGACACACTAACCACAGACTCAGGTTACTTCCAGACATTCTGAAATTCAAAAGTGAACTATTGTTATGTTGTGGAGAACCTGAACGAAGAAGCCCTCTTGGAAGACCTACGCATAAATAGGATGCTGAAGAAACAAGACCTCTTGGAAGACCTATGCATAAATAGGATGCTGAAAGGAGAAGACCTCTTGGAAGACCTGTACATAAATAGGATGCTGAAAGGAGAAGACCTCTTGGAAGACCTATGCATAAACAGGATAATGAAGGGAGAAGACCTCTTGGAAGATGTATGCATTAGTAGGATGCTGAAATAAGACCTCTTGGAAGATGTATGCATTAGTAGGATGCTGAAATAAGACCTCTTGGAAGATGTATGCATAAATAGGGCACTGAAGGGAGAAGACCTCTTGGAAGACCTATGCATAAACAGGATGCTGAAGAAACAAGACCTCTTGGAAGACCTACAAATAAATAGAACAATCTTAAATTGAATCCTAAACAAAAGGTGTGGGAAAGTGTGAAATAGATTCCTATACTGTCCTGGATAGGCTGTAATGGTGGACTCCTGTCAACACAAGTTTCACAGAAGGCTAGGAACTTCTTGAATGGCTCAGACAAGCTTAACTTCTGAAGAAGGACACTGCTCCATACAGTCAGTAAATTATTTTACAAGCATACAGCCTCAGAATTGAAACTTGCTCATCTCTGACTTTATTCCAATGCTGTTATATCTCGATGTATGGTCATACATTATGGGCTATGGCTTACATACCTTCAATAGAATCTTTGTCATACAGATATGTGATGATCTTGGTGTCATCAAACACTATGAACACATTATGTTCTTGTGCATCACAGTCCCACAGAGCACCAGAGCAGCTGGCAGGAAAATCGGGTATCTTCAACATCTCATCTGCTATCTGCAACATCAATTACAGGGAATAACTTCATACATCTCTGCTGCTGTTTCTTAACAAAAACTACAATTTTACAAAAGGCGAACAAAGGTCTTATCCTTCCCTGTCCTTTGAATCGTGAACTCTGCTGCTTCCAGCTACAAATTAAAATACTTTTGTGAAACAAAGACTTCAGTATGCAAAAATATAAAAATCATATATATGTCGTTCAAATAAGCAAACCGAGAACTGAAAGAACATAAAAGAGCCGAGATATACCACTTAGTTAAAGATCATAATGCCAAGGTATGTTCATACAGATTATGGTAGAAGCTTCTGGCCCCCCCCCAAAAAAAGAGTCCCAACACAGGTAGGTAAGTGCAGTAAATAACATGGTCTGCGGGGCCAGAAAGGGTTGCTCAGGCCTTCTGCACAGTTCAAAAGGTTGAGAAATGCCCCTTCACAGTCATGCATTTCAAGAGAGGGAAAGTGATCTGTAGTGTGCCATGACTGAAAGTCCCATCGCCTCTCCATGAAGGGAGAGACTGTTTCAGTAACATAGACCCATACTCACTGGACTGTATACGTAGCCCTCACTCCGATCATCCACCACAATAAGGCGAATGCCTGTCTGGTCTGCATACAGCTCGCGGATGCCAGCAGTGTGCTGGAAGTCTGTCACCAGCTTCCAGTCTTCAAGGAAGAAATAATGGATATGTCCCATCTGTCAAAAAAATTATCACAAATGTAAGATTCTGAGACTACTTTGCACCCGACTTTGGGGTGGGAAGTTCTTCCACACTCCTCCTATAGCCCTGATCTGGCACCCTCCGACTACCATCTTTTCGCATTTGCGAAGGATCAGCTGCGTGGACAACGTTTTGAGACAAGGGAGGCAATTCAGAAAGCAGTGTGTCAGTGTCTTCGGATGGCTGGAATGGAATTTTACAGAAGGGGAATTTTCAAACTCCCAGAACACTGGGAGAAATGTGTAAAAAGAAGTGGCGATTATGTGGAAAAATAAAGAAAGGTCTGTATATTGAGGTGGTGTATTTGGTTTGTAAATAATAAAGCATGTTACTTTACAAAGAATTGTTGCTCATGACTTTCAGTACAACCCTCGTAAAAAATTACTTTGCATCATTACTACAGACCTTAAATCACTGTTCTACATAACCCCCACAAAGACTCAGGCACTTGTTCTATCCTGTGACAGGCTACAATAGACCAATCAGTGGCCGCCGGGCCGAGTGAACCCAGTTGGACTCCACCCCCCACTAAGTGAATACCCACAAATACCAGGAATTTTAAAATCACCCATATGCAAATGAACTGCTGACCTAACATCCCAGCCAAATCCTCAGAACCAGGAAATTTAAAATTCCAGATTCCTGAAAGATAGACTAAGCTTCATCACTCTGAACCCAGGAAGCACAAGTGTAATATGCTGGCTGCTCAACATTGCGATATGACTTGCAAGACGATTTTGTACACACATGGAATTGAACTCTGGCCTTCATTGTGAGATGCTGATGGCATTACAGTACTCCTTCAGGTATTAGCTTCACTATGGACATGAAATCAGTTGTCCCTCATACAAGAACTCACACTATATGATTTTCAACTATGGAAGAGATTGGGAGACTTCAACATGAATTACTGATTGCAGAGACATGGCAACATTTCCACTATTCCTAGACTGCTCACTGCCCTGATCCCATGGGCTGAAATGTCCCTTTCCTGACAAGCCAGAAGGTTTCCTCTGGACTGACCAGTTTCAAATTCTACATCTCCATGATTTCAACTGAGGATGAATCACTCACGCTCGAAGCATAGATCAAGAAGTCAGTGGTAAGGGCATGAGCAGTGATGTTCATGTCAAGTGGGTGTTGAGAGGGGAACATCTTCGATTCTCTGTCCTCGCTGCTGACATCTGGCGTCTCAATCTGAAAAGTTACAGTCAGTCCATGTACAAAGCAGAAGTTGCAAGCTACAACCAATTCTTACCTTCTTCTTGAAATTCTAATATTAATATGCGACATATAAAATACATTATTAAATGCTGGGTAAGTCAGTCATTACAATGACCAGACTTCAAGTTGAATAGCAGGAATTATTCTCCTTGCCCTTTAGACCAGGTATGGGGTCAACACAAACTCCCGTCTAAAGGGCACCAGGGGCTGTTTCACTGGAGATAAAGCAACTGGTGCATGACACTTATCACTCACCTCCATCCAGCGCCAAAGATAAATAATGACTGGAGTTCTACCTGCACAAGAAGACTAAGGATCACAGTGTGGTGAGCTGCCAATCTGACTGTATTAATGTATGAAGCATAAACACAGACATGAAGATAATCAGAACAGATATTGGGATAGGCACAAAGATGAGGCTTTAAAGCAGAAAAGGAAAAGTCATAAAACAGAGAATAAGAAAACATAAAAATTAGAAGGAACTTAAGATAAATAACTTGAAACAAAAATTAATAAATAACAGAATAAGATGGTACTGGCATGTTTCAAGAGTGAACAAAGAATTCCAGAGAAAGTTCAGAAGACACCAAAAGGACAATATTTAAGAGGGAGAACAAGAAGATGGGAACAAGTTAGAAAGGATGTCATACAGAAGAAAGGAGAGTGACACTGAATAAGAGACACTCACCATGTGTAGCTGTATTTTCCCCTCATACAGAACTGAGGCATAGTCTGCACTGAGCCTCAGGCTGCTCACCGTTCCAAGGTACTCCCGGTCACGCAGTAGTGTGGCTTTGTTCTGCCCCAGCTCATAGAACCATGCTCGGTTGTTCATGCCTGCTGCACAGTGATATGGACCCAGAGACATGAAACTTGGTTCCATTGGCAGATGCACAGTGAGCCGGGGGGTTGGAGCTTTGCTCTGCAATGCATTTACAATAAATCTTGTGGCTCTCCATAAAGAAAGAATGATTGACACTTAAACACAAGCAGCTTTAGGAATCCAGTTAACATTTAATCTTGCCATGCATGAATTTAAAATTTTTGAGAATAAATTGAAAAAATTGAAATTGAATGTTGACTTCTCAATTATTATATTTATTATTAGTCGTGTAGTTTACGTGTGTGCTGTGTCGTTTGTACAGTACAGTACAAACGACACAGCATGCATGTAAACTACATGACTAATAATAAGAAAATAAACTCAAGAGAAATAAACGATATCTCCCACCATCAGGAGGAAAACAACATGACCCAATGTTGGCTCACAATATTTTAACATAATAACTAATTTTTTATATGCAAAAGAAAATTTTAATACAATTTTAAATACATACCAACCTCAGTACTAGGATCTATTTGGGCTTGTGATTTTTTTTATGGTACTCATGGTATCCCCTAACAGATCTACATCATCACCATAAACCAGAAGCTAATGTGTCTAAGTTAATTTCAATCAAACTTGATTTTCCTGGACCTTCCTAACTGCATACTCTACCTATGACTGCTAGCAAACATAATGACAAAATAGCAAGTGTTAAGTCATTTGTGTGTAAGGACAACATGCAAATCAATCCTATCCAGCATTTAAGATCAACTCTTCCACCTTCCTTGATGATATAAGACCTCTGCAGTTTATCAAATCTGCAATTCAAATGTTCTTACAATCAGGTTTCATAGAAACATTTCACACACTCACCACTGCCTGTTAAATCTGTTGCACATGGTGAGAGCCCTAGAATATGAGAACTCACCTCACAGCTGTACAGAGTGAGCTCAGTAAGGCTGGTCAGCACAGCAGCATGGGTGTTGAAGACTGACCAAATAATGGGCAGCTGAGACAGATAAATGTAGATTGTGCCACTGTGTGTCACCACTCCCAGCAGTTGTCCATCCTCACTCCAGGAGAGACGCTCAACTTCATCCTCCTCCACAGTCAAAACACTGGAAGTCTCCTGCAGGTTTGACATGTCATGGATCTTCACCCTACAAGAAATGAGCTACTTCATATCTGTCTCTTAGTTTCACTTGAGGTTTCTCTGTAAGACTTCCATAAGTCCCTTGGGTTCAATTGCTTGGCCAGGGCCTGGTTTCCGCTTCCCTGTTCCTGGTTGACTGACCAACTCTCCTGCTCTATGTGACCTGTTTCCCCCAACTTTGCTGCATAACCTGCAATTTTCCCTGCTTGGCTCATTTTAACCTTGAAGATGGAGGTAACATGTCCTTCCAAAATGTTTATAATCCAGTACCATACTATACAGTGTCATAACACAGGCGAATTCAGCCATGTCACCATACGAGACTCAGTACTCACTGATTATCACCACAGGAAGCCACCTTGCCTAGTCGACTGCAGACAGCAATATCATTCAGTGAGTTCCGGTGATTCTTTGCCTGGAACAGCTCCTGTCCCACCTCCTTCATGTGTGTGGATATTGCCACAAAGAAGCCTGCACTGAAGCCCAGCAAAATGTAGCCATCCCCAAACCTGCAGAGTAATCAGTTCCCAGGCTTTAGCATTATGTTTTGAAGCTCTACCTGCTGGTAGTAATCACCACCGAACGTGTTGATGTTTCCTTCAGATTATGAAATGTAATTCTGGACTGAGCCTGTCCCACTGCAACCATTCTAACCCTGAGTTATGATTACTCAACTGCTGGTCATCATTCATCACCTGGTATTCTGAACGGAACACAATGTTTTGGAAACTGCTTTCATTTCTGTTTACAGGTGACAAGGGGTGTAAGTACAAACCCACTTGGATCCATTAGAATGGGCCATTTCAATCAGTGGTTCTCCGTAATGAACCCAGGTGAGCTGGTACTTCCACACTTTTTAATGAGGATGCAAACAGATGCACTCTCTGAAATTCTGATTTCAATTTGGAATATCAGACAACTGGTAAGACCAGAAACCAAGCAATACTAAGTCTAATGCACCACTGTTGAAACTCTTTAGAATCAATTTACACCAATGTTAGAACTGTGACTATAGCAGTAAGGTGAAGGAATATGAATGATCATGCTTTTAACCAGACTTAGAAGGTTACGGCAGTGTTACAGTTGATTTAAATTCACTATCAGTGTGTTCTATACACCACAACCTGGTGATTAACAATGGAGGAGTAAGGTAAAGTTGTCCCTGTGCTTAACTAATCAATCACAATGCCATGAAGACATATAGGGGAGCAGATGTATAGACCCACGTTTGTTTGACCTCAGCACTAGTTTGAGGTGAGTGGTCAGCTTCACGCTCCGTCCGCTTTACCCCCGGGGAAACAGTCACTGGTACCCACTGGATAGGAGGCTGGGTCGGCCCCAGAGCTGGTATGGACAACATGGAGAAGTGAAAAATTCTTGGCCCTACCTGGGCTCGAACTCCCAACCCCTTGGCTGTCCAGCCCATAGCCAGTCACTATATGAACTTCACTATTTACAGTATCTAAACCAAATTATAAACAATAATACATACACAATATAATTTCACATATATACAGTACTGAAGTTAGGATTTCAGAATGATATACAGTAGTAGTATCAAAACACTTTACATTTTTGCCATCCATCTGCCATCTACTAAGAAAAGTATTGAACCAGCATAGGAAGAGTGAACTTTTTTGAGAACAGAATCTAGTGACTTTCTACCGATGACAGGGGGACACTCTCCAAGATGTATCAAACCGGAAATAACCAATGCTCTCAGGGTTTGACATTAAGAATGTCAAACTGCAAAAATTATGAACTTTCAAAAGTGGGTTTATAAGGCATAATCTGGATGAGCTGAGAAGCCTCCAACCAGACACCCTCAAAAGTGCATACATACTTACCACTTGTAGGTAACCACAGACCCATAACGCTGCTGGAAGGCCAACTCCACAGGATTCTCAGGGTCATGAAGATTGTAGAGGAACAGTGTCTTGCGGCCCACCAGCACGCTCACCTGCACATCGTCATCCATACTTCTCCATTCTCATCGCTTTTTACAACAGCTTGCATCCTACTGAGTTTATTTGTTTCTGGTTTGTTCTATAATATCGGTAGCTATGATTACATGGCATCATATTAGTTGAAGAAAGCAGTCTTCTGGGATTTGGCAACGTGTATATACACGGTGCCAAATCCCAGAAGACTGCTTTCTTCATAGTCACTGCCGTGAAAGCCTCAAATCTTACATCATATTAGTTGATCAATGAATAATGAACTGGAAGGTATGTGGAAGGTGGTGGTCATAATATAATTTGAGGTACTTTCCCAGCATTTATTAAGGGTGACTAAGGAAAACCCATGAAAAACCTAAGTCATGGTTGGCCACTTTTCAGGCTCACATTTGAATATGGAAAGTCATAACGTTTGGTGTATCATTTTATCCTGAAGGAAGGTCAGAAACTGCAACAGTTTCCAGCAAAGCAGAACAAAAATATAAAAATGTAAATGATTCAATGTCTTCTAAATTTTCATCAGATCAGCAGCTTGTTTCATTGTGAACTGTGTCCCTTGACTTGTCTACAGAGGAACCATGATGTACTTGCCCCTTCTCATCACACAGGCTTCCTCCTCCCCTGAGTTTCCAATGACCTTTGATGAAGATGTCACAAAATACAACATCAAACTTGGCCTGATCCTGGCGATACTTGTCATGACTTTCCTGCTCGCATAACATTTCAGATTATTGTAACTACAAATGTCATGATTTTAAATACCATGTAAAAACTTCTTGCAAGCACATTTTGTGACTGTGTTACATAATAAGGTGTGACCCACGCTACAATCACAACACCATGGGCACTGGAAGCAACTTGTTATGAATCCAATCCATGTATACTATACAGTTATTTTCATTATGGGTGCAGTATCTTACTTAAACTCAGTCTTGTTAAATTAGAAAATTAAACAGTCACTGGTTCATGTGTGGTTTATATGCCACCACCATAACATGCTTTACAGCTAAGCAGTTAATTATATTGACTGTTTCACAACCATTTCTTGCGTATGTCACATCAAGAAGCTGCATGTATTCCAACTGTAATGTTTAGAATAACCCACAGTGTAATGCACATACATAGAGTATTAGTGAAATTTAAACTGCATCCCATATTGGTCTGTATTCCAGTACAATGCAAGTGATGCATTTATTCTCATATGTACAAGTATGCATATGGAGAGATCTGTGAGTGTGCAGCAAGGAGTGGACAGGACTTTAGCTTGTAAAGTAGAGCATGTAATTAGCAGTCAGTTACGAGTACAAGAAGTCATCAGTTTAGAGAGTACTAATGACAATACAAATGTTGAACTGTTCTTTGTCACTTCCATGTCCCAGTGATAGCCACTACAAGTACAAAGATGTACTGCCACACTGCAGTATCATTCAAACCTAGCACCTAATCAGGGAACTGTTTGGGACAAGCTGCCTTAAGGAGGGAGCAGTGGGAGCAGTTTGAGAGTAATCATCACAAGAACCAAGCCATGGAGAAGGAAGGTGAGGGAGATCACAGAGGTTACAAACACAGCTCCCTCGAAAAAGAAGAAATGGCATACACCTGTAGGCCAGTCAGGATAAAGAGGCTTAAGGAGGGAGCAATTTGGCATGCAGACCTGTTGCTAGGCAATGACTGCAAAATGAGCAACTATACAACAGCCCTTGCTAGGTAACGGCTCTGCCAACAGACATAGCACAATTCCATGGCAACAATTGCACTGCAACAGAGGAGGGGTGTTTCCTATGTGGTCCCTGCCAAGATGTTATAAGCAGGACAAGTTAATGGACAGAGTAAGTCAGTGGAGTTAGTGGAGGCAGGTAGTCATATGCTGTGTCAAACAATCCAATAAATCTGATAACCAATCAAAACCCCGTTTATAGTCACTCTAAACCATGACAGTATTATACATGACTGAATGCTAGCAGATGGACTTGTCCTTACATGTTTCAACCACTTTCACATGTAACAACTATCTGTTAGAATGAGCATTCTTTTTCAAATTTTCATTAACTCGGGTAATATCACAGCTGCATGCAGATTTATAATATAAATACCTCCTGGAAGGTGGCCATTTCAAAGTTCAAAATAAGAAATGGAAAGTAACTTTAATATTAAAAGCACAAATCAAAAAGCAAAGATTGCTGGGGAAAAGAAGTGACTAGAAACTTTTCATCCATCAACCTGCACGCTTGGCAGCTTAGTCCTGGGGCTACTGGGTCAATGGTCACTCAGTAGCCATGCCTCTTTCCCCCCTGACACAATCCTAATCCAGCTCTTGCCTGCTACCTGCTGGCCCATTTCCTCAGACCCTTCTCCTCTCCTCTCCCCTCTACTGATTTCCCATGTAGCCCACACTCCCTCCCTTCCCATTCTTATATAGCTGGGTGTTTTTGACTGGTGACTCAGTCTGCAGCCACCTGCTCATGCTAGTTCCCTGCTCGCAGATTTTTCTATCCTAAAGATGGAGGTGATATGTTCCTCAAAAACATCAGTTCACCAAACATCTACATGGCACCACATCCCAGAAGATGGCATTCTTCAAAGTCCCCACCGTAAAAACCTCAAATCTTATACAGCCAACTATCTGTTTATTCCCAATGAAATTCAGGACAACTGATCTGTCATGCAAATCAGAATTTGACTTGCTTCAGTTCTGCCAACACTCAAAGAAGAGATATACAACAGACACTATAAAGCAACTTATTGCAGTGCAGATGGCATCTCACAGTATGCTCTCCATCCAATCGCTCATCAAGTTTCATCTCAGAGAACTGGATGTCACTAGGCTCGGAGCGCAGGGAAATGATACGCAGGGTGTCACCTTCAGTATTGCTGATGGAAAGGGTTTTATCTTCAGAGCCTAATGCCAACAAATTCTCCGTGCTCCAGGCCCCACAGCTGATCCTCTTGGTATGTTTCCCAAGGACTGGTATACGTCTGCAATAGATCAGGTTTCTGTACATCATGTCTGTGTTGGCTTCCTCATCTTAATTTGATGCAAGAACCATTACAGTTGGTGCATAAATAAGGAAATGGCATCACTAATTGCTGCTTCCCTGTAGTGACATCTTCTGAATGATTTAGTAAATTCAAATGGCTACCCTTCTTAAACTTTCAGTTCAAAAATAAAGATAAAAGCAGGGAATGTATTTTCTCCGTACTGAGCCTAGGATATTAATATGGAGCAATGCATGGACCACCCTTAAAGAAACATAACTTTGTACAGAACGCACTTCAGTAAAAATGCAGGTACAAATAGGACATTAAAATTAATATATTTTGAATAGTCCATGATAGGATCTTTAATGAGGATGGTTCTGGGCTCCATAAGTAAAGCCCCTTATGTACACCAGTACTCACTTTGCTGTGCTGTGATTATAGATGGTGAGGTTACCCCTAGCAGTGCCAACTGCAAGCACTGATCCTATTTTGGACCATCGGACACAGCTCATGGAATCCCGGAGTCCTGTGTCCACTTGACTCTTCTTGCCTGTGTTGGCATCCCACAGTATGATGTGTGGTGAGCTTGATGTTATGATGGCTAGCAGATCACCGTCCACATCCCATCCAAAGCCAGTGCATGCCCTGCCAACATAACTGTGTTAGCGCAATAGAGCACTTCCCTACACATAAACCTAAGAAAAACTGAAATTCGTTCTTCATGCATAATTCTATTTTCTTTCACAAAGTTAATAGAAAGTCCGTTGAGTGTAACAATTTGTAGGTCACTTTTTATTATTATTTCTGCCTTACATGTTTCAGTTTGACACAACCATCATCAGAGGCACTTGCTACAATTGTGGAAACACTGTCACTGTTTTTGATGTTCACAATTTTGTTTGTCATGTGGACGTTGCTACGATATGTTGACGTGTAAAAGCACAAAACATGCTAAGATAGTTGAGTACACTCTCAAGTTCTCACTTTTCATCGAACCTATTTTTTAAGTTAAAACGCTAAAATGTTAAAATATTTGATATAAATGCTGAACTCCTCCTTGTTAATTCATCCCGAAGACGGGAGACGTCAGCTTGAGGTTGTATGGCTTATGGTTTGATGTGTTCCTGTGTGCTGTGTGCTGTGTACTGTGACCTACAAATTGTTACACTCGACGGACTTTCTATTAACTTTGTGATTGATAGTGTAACGGACCAAAATGAAACAATTCAAAAAATCTATTTTCTTTAATAAAATTACTGTTTCTAGACATTATCTATCATCTTGTTTTTATTTGGAACATAAAATGTTTAGGAGACTGGTTTCTGTCTCTGTCTTCGGGTGGAACCTACTCAGTTGGGTCCCATCAAGAGAGCTAGTCCCTCTCACTGGACACATGTGCCAGCTCCAAGATAGGATATATAAACCAAGCACAGTATAAACCATCTGTGGAAATTAGGACAAACATTAAAATCATTAAAAAAATCTACACACGAGACCTAGCGCCTATGTCCATGCACTAGTTCATGACTATTGTTGTTAAAATCAGAGCACTATCGGAATACAAGTCATCATTAGAGGGATAAATTCTCTGCATAGTACCAACATAAAAACACAATTTTCACACATAACCTACACTGGACAGAGTTGTAGTTCTGACTTCTGCTGCAATAATGGGAGTCCAGATCAGAGAGAAGTTCAGGCTGGGTTGACTGAACAGATGATCTACCACAGAAATGTGGGAAGATTCCATGTATTTCCTGTAGGTTGGTGTCCAGTTCAGTCTGCAAGACCATCACTTTTTGCAACATATTTTATGGGCTTCTTCATACATATGTTGGGCTAATTTTGATTTTTCAAGCAGACCTAGGGCCAGGTTGTACTTTTGCTCCCTAATGCATACTTCTAAAGGTATTCTTGTTTTACCAGTGTAACATCTGCCAAAGTCACATGGGATATTGCACACATTCGTCTGCTGGGCACCTCTAATTGGTCCATGTTTCGTCAATGTCCCAAAGAGTGTACATTTAGTTTCACAAAAATGGTCTTGACATTGAAACAGTCTGCAATGTGTCTGAATTTCTTGGGGATATCCTTAATGTGTGGGATAATAACAGTGTCCTGCCATATCACATCTGAAGGACTGTTCTCTTTGGCTTCATTAAGAAGTCAACAAATTCTTGTGGGTATTCATTAAGCATCAGACCATGTCTCATGCTCTTAATTTTATTGCTGCACTCGTTCTGATCCTGGCATATGACCTTGGCTTATCTGATCAAACTATAAATAATGCCCCTTTTCACGTGATTTGGGTGCTGGAACTTGAAGTGCAGATAATGACTGATATGACTGGATTTCCAGTACACTTTTGTGGCCAATTTAGGACCCTTCTTCATCACCAAGTCATCCAAGAATGGAAGAGTATATCATTAGCTTCAACTTCCATCATGAATTTGATGGTAGGCCTGATGCTGTCCAGGTAGTGAAGAAATGGCTGCCATCTTGCTGGTCCTTGTGGCCAAAACCACGAAAATGTCATTGATGTATCTGAGTCATTTAGTGGGTTTGTGGTGTTCTGTATCCAGTGCTATTTTCTCAAAGTGTTCCACAACCACATTACTGACCACTGGAGACAGTGAATCTCCCACTGCAAGAACATCTTTCTGGTGACAGAATTTATCATCAAAATGGAGGCACATTTTTAAACAGATGTGCTTCCAATTTGATGACAAAGATAATGTCCAGAAACACTATAACTGTATTAATATCTTAATATTAATTCCATCTTCACAAACTTTTATATCTTGTTTATTTTCTTTGCCATTCAATTTAATATGATGTTGCACAAGTACACACTGTGGGTTTCTAGGTTTGAACTGACCATGAAGATGGAGGTAGGAAGTTCCTCCGAAGCACTGACACTTTTCTGGGAGACTACAGAGACCACCAGACGACCACAATATGAATACTCAATGACACCTACACCTCAAATCTTACATCACAGTATGTTCTTGACTTAAAGAATACATTCAAGAGCCATACAGGGATAAACTTACAATTATTTATTAATCTTAGATATCATGTGATAAATTGAAATAAATATCACACAACAATTTTTATATTCTGAACCCCTGCTCTACTGCCAACTATATGGTCCTAGCTGAAGTCAGCTGATGTGGTTTCTGTTTACACAGTATCTGCTACAAAGGAGCCACAGCCATTGCCGCAGATACAAGCGACTTTCCAGAGCTAAATGCAGGTCATACCCTTGCAGAGGGATATGCTCCACTTTCCTGCCATGGTGATCATAGATCACAACAGACTGATCAACCCCTGTAGTGGCAAAGAAACCACCACTGCCATGTTGCCAGCTGATGAAAGTGTCTCCAGGCCCATGGGGATGATCCAATCTCAACAGCAGCTGCAATAAAACAGTGTGTTATGTGTATAAACACCCTTAAACTCTTCAATTAGTACTGTACTTAAGCATCATGTTGCATTAATATTAATCTTCAACAGATAAATTTGTTCGCCATTAAAACGTAACATTTCTATTCTTGTCTTCTATCCCAGCCATCCTCAGGCATAGTTCTCTTACTAAAATTGTTTCACAGTCATTTCAATTCAGTCACATGTGGAACCTGCTGCCAGGCAAGCAGTAGCATAGTTGGTTGAGGCACTATGCTACAAGCTGGAAGGCTGTGGGTTTGATTCCAAATAAGGTCACTGCATTTTTTTCTCAATCCTTCCAGCCACACTATGGCCCTGGGGTCGACTCAGCCTCTAACAGAAATGAGTACCAGGAATCTTCCTGGGGGTAAAGGGTGGCCAGCATATAAGGCTGACAAACCTCACCACCATCTGTGAGCCAACTGTCTAGAAAATATGGGAGCTTCGACATTTCACAACCCTATGGGCCTCCACAACCTGTTAGAGGGATTGCTGCGGTGCGCCATAGCTCAAGCAGTTAGTTGCAGCAGCCCGGGTTCGATCCTGGGTCTGGTCAAGTGGGATGTGTGGTAGACAAAGTAGTGCAGGGGCAAGTTTTCTCAGAGTACTTTGGTTTCCCCTGTCAATCTTCATTCCACCAACTGCTCCACAATCACCCTCACCTATCATCTGGGGCTGGTACAGTAGGCCAGAAGTGGCCACAGGACAAGGGACTTAGTCCCACCCCACTAGCAATAAAAAAAAATACAGGGATACCTTTACCTTTTTTTTTTTTTACCTGCCAGAATAACTGGACAAGTGACACATACCACTGAAAGAAACATACCACACACAGCTGGCAATGGGGGCTGCTAGCTATCAGCAAGTACCAGCATTTTATGGGTTTTTGAGGCTTTTATTGAAAGTAACCATGCAATCCACATGCGACTAAACTGAAATGACAGTGCAACAATTTTAGTAAGAGAACTATGCCTGAGGAGGGACGTGTGAGGCCGAAACATGTTGACAGTGCATGTAGGATAGAAGGCAAGAATAGAAATGTTTCATTTGGATGATGAAAACACTTATCCATCTTCACTTGTCTCTGTCGTAACTGCATTTTGGAACTGGTCCATTAAGAAAGACCCAAAAAGTGTGAAAGTAACATCATGTCCACAGCAGAATTCAAACCATGATCAAAATTACGATGACTTAATGGTCAACAAAATGAACATAAAAGTTCATTTTCACCTTTATAAAGAGCAGCACTTCTGACTGGGCTAGAGTGATGCAAACATTTCACTTAAAACCCCTACATTAATAATGAAAGGTTTTACCAAAATTAAAAAAATAAAGTTTTGCAAGCACCTCTGACACTAGTCACGAATGGATGGACAAGAAGTAACGACCTGTACCGCAGGTGTTCCTTGCCGTGCTACAAACAAGCAAGGAACGCCAAAAGCGAATTCGGCGACTTGACAATTACAGCGGTTCCGTATCAACAGTACTTCAGAAATGGTAAGCAAAATCCAAATACTGTCACGTGTTTGGAGTCTAAAGCACCAGTAGTTCACCGAGCGCTGCCTGCATATCATCCCTTTCATAAGTATCAGCAACTATCCAAAAGGTTCCTTTAACCTCACCTTTTCATCTGACATTTCCTGTCCCGTAGTTCACATTTAAACGTGATGCAACCTTTCACATATTAGTTTTATGTACACTAAAAGGTAATCATAACAATGTACTACTTGTAAGGTAACACTTTATTAATAGCTTATCAGTTCTCTCCCCATGCACCAACGACTACACAGACGTCCCTTATGTCCCTGATTTTGAACAATATCTGACGCCGTTGGACCCGTTGAGGCCGACAACGCCGTAATGCCTCTTGTCATGCTGACACACACTGGTGCCAATCTTGAAAATTCATCCCTAGATTCGCTGGGTTTTTTTTTTTTTTAATTTTGTCCATCGTCCTGTATTCTAGAAACTAGAAAACACGTTTCGGAAATATCATCTGTTTCTGCCCTCAGGTGACGGGGGTGGGGAAGACACCTACTCAGTTGGGTACCTTAGAAAGAGCACTGGAAACGTTTTCTAGTCTAGAAGGTCTAGAACGGTCGTCTGGAATACCGGACGGCGGACAAGTCCGAAAACCTTAGGCCGCGCAATAGCTCCAGCGGTTAGTCGCTGGCGGTCGCTGGCTTCCCACCGCGGCGGCCCGGGTTCGATCCTGGGTGTGGTCAAGTGGGATTTGTGGTGGATAAAGTGGCGCTGGGGTGGGTTTTCTCCGAGTACTACGGTTTCCTCTGCCAATCTTCGTTCCCTCAAATTCATCATCATCTTAATCACCCGGGGCAAGTACAATAGACCAATCAGTGGCTGCCGTGACGAGTGGACCCAGCTGGACTCCAGCCCCCATAAGCGAATAAAAAAAAAAGTCCGAAAACCCAGTGATTGTGTGCTACATACCATCTTTAGAACCCTTTAGAATCTACTTGAAAATTCAATGTTGAATTTACAGTTGAGTAGTCTCTCACGTCTCACGGGTTTCAAACTTTAAATTTTCGAAAAGCGTCTTAAAACTGGTCGAGCACCCTGAATTTGTTCAGCCTACATTGATCTATTAGTCCTTCATGGAAACCTAATACCTTCTCAGCTACTCACAAGATTCCTTTCATTTAAGGGAACCGACAGCTTTATTACCACGTTCACAACTGCCCATTACTGGCCCCTACCCCAAAGCAAGTGAATTCAGTCCACAGTTCCCAACCATATTTCTTCAAATCAATTTTAATATTATCCTCCCACCTACACCTAGTCTTCCAAGTGGTCTCTTTCTTTCTTTCTTACTTTTCTGCCAAATCATGGCATCATTTTCCTTCTCTCGCATGTGCTCTACAAGCCCTTCCTTTATTTGATTATTCAAATAATTCAGGAGGTTGGTGAGGAGTACATAGTATGAAGCACCTAGCTGTGTAATATTCTCCTACCTCATGTCATTTCATCCCTTGCAGATCCATACATTCCCCTCAATATCCTGCTTTCAGACATCCTGAATTTAGTCCTTACTTTAATGTGGGACACATTTCACACCATAACAAAACTACATAGTTTTCTATATTTCAGTTTTCATGTTTTCAGGTAGCAGACTACAAACAAAAGACACTTGGA
The DNA here is from genome assembly GCF_002891405.2 of Cryptotermes secundus. Taxonomy (NCBI): domain Eukaryota; kingdom Metazoa; phylum Arthropoda; class Insecta; order Blattodea; family Kalotermitidae; genus Cryptotermes; species Cryptotermes secundus. Next base: position 162,652 of record NW_019725849.1, read on the forward strand.
CTGAATGGTAGGACACATCTTCCAAATTTAATCTGATCTTAATTTGTTTTGTTCATGCCGTTCCCAATTAACTTAGCCACATTTTCAACAGATCTATCAGCTAGCTTTATGATTCTGTACTGCATTCTGGTGACAAAGAATCAGCAAATACATCATTTCCATGTCTAATATCAGATCAGCCTATGCACTAATGTCTCATAAAGCTTCACCGTTTTCTCTTTACAGAATTTCTATTTTTCCTTAAAAAATCAGCATCAGTGAACACCAGAAAGTGATGTGTTCCATTCACTTACCTTCTATTCTGATTTTCTTGAACGTTTTTTTTTTTATTGCTAGTGGGGTGGGACTAAGTCCCTTGTACTGCGGCCACTTCTGGCCTATTGTATCAGCCCGAGATGATAGGTGAGGGTGATTGTGGAACAATTGGTGGAATGAAGATTGGCAGGGGAAACCAAAGTACTTGGAGAAAACCTGCCCCTGCGCCGCTTTGTCCACCACAAATCCCACTTGACCAGACCCGGAGATCGAACTCGGGCTGTCACGGTGGGAAGCCAGCGACTAAATGCTTGAGCTATGGTGCAGCCCTTCTTGGACCTTGGTAGTGGCAAATCCTAAAGTGAAGTTGAAAAGCAATAGCAGTAAAACAGCAAGAGCAGATGGATGAACGTTTTGGGGGTGTATTCTTTTTTGGAGAGTCTGATTCAGGAAATCTACATAGAAAATGCAACACCAATACAAGCCAGAATTTTAAACAGATTACAGTCTGATTGAAATTTATACATAAACAAAGAACTTCCTACACTATCAATAATAAGTGTATTTAATGTAGAAATTACTGCTATAATTACACGAATGTATACTAAGCAATCTCCTATTTTAACACATACGTTTCTACAAATGGCCCTATAGGGCTAAAACATGTAAGGTGTATTTTATCCTATAAATACAGTTTTTAACTATTATATGTTTACTTTACAGCTCTTATTCCTTCGTTATCATTGGATGTGAAATTTTTTAGAATTAAGGGGAATGCAGGGAGCTATAGAATTAAAAATGAAATTTCTAGAGGAGAAACTGGTGTTCAGAATTTTGTAAGAGAACTGAAAGAAAAAAAAATTGCAATGGTTTGCCCATGTGAAAAAATGGATAGAACACTTATACCGAAAAGGGCATTACAATTACAATTTAAAGGAAAGGGTCCCAATACAAGATTGTCCGATGGAGAGCAGAGGATATTAAGAAATGTGGAAAGAGCTGTCAAGGAAGTGAAAAGGGAAGATTGTAAGATGAAAAAAAATCTGGAAGACTATTTCTTCCATCAACACATGTAAAATATAAAAAACACCAGAAAAGAAGAGACACTTGAACCAGACAGGATGTAACAAGAGACACAGCTAACTGCTGTCTGTAAAGAATGTACCATAATAATCCGTTTGAGATAATTTATTTTGATATGTAGACTAAAAAGATGACGCAAAAATGATACAAAACAATTTTCAAGGAGCTTTTCAGTATATTTTACATTTAATCTAATTATCTACACACACAATGTTGATGTAATACAATTTACAAATATGTACAAACTTCCCAAATTCTGCTGCTGCAAGGCCAGGGAATTACAAACCAAATTTGTGCCTGTGAGTATTTTGTGGTGCTATCCAACATGGATGTCACAGAAATGGCACTACTGACATAACACAAAGAGTACCCGCTCAACTGGCAAAAGCCACAACATGGAACCCAGCTGACACACCAAGATAGTCTGGTCTACTGGATCAGCGCGTACTCAGTCCCAATTACTGTTCACAATGTTTGGTTGGTCACCATGTGTGTCTGTATTGCACTGCAGATTTCCTGTCCTGACAAAAGAAATATTCTAATCAACAGCTTCCATTTCACTATTCATATGTTTGGTACAACTTTCATTGGAAGGATGGTTCTGCAGTGACTTTTTCATTTTCTGCTGTAAGTCAGGGCACTGAACTTTGAAACAAAACAAGACAATCATCTGTGCATGAAGAGAACACAGAAGATAAAATGTGCATAAACTGAACACAACAGACATTCATCAGCATGTGATCAGAACACAGATGATGGTCAGCTGTGTGCAAATGGAACACAAATTTTGTACTGAAAATTTGTGAGCGTAAAAGGAAGTGAATGTGTGCACTCATGCAAACAGTTTATCACTCAGTCTGATCTGAAATACTGACAGTTGCCACACAACACACATATCTATATATAAAAGTTTGGCGTCATTGTAACCAATCTCTTGAGGGAAAAACTTATACTGCCATGGCAAATGTTTTGATAGCTTGTAGCACAGCATCAAATCCTCTAACCTTGGCATCTGTGTCAGTATACACAGCTGCCAATCTGAAAAAAAAAACAGTCTATAGCTTACACCTGGCGTCTATACAGTAGCTACTTTACACTCATGTTGGCAGGAATGTTGATAATATCTTAATTATGGCTGGCAAATCTATTAACAATTATCCGTGTCACCTGTAATGTCAGTTGCACTTATAAGCTTAACATTAGGTCTACAATGGTCAAGGCAGGAGTCACGCAAACATCAAATGCAATAGAGTATACCATCAACATGACCAAGATGCACGCTGGGTCATTATCAGTATGGTACTTGCTTGCATTAAATGTTTCACTTATAATTCTAATTTTTAAATAGGATATTCATTTCGTGCTGTACAGTTCCATCTTTTAGATACAGCAATGTATGCCTAATTCTTGTTCTCGTGGAATGAATATTACGAGTCCCAACTGGCAATCTGTGGCTACTACCACACAGACAGAATTCCTTTCATGTATAGGACTGCCTGCACAAGTTCATGCCTTCATTGCATTGCACATTAATTTCCAATATCCTGTGGAAGAAGCACAGCCCCTCTCCCTGTGTATTTACACTGGTGAAGTATTGGAATGCAGCATTCGGTTCTCCTACGTGACAACCTGCTGAGCATTACACTTCCCACTACTCTCACTCTGCCTACAAATCCACAAAGATTTTAACACCTAGCTCATGATAAAGAGAAGAGAGAGAATAATCAATATAAGTATGGGACAACAAAGAAAGAGAGATTACATCATGTTTATGGAATAACATTCTTACAAATGTTGCTGCTTCCAAAGGGGATAGGTTGGTGACACTGGAATGTGTTTCGTTGTTGTAATATGAGTTTAGGCCTCAGTGGCTGTGTAGATGACTATCCTCTCCTGGAGTCTTAGGAACAGCTCCCACGATGCGCACTCGTGTCACCAGTCGGTTGTCACAGAACTGTGGTGGAGGGGCCAGCACCTCTTCTGGGCCTCCACTTCCATTACTTGAAGCTCCAAGAAACTCAGGAGGAGGAGGAACCACCAATTCTCCTTCTGCTTCCCCATCCCTTTCCAGAGGGGGAGGAAGCTGTGCCAATGATACAGCATTCCTCGTCAAAATGCCCCCTGAAATGGCTGTCCTCTGCCGGCCTGAGGGAACAGTCACCATCACAGAAGTTTGTTTCTGAAAGTCTGGCCCTTTCACCCCCTTCTCATCAGGTGCAGAGCCTCCAGATCCTTCTGAAGATCTGCCATCATCAAAGCCAGTGGGGGGACCCACAGGAACATCCTGGTCAGAGCTAACACCACTAGAGGAGTTGTCTCCATCTTCCCCTGTGTCGGCATTTAGAAGCAGGAAGTCATTGGGGTACGACTTTGAGCTCTTCAGCTGCGTTCGAACCTTCTGAATTTCCTCGACACTGAAACTGTGAGGCATAGTGCCTGAGCTTGAGCTGCTCCCACTGGCATTGCTGTTTTCACTCATTTCTGCTGCTGCCACCACCACACTCTGGGGCACAGCCTGGCTTCTCCCTCTCCCACCCCCTTCTCCCTCACTTTCACCCTCACTTTCACTTAGACTATAGTCTGGCTCTGGTATGGGGGGTGGACCCACAGACAAAGAAGACAAGTTCGCTGCTGATGAGCTGGTTGTAAAGCCACTCTTCTTCTTTGCCTTGTTCCTCAGTTTTATGCTGTCACAGTTGGTAGAGCTACTATTCACATTGATATGACTGTGAGTAGCCCCACGGAATGGCTGAGCATATGGATTGCTGTTGGTGCTGGCTGTTGTGGAATAAGAGCCTGAGTTGGCAAGAGGTGACGAAGGCTTGAAAGATGTTGCAGAGGAGCGCAGACTGTGGGATTTGCGAACCTGAAATCAGAAATATTCACTGATACATTAAAAGTGCTGTGTAATATTGTCAGTTGATAAAGGAGTCAGTTTTTTGTCCATGAAAGTTAACTTTAAGTAGAGTAACAGAATGCACCAGTAATTGTCTCCTGTATGTTAATGATGTATCTCCATATAAAGAAAGGTAAAGTTGTCCCTCTGCTTGATTAAGCACTATGCCATGAAGACATATGAAGGGAGTGGAGGTACTGTGCCACTATTCTTGACCTCAGAGCTAGATGGAGGTGAGTGGTCACCTTCACCCTCTGGCTGCTTCATCGCCTGGGAAATAGCCCCCAGAACCCATTGGATAGGAGGCTGGGTGGGTCCCAGTGCCAGTCTGGGTGCTGTGGAGAAGAGAAAACACTTTCCTTGCTGGGAATTGAACCCCAGCCATCCAGCCCATGGCCCATCGCTATACTGACTGAGCTATCCCAGCTCCTGATGTATTTCACAGTTGAATGAGATAGTATGATAGTCATAGCAGTCAAACAGAAAGGTAAGTACATTTCCCATGCCCATTTAAATTCCACTGAAGATTTGCTCTTCTAGAAACAGTACTTCAGGACCTTACATTAAATGACATTTGTGTTGCATTCTCCACACATGATTGCCATGTTGGTACCACTGATGGAGAGGAACTGATATATACAGGATGTCCCAGGAGGAATGGACCAAACTTCGGGAGGGTGTTCCTTATGTTAAAAGTATGCCGATATAACCCAAAACACCTATGTCCAAAGTTGAACGGTTACAGAGATAATGGCCCAAGAAAAGTGTGGTCTTCTAGCGGGTCCACGGATTATACCTATCAGCTGAGAGGCCTTATCTCTGTTTGTCCTTGAGTGCCGTGATTCACCCTAGCCGTGCTTATGTAGCTGGCTTTATCAGAATGCGCAGTCAGCACGTTATGTCAGCGCTTGCCATTCATGTCTCATGTATAGTGCTTGGAAACCCTAAGGACAATTATGACATGGCGAGCGAGTATTTTGTACTTCAATTTTATGGCTTCATGTCACTCACAAGTTAGTTTTATGTTACGTACATTATTAACATTACAGAATCCACATATTCCTGCCAGTTTTAATATGTATTTTGTAATCAACAAGTGTGCAACGCCGGTCAAAGTTTGACACTTCTCTGTCCATTAGCTCCGTAACCGTTCAACTTTGGACATATGTGTTTTGGGTTATATCGGCATACTTTAACATAAGGAACACCCTCCCGAAGTTTGGTCCATTCCTCCTGGGACACCCTGTATGTATGAAAGTGAACATAATCTAAAATCTATTTTGGTCCTCACTAAACAAATAATTCCATTTGGTCAATAATAAAGTACAGTACTTAAAATTTAAGAACTTCTGAAATTAGATTTCATCAAAATGTATAAATATCAGCTCCCCTCAGAAGACACAGCATTCAGTACTCAATCTGTTGAAAATAAGTTTGGCCATAGTGGATGTTTTCATGTGAACATTTCATCAAACCTGTGGGCGTGCTGAGTGCACTGGAAGGCTGCGGGACCTGTACCCAACGGACTTGACATCCTCGGGAGACGCATACAGCTTGGCACTGTTGGCAGGCCTAAAACTAGACATAACTTCTCCATCTCCTGTTGCTACAACATTCCTCCCCAGCATCAAAGTGTTGCCAGGGTGTGCATCCATCTTGATGCTGTTTGTCGTGTTGGCATACTCTGCTGTTGCTGTCGAGTTGGTTTTCACTGCTGCACGGGACACATCCACCTTCACCTGCAGGGAGACACCTGTTTAACATGGGAATCTGATCTTCCATGTCATGCAGGATTCTTCTAGCACACAGCAGTGTATGTGATAGGACAAGTGGTGCAGACATTGCCCCGAATGTACAGAAATAAAACCTGAGGCAGAAAGGATCTTCCAAAGGCCAGAATATAAAAAGGCTAACAGCCAGTAAACTGGCATGATACAGTGATAGGCTTCTGGAACCTCTGCATTCTAGTATGAAGAGCAGTCGCAACTCGATCAGTGAAAGAAATCTGTGAAAATTTGGAAGGAAGATGAGAGAGGACAGTAGCAGTTCCTCTGATATTACAGCCACGATGCTTTTACAGTGAAAATCTGTTAACTCTGCTCTCTATGATTTAGTATACGAGGCCAATGAAAAGAGCATGTCTGCATTTTATTTACAACTGTGTTCATTTCAGTTTGTTGAATTGTAAGTGTTACGAGTGGTGGCACTGACATGCCAACAGGCTGCATTCTTTATCTACACAGTGACTAGTGCATATCTCAGTATTTATGATGGTGCAAAATAATTTTTGGAATTAATACACAAGGCCACACTGGCAATACTGGCTCCAGCTCACTGGGCAGCCTCCGAACTTGGCCTGCTGAGCCATTTGTCGCCTCCAGGGAGTCCTCCAGCAGCACAGTCATAACTCTCCCACAGCAAGCCGGTATTACCTCGATGCTATCCTTCATATAGGAGGATGAACATCATCATCCTCAGGGCTCCATAATGGCATTTCCTCTTGGTCACACCAAATCCAAAGCAGTGTCATGGGCTTACAAGATATTCAGCAAGATGTTTGTTGGTGATCTTGGCAAAGAACACCCAGGTCTGCAGAGCTTGTTCCTTTAGGGTCAGCTCTACCAACACCCCCTCCAAATAGAGCGGGTCGCCCTGACATCACCTGCAGGGCATTTGACCAGGCTGGAAGCTTCTCAGGTGGCCCTGTGTTGATATCAAGTCTGGCGATCATCACGGATGCCCCAGTGTTGACGGTCATGAGGTGTGGCTTGTCAAGTGTCAGGCCCTCAGAATATAGGCCATCATCAGTCTTCTCTGTTGACATGGTGAATGTGACGAGAGGGGATGGAGTTATGATACTATCACCCTCTCCTAACATTGCTGATATCCACACACTGTCAGTCCTGTGGTGCTTGCCCCTAGCTTCATCCCTTACTACTAGCAGCCTGGCTAGTGAACACGTTCCCGCCTTTGCAGTTTATATACTGAGGGCCTCATCAAACCAGTAATGAGATCAGGAATACGTGAATCTATATATCCACTCCCTCACATTTCTTCACAGTATACACGTAGTGCTAAATTACTTGAGCATCTGAGGTCTTGGAAGCCTAGGTTATGTAAGCTTGGCCTGTTCCTTTCCCATTCTTGTTTCTTATTCTAGATTTATCTCTGCTAAAGGCTTGTGGTGGTCAGAGTGGGGCTAACCTTTAACAGAAGCTGCATTACTAAACCAAATATACTGTGAATAAGTTATCAACAGAGAAGTTCTGTATTCCTTGCACTATGTATCAGGATTGATTTGCACAGCCATTTTAACTGTTTTGTTTTAATGATGTCACTCTGCACTCAGGTATGTCATATGCCAGTTTTCTTTTCCATTTGTTGTTACTTTGTATACTCATGTTTAGGCACACTCTTCACGAATGCCTGTTGTTTGATTATTATTTTGTGATTTATTAAATTTGTTGTTACTTTATACTTCTCTTTTCCTTAGTTGATACTCCCGTTGTGTGAATTCCTTGTCACTACGCAAACAGGGTGATAACTGAGTTGTGCACCTGTCTTGTTCTATATGCTAGTATTTACACACTCTGCCCATCTATGGAGCATTGTAAACAGCCAACCAGAGTAAGGGACAATAAATTGTTCTGTCTGTTATGTTGGTTGAACAAACAGAATGCTACTTCCAACATAACCAGTATACAGACAGATGACACCACCAGGCTACATATTCCTGCCCATCCATGTTGCCACTCTGCCAACAAGACAACAGCGCCATCCATACTTCATACATCAACAAACCAACAGCAACCTCAGTCACAGACCTACTCTACTAACAATGCCTCTAACAAATACAGTAACAACATGTCAATATTCAATATCCATACGCAGTCAACACATAGGTGGCTAATATCTTAATATCAACAGAAATATGCACTCCTACCACAAACAAGAGGACACTATGAAGAGAAAAGTGCACCACATAGAAATTACAAGAAAATCTATAACATCTTAAAAAAAATCCACAGCATTCCACAAAATCCAAACACTAAAAATTAAGATAAAACTACACAGACAACACACACATAATAACACACAAGAAAAAAAAATACAACACACACATCGCTATATACATAATATGTCATAACACTAGCACCTATCAACAATCTGCAGCTTCACATACCACAGTCAAGCAATCTTCCATGACAATATTCTAGACACCTAGTAGCAACAGTTTCAGCAACACTCTAGACCAAAGTAATAGTACGCAAATAGTGATAAGCAGAGACAACACAGAATGGCAGCACTGTACAACACAATTAACCAGAAAATATTAGACAAGCAACACACATTTTAATTTTATCCCCAAATATTTGAACATAGTGACAAAACAAAAGTGTCCATCATAAAACTACATAACTATTTAATATCTACATATTTAAAAGTAAACACTAACCAGTGTATACAGACTAACATTAAGTGGAAGAGTGAATGTAACATCAGCCTGATGACAATTAGGATAAAACAAATAGCAAAATAAAATGAGAGTTATATAATCTTATACAATGCTGTGTTGATTGAACTACCACTTGTTCATACACCCCTTTCCCAAGGAATTCTTATTTCAAATGCATTATCACACACTATAAACGAAAGAAGGCAGATAGGCTTTTTAACCGTAAACAATTTTATTTATTCCATGCACAAAAATACTTATACAGCGTAAGTTGTCAAGACATATTTAAGGCCTTTTTGTGTGTGTTAGACAACGCATGAAATATACTTCATGTACCACAGTTCAAAACCAATGTCCTATATTGAAATTAAATGTAAATTAACTTTGGGATATTCATTTTAAATAAAGAATGCTTCTGTACATAAATTAGTTCATAAAAATATTGACATTCCTATCAGCAACCCATTATTGTTGGAGGGTTTAAAACCGAGTGCAGCTGGATGATGTATGTGGCACAGATGATGAAAACAAGAAATGCATCAAAGAATCATGAAGAAGGCCATTTGGTTCACTGAACTGTAGACTTGATAATAATATTAATCAGTTGCATGATAGCATCTGTTGGTTGAATCTGTTCAGCCATCTGTCTCTGTTTGAGAAGATACATACCAGCTGTCCAACTGGCGGTGGTGGTGGAGGATGAGTGGGTGGAGGGAGAGGCGGACGCCCAGTCACCACTCCACCACTCAATAGCAGCAATGTTGCCACATCTTCCTGACTGCAGTGCCCCTTTGGAACACGGCAGTCAATGGTGCGATTCACTGTACTGCTCTGTGCTAGGTCTGGGGTGCTGTGGAAGTCTCGGTGCAGCTCTGTCCCGCCAGTGGAGAAGCGGACCCGTATACTTGACTGTTAAAATGCACCAAGGAGAGAACATGAAGATATTATTCACTGTTAAAAATTATGGCCACTTTCATAGTTCTTACAATGCCAATGTTGATTATATTGCAGGACGTAAAGCCGCTGCTATGCAACGACTGCGAGATGGATGGATATACCAGGGCCATTTCTGGGTAACAGCTTGGTAAACACTTTCCCATTGCTAGGCAGCAATTTCTTAATAATGCAACGGTTTGACTACAACAATTGAAGAGCTGAGTTTTCTATGTGGTCCATGCCGAGATGTTATAAGCAAAGGGAAAACGTTAGCCAGTTCAGCTAGTTCTGTATGGGAGTCTGTGAAGAGAGGACTTGAGCCAGAGGCAGAGGAATTGTCACTGTTGAAGCCATTACCAGGAAATGTCTAGTAAAAGCCTGAGAACCTACACTGTGTGCTCTAGTGAACTGTAAAGTGTGGAAATAGGGATAATGTTACAGTTATTTGTAGTTACAATCTGTAAGTGGTCAATAAATCTATTCACCAATCAAAACTCTGTCTATAGTCACCCCTACAGGTGACAATATTGATGATAGAAAGCTAAAACAGTACAGCCTCCTGCCATTCTCACCTTGCCTTTACAGCGTTTCATCTCTGCCACACTTGTGTATACTCGAGGTGTTCGAGCAGGAGATGAAGGCTGTGACATGCCCTCCAGTGTGGGTGCCTGGAATCGTGATGTCATCACCTCAGATGAAGCTGCAAACAGAAAGAAAACTTCACTCACATGGACATCACTTCTAGCATAGTCTCTGATACTGTGATATGATGCCTACAAGTTAGAATCTTGGAATCAGCCAAATGTTGCACAGGCATCCACTGCAGGGTAACATCAAACACCAATCCCTGACAGCCATGTGCACACAACAGTCAACAAACTGTTGGGAGCTATATTTTTTCATCAGCCCACAAAAGGGCATCACACAGACAGCCTGTAAGCTAACAGAAAAAGTTAGAATGCGTGTGTTTGTGTGTGTGTGCGTATGCTTGTGCATACAATAATGAAATGTAAAGTGCAGTCATGCACTATGTCACAGAGTCCAATAAATTTGGCCATCAATCCAAAACCTGTCTACAGTCACACTCATACACATGACTTAATCACCTGACCATCCGTATTCCCACTAATCTAACCGATACTTTGTGATTTTTCTTGGGACAGTGAAGTCCCCAGGAGACAGTCTTCAGAAGTCATTTTGGAATTGCTTGATTTGGTGAATATCAAATGATGATAGAAGATGCCAAACCATGGAATTAGTTGAGTTCAAAGGTAGAATGTGTCATTATTAAATGCCATTTAATCTCACCTTCGGCAATGATAAATTTCCACTAACCTATGAGCTGCAGCTTCAGGTGCTGCCTCACTGCCCCTCATGTTTTATGGGCACAAGTTTGTGACTGTGACCATCTTAATTTTCTCTGAACACACTACTGGAAGATGAGTCCTTCAATATGCAATTTCTCATGTGATTTCAATATGATAGTTCTCCATCACATGACAGTTGTGAGGTAAAGTGTGTAAGGAGCTATCTGAAAATTATCCTGGATGCTAAAATGGTTGTAGATGTGCAGCTCCAGTTTCCTGGCCTTCACACTCACCTGACTTGAATCCTCTTAATTTGTTTTATGTGGCAAAATTTGAAAATGAACACCTATGCCACTACCATCAGTACTAGAGAGGAACTGTGGAACAAACTTCAACACTTTTCAGATCAAATAAAAAATATACCCATAATCTTTGAACACTTGTGAGGTTCATTTTCATGCAGAGTTGAGGAGTATCTGTGTACATGGAGGTAATTTCAAGCACCTCTTGTAAGAAAGTAAAATTATGTAGTTTATTAACACAGCGTGAGCCAAAGTTACTTTGCACCTACACTACATGTGACAAAACCGCCTCATTCTTAATATTAATGTGGCAGCACACACAGAGTGCTGAAGAAGCATTTGCACCTACATCCCTACAAGATAACATTAGTGCATGAATTGAAGGTGGGGACATCAAACGTGCTGAATACTGCTGATGGTTTAGAGACATAATTACTGTCAATGGAGAGGACATTCTAGAAGTCATATTTTTTTCCTGACAAGACATGGTTTCAATTATCTGGTTACATCAACAGCCAAAACAGCTACATTTGGTCAGTGTCTAATTCATATGAGATCAATGATACACCATAACATGATCAGAAGGTTGGTTCCTGATGCACCATATCATGAAATTGGATAACTGGCCCCATATTCTTTGATGACATTTCAAATCAGAATGCTACTATGTAGCGAGTCTTTAGCTCTTCACTGAACATTTATGTGAGGATGAAATTGCCCATGGCTACTTCCAACAGGATGGTGCTATAGACAGTGTCACGTAACTTCGAACAAGGCCCCACATTCCTAGTCAAATCCCATGCATAGCTTGTGGTGGGAGGAGTTTCTTAACACTCGTTCTTCCCTCGAACCCACCCCCTTGTCTGAAATTTTTCTTCTGCACATTCAAGGTTAATCTTGGCCTTGTTCGAAGTTACATGACACTTGCAAATCCCGCGCATAGCTTGTGGTGGGAGGAGTTTCTTAACACTCGTTCTTCCCTCGAACCCACCCCCTTGTCTGAAATTTTTCTTCTGCACATTCAAGGTTACTCTTGGCCTTGTTCGAAGTTACATGACTCTTGCTATACTGCACACACACCTCATGTTTCCATAACACTACTATGCTATGTGTTTGGCAATAGAATAATGTCAAATGGCATTTGGCAACCATGGTTACCCGACCTGACACCCCCTGATTACTATCTGTTGGGAGCAATGAGAGGCACACCTTATAGAGACAGTCCTCATACCCTCCTTGAACTGAAGGAAGCCATCACAAATTTCATCAGAACAACCCTCCAAGAGAACTGTCGCCATGGCTTTGCAAACAGGTTATGTCAAGTACATGCATCCCTACAAGCATATGGAGGCTATTTCTAACATTTGTTGTGATGTAAGAAAGTATGAGAAACATATTTGTGTTAATGTATGGGGACCCTCTAACTATACTCACTGTCTACTGTTGGTGAACAGGGACTTCGGCTCACCCTGTACTTACTATGTTCTCTTCTTCTACACAGACCGCTGAACCCAGGATGTTGAAATTAGAATGGCAGTAAATTTTTAAGGAAGGCTCTCAGGGTACATATTCATATGAACCTTTTTACTTATTCTAGTGTTCAGAAAATTATATAAAATATGGCATCTAATAATGAGACATAACTGTATTATCTATGAATTTACTATTTTATTAACCATTAAGCTGTCACTATCATAACTGAGAGTTACCATTATTAGAGCCCTGTTGTCGCTGGAACAGCTCCTCAAGTTCAGCAGCAGTAATGCGACTTGAGGTAGGGCGTGCCCTTATAGATGCAGTGCGTGGCTGCACTGGGGTGCTGCTCCCCCCAGTACCCTGCCCCTGTTGGTGATGGACTGACTCAGCTGAATTGCTCTTAGTAGTCCCTGCTGACCCGCCCACCAAACCATCTGCCTCAAGGCCATCTCCTTCATCCTTCTCCCCACCACCTTCTGCAACAGCCAGTGCACGCCATGTACCGGGAGCAGTAAGCATGTGGTGAATATTTTAAGACAGTGGTTCTCAACCTTCATCAGACCACGGAATGGTAAATTCTTTTTTCTACACGACAAAGGCCCGGTATAATTAATACCAGGGCCCGGTGGTTGAGAAACACTGTTTTAAGATACTGTATCCACAGTGACTGGAGAAAAATATCTCATACAGAGTTACTAGCTTTGAACTGGAATTCAAAGCTGGAACTTTTGAAACAAGAGTTTGATTACATTTCAGGTTCTCACAGTGGCAGGTATTTTTGTTATGGTTTCTTAGGGTGTGAAACCATGTACTCCTATAGATAGATACCATCTGCTACTGTAAATAGTGACGCAGCAAGCTCCGCTGAAATGTCGGCACCTATCCACACAGAATCACATAGCTGATGACCTTAATCCTAATACAAGTATACTTGTATACACAGTGTGGTCCATACTGGATAACTGTCATACTGTGAGTAGTACTCCTTTGCTCTCAGCATGACCTGATGAACTAGAAGTAGGAAGAGTTCTGTCTTCTGGGATACAATGCTGTGTCATCTGTTGAAAGTCAACAAACATCTGCTACCTGCTTCGTACCTCCTTCACGCTGGTTTCTTGATTGGCTTATTCTTTGACCCTGAAGATGGAGGTGACATGTTCCTCCAAAACATGAGTTGCCTTTCAAGAGACCATACAGCATTATATCCCAGACACTGGAACTCTTCAGAATCACCACTGTGAGAACCCGAAATCCTAACCAGAAGTAATATTTATCGGCTCAAGTGTAAAGCTTCATGTCACATCAAGGCTAAATCTGTTTGTTCCCTTGTTCCTATGTTGAAATGGCGTAGATGAGGCCACAGAAAGAAGTCCCATGAATGGTGAAGATGATGGTGCTTGAGACTAGCTCCTCTGCATCTACTACTGTATTCCCCTCCAATCCCCTATTCTATATCAACCGTCTCAATGTGCTCACTCACTGGTGAAGGTTATAGAACGTTTATCATGACCAGCATTGGTGTGAACAGAATGGCTAGACAACAGGAGAAGAATATAGGAAGGTACTTTGGAGGGAGAAGTATTACAGCTTGAGGAGACTGATGAATCTTATTTCTGTGGCCACAGTTTATCAGCCCTTAGGAAGTCATTCATCATTCCATTTTTTCCAATTCCACACAGAGTCTTCCCAAAAATTAAAACAAATTTGATTTATTAACCTACTAAAATATATGACAAAGAGCACCATATGTGAAGTGACTGTTTACATCAGCTGCTGCTGTCCCCAGTGGCCCTTGTGAAGATGTTGCATGTAAGAGAGCAGCTTGTGTTTTTACCAGACTGACAATGTTATTTGGGTACAGTGTGACCTTCAATACTCAAAAGCTCTAGGCAAGAAACAGACTTACTACAAAGTCTGAAACAACTGGAACAGCAGATGACATTAGCATGGGTGGTGTCAGATAGAACACTTCCAGATGTCTTTTCTCAGCAACTTGACTATGAATATGACTGTCTTCTAGAATGTGACACCATGTTGTCTGGTGAGAGTTACCAACTGCTCCTATTTTCATCACAACTAGAGCCCTGAGTGAGCCAAGGAGAACCACATAATGACTACTGGCCTTTTAAAGGTTATTTTCATAGTAATGTTTTTACTTTACATGAAGGTGGATTATGTGAGAAAGTATGTGATTGCGAGAAATACTTTATACGGATTTACATGTTGTAAGCAGCCCAGAATATGAAAAAGTGGCTTTGTTATGCCATCAGTCTGACTCTATTTGTGTATGTATGTGTGCCTTACTAGCACCTGAATGGCTCGATGGATTTTATTCGTATTCGGTATTTAAAAGTTTATCTGCCATGTGTCAGTGTTCAACGTATAGTAAAATTCTAGTTCCAAAAACAGAGGCACTTGGGATGGGGCTTCAAAAAAAAAAAAAAAAACAACAACAACAATTTTAATGAAACAGGTCTGATGATTTTTATTATATTTCACTAATTTATGGAGACAACCTCCCTAAATAAAAATGCACAGGTGCAATCTTCAGAATAGTAGTAGTAGTACATGCACTATAGGTCCATGGCATAGTAAACACATTTCTGTGCCAATAGATGTGTGTGCAACAATAGAGAAGTTGTTGGAGTACAGTAGCAGTTGCATGACTGCCAGTCATGAAAGAGAAAAATGAACCAACAATGACTGTGCTGGCGAGAACCCCAAGCAAATCACAGACTAGACCACACCAGAATTGTAGTCGGCAGTTGAAGCTGGCAGTTTGCAGTCAGTCACCAACCAGCGACGACAGGAGCTGTTGAGCATGTAAGCAGTGAAAGGAGTCTCCACTGTTAGAAGCCACTACCCAGCAGCAAGTACATGATGACACAGAAGACGTGAAGCACGTTTAGTTATGTGCAGTGTGCACACAAACGAAGAGTACTGTAACTATTTGTAGTTATATGAGATAAGCATTCAATAAAGTCAATATATATGTCATACCCTGGGTCTAATCACTAACACCTGACAGTAATCTGGCATCTGTGAGTAGGCAGACATACACATTCATTCTCTGTAGCTTCTGCTTAGACACCCTGCTCATCTTGGGAGTATGATGCTCACAACTGAATCAGAGATGATAAGGGGTTTCCTCTCTTTCTTTTCAGAACTAAGTAGTGACTGAGTGAATAAGAAAGATGGAACAAAAGCTTCACTCTTCATCATAGCATCCAGATCACCCCTGGGACCCACCCAGCATCCTCTACAATGAGTACCAAGGACTATTTCCCTAGGTGTAAAACATCTTCCTTTGTATCAATTTCTAGAACATTTCAATTTTATGGCCTGCAATGTGATGCTGTGTAGCCATGTAGAAGTTTGGTGACATTTCAGAGTAATGTACTGCCTCCATCTTTAGGATTTAAGAGTATGCCAGCCAAAATACTCAGCAGGAAGCAGACAGCAGATAGTATTCTTCATAGAGAACTTAAATCAAACACTTCACTTTTAATACACATCCCAGAAATGTCCTCAATGGATGAGTCAGATCCACTGAACAGCCACAGGGATGCAGCTTACCTAGACCAGTTACCATGGACCTCGCCCTTGCTCGCCCAACACTCAGGGTTGTCTTGGGGTCTCGTCTTGGGGGCAGTGGTGCAGGAGAGCGACCTTGAAGTAATGACATAATATTAATGCACTGCCATCAAAAGTTCCCACTTCCATATTCAGCAAGAACATGACAATGATTTCACATAAAGCAGAAAAGCATTTATTTTATATAGAAAGCAAGTTATGTAGCAACGCTATATCTGTGTATGTGCATATAGCACAACAGCTTCTGAACCAATTCACCAAATTTTGTGAAATACTCTGCATATCTCTTTCCACCTGAGGTGGCAGCACAGAAGCAGAAATACCCATTCTTCACCCAGGATATGGCTGCTTTCCTTGCCAGTATCACAGTACACCACAGCTAAAACTTTAAAGTAGGAATGACACTCAAATTAAGAAATTAAATTTTACTTGTGTTATTAAAACATACTGAAAATTAGATTTCGATCACATCAAAAAACTACTGCATCCTTGCACATTGCTTTAACAGCTGTGGCTACCAAACATACTGGCACATTGTAGTGTGTGGGTCATTACTGGATAACGGTTACAAACACATCTCCATAGCAACGAATCAATATGCGACCACAGAGGAAATGTTGGAAATGGTGTCTCCTATGGTAGTCCTTGCCAAGGAGTTGTAAGAGGGATAAAGTGAAGACTGATTTCAATTGTGGGATATGTGCCAGATGGGAAGGATGTAAGTGGACAGCATTAAAATCCGTTACCGGGAAATGACTGGTGAAGACTGAGAAGACTTAATGTGCGCTGTAGTTAGTGAAATTTGGAGTGTGTAACTCAATGAGACTGTTATAAATACTTACAGTTACTATACATAAGTGGTCAATAAATCGAATTATCCAAAACCCTGCCAAAACACACTCATACATGCAACAATACTGTAACATTCATTGTTGCTGGAACAGTTACTGAGTTCCTGTCGGTAGCCACTTGTGATCCTGATGACAGTTCTGGCCGCTCAAAATCTAGGTAGATAGATGTCTGGTGACCACTTCTGTATGAGTGGAAATAATACTCAACTATGAATACTTTTTCCTCTGACGAGAGACCCATTTCCAACAACAACTGCACAACACAACTTCCTTTTCATTACTTGGAACACATGTGGCTGGAGCTATACCCTGTCGACAAATGCACATGTGCGTTCAAGATGTGTGAGTTTCAGTACTGCGTATTTTGGTGCATACTGTATTTGAGAACAAAGATTCTATGCCCCAGTAGCTTGTTTACGAAAGTAGGCAGAGACAAAACAGAAGAGGGTTATCAGATAATTCAAAATATCCTGCTACAATCTCACTGAAAGTGAAACTCAGCACAACAGCAATAAATAAGAAAGACCAATTTGTTAAGGTGCATTAGTTCTTGTAACTTATTTCATTTATATTTCTAAAAAATGAAATGATAATTATTCTGCAGGAAGGCATCCATCCTAACCTTCACATTTAAGCCAATGTTCCTTTTAGGATGGCAGTACTGTGACACTCTGGTGTTTCAATAAATCTATCACTCTGGAAGCATGACTACAGAAGACTTACTGTATTACAGTCAGATGATGAAGATAATGACGAAAAATCATCAGAAAGCATTGCATGGAGTTACTATAGTTAGTAATCCTTACAACAGTCTGGCTACAAAAGTTACACTGATCTGTATGTGTATGATGGTGCTCGCCCACATTCCACCTCAAACTTGGGAGACTCAGCTCTGTGACCAAGTGCAAAGAGGTGGCATCTGGTGTCAGGCCAGGCTTCAACGGTGGAGAAGCCCAGGACTGGGGACAAGTTAACCACAGAAATCTAGGATACTTCTGTATCAAAGACAGCTACATCTGGAAGAAATGACAGATGTTTCCGCCTCAGTGATACTGGAAACACTTGTATAATCCATCAGCCCTTAACAGATTCCCATTTGCCAAGTGGGCTGAGGTGGATGCAATACTGGAAGAAATAAAAAGGATAACTAAGAAATCAAACAGTCCTTGGTCTTCATCAATCGTGTTCATCAGGAAGAAGAATGCAGACCTTTGATTCTGTGTGGACTACTGACAGCTGAATGATGTTACACAGGACTGCTTTCAGCTAGTGAGAATGGCTGACACCCTGGATATGCTCATTGGGGCAAGATGTTCTTGATCCTGGATTTGAAGAAAGGTTATCGGAAGGTTGCCCTGCAACCCAGTGACAAAAAGAAGAGAGCATACTCTACTAGACAGGAACTGTGGAAGTTCACAGATATGCCCTTTTGCCTCGGCAGTACTCTGGCAACATTCAAGCACCTCATGGAACCTGTCCTGCAGGCCTTTTGGGTGTAGCTGGATGATGTGATCATTGTCAGCTGATGAGAAGAACCATATGCTCCAGATGGAGGTACGGTACTGGGAACACATTTCATAATTGGCAAGAGTGACCAATGACTCACAAAAGCTGAAGGCTATATGGAAGTTGCCACCAGCAAAAGACAAACATATGCTGAGGAGCTTCATTGTTCTGTGTACCTATTGCTGGAGGTCAAAGCAGGATTTGTGGACATTGAAAAGCTGCTGAACCAACTTATGAAGGAAATCAAAATTCATCCAGTAGTCTCCAGAAGCAAAAGCCATCTTCAGATCCTTGAAGGAGCCATGTATTGCAGCCATCCTAGAATACCTGCAGTCATGTGAGAAGTCCATCACTGAGGGAATTACAGGTGTGCTGTCACCACTGCAGGCAAGCTAGGAGTGTGTAGTAACTTCCTAGATCTGGATCCTATCCAAGGCTGAGAGGAACTGCTACATTATATTACAAGAGTTACTGGCTACTGTGAAGACACTGGAATATTTCCACTATTTCCTTCAATTATCCTCAAGAGGCTGAGTGGACCCCTTTCCAGACCCACTACTACTCAGAAAATCTGGTAGCGCCGGGAATCGAACCTGGACCTCTGGATCCAAACTCAAATGGAAACTGTAGGTTTTCTGACAAAACAAAATAATGAAAAATACTGAGTTGGCAAAACTGAATAGAAATGAAAAATCATGGACTAACTAACAATACTGAATGGAAAACCAGACTCACTGTCAAAACTGGATACAAATAGAAAACCACAAATTGGCTGACAAAACCGCCTCCTGAGGGACTCTTGTACAATACTCTGAACAACATGTACAGCATCTCTAGATGTACTGGAAATTCATGTGCAGCAAGTTTTTCAGACAGATGAAACTTACCAATGGTGCCAGTGCTAGAAGCATTCATCTTACGAGGCAGCGTGGCATACTGCCTGTGATGATTTGTCCCAACACTTCCTGGTAAAAGAGTGGACGATTTGGAACAGGGTACTCCCCCAGGGGCACTGGCCCCGACTGACACCACTGTCATGGATACAAGATCCCCAGAGCATCGGATCAAGTCCACAACATGCTCATGTGATGCTGCAGACACGTCTTCACCATTTATCTGCACAGAATTCAGGCACACAGACTCTTACAGAATTGTGGATACATTTTCTGAAAATTCTGCAGAAGTCCAAGCAATATTAGAGAACACAGTGCATTCAGACCCCATATTCCAACAAAGGTTAACCTTCACAGTGCCATAGAAAGTACATGAGATAAGGTTTTGCATTGAATAATAAAATCATACCTTACAATTTATTTAATAATGAACATAAATGCTGTTTGTGCTCATTTAAATATTCCATGATGACTTATAATTTTAGAATTCTCTTGCACATACTTCTGTGCACCTTGTGGAAGATTCTGGAAATTCCAAAATAAGTTTTTTCACCCTTCACCACATTCCTTTCTGCTTAGCAAGACAAATACAAAATTATGGGCATATTTCTTGGCATTCTGTACAGTAATCAGTTATCAAATTATATGTTTCTTCTTTACACCTTACTGAAAAGCACAAACCACAGTGAATAAAATTTAGCTAGTCAATTTTTGTGCATCTTATTCCATTTGTTGTGACATTACAATAAATTTTCTATACAGCAAATGTGAGCACTTCAGATTCACTGTTTTGGTGGGAGGGAATGAACAGACACTGGCTTTCATACATGTTATGACTACCACAGCTTTCGGGTGTCTAAAATCATGAAGGCACAGCCTTGTGGCAGAGACATTATCATGTGTCTCATCACCATAACGGTACCATGAGCCCATCATGTTCTACTGTTAAGGAGATGAATGAAGCTGGAGCATAAAGCAGACCACTCAGTCTGACCTATTGCCAAAATTGAGAGGGTGAGCTTTACTTCCATATAGGGTAGTGCCATAGCTCAGGTGGTTAGTAGCCGGCTTCCACTGCAGCGGCTCAGGTTTGAGTCCTGGTCAGCTCACGTGGGATTTGTGGTGGACAAAGTGGCACTGAGGCAAGTTTTCTCCGAGTACTCGGGTTTCACCTGCCAGTTCTATTTCACTGACTGCTCCACACTCATCATCATCCATTATCCATGGCTGGTACAATGGGCCAAATAGTGGCTAATGTACTGAGTGGGCTCAACTTCACCACACCACAAGGAAAAGAAAAAGAAGGGTAACTTTGACACAACCTCAGTCACCAGACAAACTGTAACAATTCTCATCAAGAACCATTCACGAAATGGGGACATGTGAAAAGCTTGCTACCTGCCAGCTTTCTCAACTATTAAACTTACGGCCAGTAGGTAATCCCCTTTTCGGAGTCCAGCCATGTCAGCCACTCCCCCCTGATCAACATCGTCCAGGTACTGCAGGGCAGGGCAGCGCTCTGAGGGCTGCAACTCCATCAGTGGGGACATGGCCTTGGCCCCCCGCAAGATAAACCCGAAGCCTTTGCGAGCACGATGCAAGACTACTGTACGTGGCTCAGCCGGTAATCTGTGACAAGTTAATCTTCTCTCTGTTAAGTGCCAACAAATTTAAAACATATGAAAACAAACACACTGTACATTGTGATATATAGATCCATTGTTAAGTGGTGATTCTGTAAACAGTGGCTGCTGCCAGGTAGTGCCTGCAGCATACACATGTGTGGTGATGTCACGCAACAGTAGAAGTGGCGCTGCAAGCAGCATCCTCTATGGGTCCATGCCTCTTGTCACACAACTGTGCAGTAAACACATCTCTGCAGCAGTGACTCAACATGCAACAACAGAGGAAACGATGCTTTCTGTGGGTCCAACCTGAGGCTATAGAATGAGGATCTCGCACAGCTAGAATTAGAATTGAGACAGTTGGCAGTTCAAGGTGACTGAGGAAAAATGGCAAGAAAGGAATTAAACTGTGCAAAGAAGACTTCATGTGTGCTGTATTTACAATAAGGCTGGTATAACCACTGTGCTGAAATCTGTTGCCAGGATGACTAGCAAAGACTGTGAACCCTTGTGTGCATGTATCAGTGAACTGTAAAGTGTGTAGATCAGTGATGGCACTTTACTACCTGTAGTTACGAGTTGAATGTATAAGGTGTCAATAAATCCTGTCATCCAGTCCAAAACCTATCTAGTAAGTCATGCACACACCCTTACACATGACAATATACTTTCTCATACATGACTGATCTTGTAAGATTTGAGGCTTTCATGGCGGTGACTATGAAGAAAGCAGTATTCTGGGATTTGGCACCGTGTATATGTGGTGTTAACCGACGTTTCGGAGGAACGTATCGCCTCCATCTTCAGGGTAGAAGGAAAAATATAAGAAATCCGCAATCGAAGAGACCGTGAGAACCGGTGAAACCCTGAAGATGGAGGCGATACATTCCTCTGAAACGTCGGTTAACACGACATATACATGGTGCCAAATCCCAGAAGACTGCTTTCTTCATGATTGATCTTGATTGTATTGTCATGGTAATGAAATCAACTGTTTGGTACACCACTGCTGTTTACTGATTACACAAGCATAGAGTAGATATGCAGTAAGTAACAATGGCATGGATCACAGCCTTCCACCACCCTAAAATAAATATCTCAGAAAACTTATGTATAACTTTTAAATTAGGTATAAAAATCACAGGTTCATTATTTGGATCCACTGTCTCTACGGATCATTAAAATTTAATCAATGAGTAAGGCCATCCTTGAAAAAATTTGGCCCTTATTATGCATACCAGTACTTTCATGAAGGAACCACCTATGCAGATTTATTCAGGGAGATGATCATCATAAATCATTTAATTATAATCAAAATAGTTTCTGTTGCTTTTCAAAAAATCTCAATTTTGTGTTTTCAGGTACATCTGAAGTAACCCTATTTTCAGGGCTGGAATGTTCACATTCACCAGGAATCATCCTATGCTGGATAAAATCTTACACACTGAATTTCAAGAAAATCCACCCAACAACTTAAGCATTAGCAAGGTGAGCACGCACGCACACACACACACACACACATATATACATACATATATATAGACAGAGACATGGCATTCCAAACACCAATTTCTCTGTTCAAGGGTAATGAAAATATGCAAATCTATCAAAACTCTGATATAAATTTTCTTCATCATCACAATAATTTCTTATATACACATTTCTATTCTATATACATGAGAGAGTAAAAAAGTACAATTTGATGGAAAAGATCAATTTTGATTGTACCAGCTTTGACATGACAGAACCCTTTTGATGGTACCAGTGTTTGACAGGACAAAACAGTTTCACAGCACCACTGTTAGACAAGCCAAAATAATTTTTATGGTACCTGTATCCAACAGGTCAAAATAATTTTCATGGTACCACTGTCTGACATGACAAACCAATTTTTATACTGGCACATCTGACTGTTCTTTCATACTCAGAAGAAGCAGAAATTCTTGTTATTTAAATAAGGAAACATTCTGAAATTCAACAACTGTACTGCAATGGTGTACTTGATGATCAACCTTATGATGCTGAAAAGAGCTACCTTATTTCAAGATACAATTCTCTGCTGCTGCCAGTACATTATTTAATATTCATGTCAGTAAAAAAGGAAATACATACCTTCATCTTTCATCTGTAGACACCCTGCCCTAGGACTAACTTTTTGTGGCTATCTAACAATGGAAACATAGAAACTAAACAATGTACCTTTAAAAAATAAACATGAAATGTATATGCTGCGGCTCTGGTACTTGTACTAGAATTGTGTATAACTCACTGTTTCTTAAGGCGAGGAGCAGTAGCAAAGTGTTTATGCATAGACTCTCTGCGTCCCTGCACTCTGCTTGTGGTTAGTGAGCCCATCATTATAGAGGGTGGTTGTTGTGGTGGAGGTTGAGGAAGTACAGGGGGTGGAACAACCCCCTGCTGTAATCGAACCTCTTGCACACAATGTGGGGGCAGCAAGCCTGTGCCCTGCCCATGCAGCACACCTTCCAGCAGCCCACAGTCTGTTGTGCCAGTTACTAGGAACACACAACATTTGTAAGTAGCATAAACTCACCTTAACATTCCGCATTACACTCTGCTTACATGACCATGCAACTATTTTATATGCTACAGGGTAAATGTCACTACTGAGGTCCAAACAAATTAATCATGCCATTAAAACCTCTATGCATGATGATTTCAAGCAGTTCTGGAACAATCTGGTTTCTATGTTCTCACTGGATTTTCTTATGTCGTCAACAGTCACGGTAATCAGCACAGATAAGTTGACTAAAAGTCCATTAATGATGGAAATATTGTCAAGTGGATAGAATNGGGGGGGGGTTGCGAATCTGTTCCTCACCACATGGCCACTCACCCCCGAGCTTCTAGATTCTTCAAGAGCTGTCCAACACATTCTGATGATTGAAGATGACTAAACTCATACGAAGTGTCTAGGTTGGCTTTGCATATAGAATGGGTGGTTGTGACATTCCTGAGAATCTTAGTTGAATGTTGATGTTTTTTTCTAATGCTAGTGGGGTGGGACTAAGTCCCTTGTGCTGCAGCCACTTCTGGCCTGTTGTACCAGCCCCAGATGATAGGTGAGGGTGATTGTGGAGCAACTGGTGGAATGAAGATTGGCAGGGGAAACCGAAGGACTCGGAGAAAACCTGCCCCAGCACCACCTTGTCCACCACAAATCCCACTTGACCACACCCGGGATCAAACCCGGGCTGCCACGGTGGGAAACCAGCGACTAACCGCTTGAGCTACGGCACATTGTCGATGGTTAGTGTGGATGCATGTGGAGAACCATATGTCAAAAAGTGCCTGTTGTGAATAAAGAATTAGTTCAGTGTAAGAAGCAAGAAGAGGATAGAACAGTGGAATCAGAGTGAAACAGTGGTGGACTAGACAAACTGACATCATGAACATAAGTGGATTCTGACAGTGAGAAAATTATTGTTCCAAAACAAATCAAATGTTACCCCTGGTGTCAAAAATCAGATGAAAGATGAATCTAGCATTGTAGGCGGTTTTGGGGCTGTTAAAATAACATGGCCAGGAGTTCTGGGAAGAACTAACTGCCTACTTTTATTTTTTTTTTATGTTACAGCTGATGGTCAGTCATCCTGGCTGTCTTGGTGTCAAGCACCCATCTGGGACCCAAGACCAGATTTTTATTAGTCAGACAGCTGTGGGTTGTTGATGTTGGGCTCCCTCTCTGAGTTAGGACAGGTCTGTCATTTACAATTGACGATGGCCCTAAACACTGCAGCCATTCTCAGGTACAAGCCCAGTGGGCCATTATGGGGTAAGACATATGGACAGAATGGTGTTCTCATAACGCTCCTTTTAATTTTTAAAAATTAAGAAAGCAGACTAAAAAGGGCATAAGTGCAAGCAAAGAAGAATTAAAAAAGGTGACAAGCACCTGCCAAGACAAATTGCCAGCCTAAGAGGATGAACTCTATATACACCTGCCAAGATAAACTGGCTGCCAGCAATGCCGATTGGCGGCCTGTCAAGAAGAACTTGCAACTCACCAGGAAGACCTAAAGAGCGAAATAAGTGCCATTAATGATGGCTAGGGTGAGTTAGAAATAAGAATAATAAACATGCTAGACAAATAGCTGAAGGGCATCATGACAGTGATTAACCAGTAGGCCTGAAAGCTTTGCGAGGAGATCCGTAGTAAGGTTCAGGGACTTGATACAAACTACAAACACACATATCAGGAGTTCGAGAAGTGAAAGACTGGTCACTAACCGGCTAGAAGGTTCCTTGGATGCAGCAAACAGCCTAGTACAACCGAGTTTCAAGGTTTATCACTGATATAGACAGGATGCTGGTTCACAATCGATGAGAGGTACCTGTCAGAACCCTAAATGTGAGCAACAAGATCAAACGTTGGCTGAAGGAACCACTCTGGGCCATTCTGAACCAATCATGTGGACAGGGCCAGTCGATGGTTTGAAATTTTTAACTCTAGGGACTCGACGGCTATGTAAACAGCGGTGCAACACCAACCTCAGTAACACGGAAGTCTGAGAGTTGGAGAATTTAATCGCAGAATTGTAGGACACTTTCGCAATAAAGAGTGCCGGATATGGGTGAACCGCTGGAGTTTCCCACCACATCGACACCAGCGACGGCCATCAAATCCATCAGGGCCCCCTCATCAATTTCCAATGGACAAGGATTATAGAGGAGTTACACAGTCTTTGGTCTTCACCCATCATACTCGTCAAGAACAAGGAGACCTTTAGCTCTGTGTGAACTATGTGCATTTCAGCCTCTGCGACACACCAGTAACATTCGAGCTGATGATGAAATCCATTCTAGGAGGCCTTTCTTATGAAGCGTACCTGGAGTACACGGATGAAAGGATTTTTGTCGGCAGGACATTCCAGGAGCAGCGTGATAACCTGCAGAATGGATACAGTTGTTCCAAGGAGCCCATCTGAAAGGGAACTCCAAAATGTGCCAAAAGTTACAGAAGGAAGCCATGTACCTGAGGCACATCACATAGCTGGAAAGAGTCACTATGGACCCAGAAGAGCTGAAGTCTCTACGGGAGTGGTAATGGCAGAGAGAAAATCTTGAGTTTAATAGCTTCCTTGTACTACAGACATACATGAGGCTCATAACCGGCTCCACTGACGTCATAAGCCGTTGACCAAACTCAAAGAACGCCAAGTGGCCTTTCCAGCGGTGTTCAAAAGCATAAGCCACCAACCAGTTCCTAAATGAGTAGAGTACTGCACCCATCCTGAGATAGCTGCAGCCGGGCGAATGTGATGTTCGCAAAGACGCAAGCAATATCGGGATGTGACATGTGATGTCAAAAGTGGAGGGCCAAGAGTGTGTAATAGCTCACTATAGTATGCTCTATCCAAGGGTGTGAGGAACTACTGTGCTGTACAATGGGAGTTACTACTGTGAAGACATTAGGACCTTCCACAAATAATTCTATGGACAGGAATTCCACCTGAAAACTCATTATTCGGCCCTACGTTGGCTCCACAGTTTCACAAACCTGGAAGGTCCATTGGGTCTGTCTTCAAAAGAACAATTTTACATCCAAATATCCAGAAGGCCAGACGCAGTAATGCACATGCACTCTCCAGATGGCAGTACCCGAGAGAAATGCGTTCAATGCCAGCAAGTTGAAGGACAGTCAGGCAGCCTGAAGGTACGAGCTTATTGCTGCTGCTGACGTGGACAGCTGGGACAACGTTCCGGAGCAAGGAGCAGCTGTATTATGCGGGCGAAACTCTACAAAAAGTTGAGGACACCAGAACTGGAGCAGGGACTGATGCTCCAGTATAACGTTGGTGTGCCATTCAAAAGCATCACCATCGGCATTGCATGACCCTTTACAGAGAGCCATAGGGGAAATGAATACCTCCCAGTTGCCATGCATTAAGAGGGACCTGCGGCTTACGCCATCCTTATGCAGAAGGCACAACGGTGACTGATTTTCTAGTTACCAACTTCTTCAGAGGTTGTAATCATAAAGCCAAAGGTTGGTCAGATGTCAGCTGCCATCAGAAGATTGGGGTAACACGATAGTTTTTGTTTCTTTCTTTGCGTTATATAATAAACTAAATATACATGATAGAATATGTAGTACCTTAAGAAGAACCTTCAAATTCACTTATGTAATTAAAAAGAAATTGGCATGAGGATTCAGATCACACCCAAAAACTCTATTACAATATTTGCATATAACTTTAACAGCTATGGCTACTGTATGTACTGGCAACAATGAAAATTAAATTTCATAATATCTTTGTATGTTCTTTGTAATGTCCACAGTTGGAAATATGAAACCGATAGGAAAGTTACATTGTTATATAAATCAGAAACATGCTACCATTGCAACATAAAAGAGCTGACTGCTTACCTTCAACAATATCACCTTGGGCTATGCGGAGGTGCCCAGGCAGCCCAGAGCTGTAGTTCTCAAGACAGACGACAGTCATGCTGGGCATCGAGACAGATCCTTGCGTTGTAGTGTCACTGTTGGATGTCCCGACACCAGAGCTGTCACTGATGATGTCACTAGTGTCCCCGAGACTCTTGTCTGCAGGCAGCGAAAAGCCACCCTTGTAGTCCACATGTCCCCCCTCACCTACGGTCACATGTGCCCCAGAGAGCCTCAAGAGGACGTGCCTCATCATTCCTCAAGTAAAAACTATAGAATCTAAATGGACATTATGTCTGAACTCATTAACCCTTCCAATACTGTAATCCTGCAGATTATCATCATAGCAGCCTGACTGTCTGTCTCCTCCTATTCACTAGTTGCAAAGAGATCAGAAAATATGAAGACTGCAATGCAAAGAATAACTCTCACTGGATGGAACAGCATATGATAGAAGGCACATTGTGCCTAGAGTAGGCATTAAAATAAATGCTTTACAACTCCACAGTACATACCCAGGCAAACAGCATGCATGCCCCATGTTGAAAAAAAAATAACACAGAGGTTAAACCATCCTTCCATCTCCTGTTAACTGAGCTATGGGATGATAATGTAACATCGCTACTCAGTATAGCTCAGGCTCTGCTGGTTCTCTTGTCCAAAGCAAGATAAAATAATTTAGACCTCTCAAACGATTCAGCTCAATAATATATGTCCCCACGGTGGTGATGGTTGTGTCATGGCCCCTACCTGTCACGTAGCTTGCACTGTCCTCGACGCTGCGTTGAGTTGACCCACTGCTAGTCTCACTTAGACTCGATGAGGCTGAGCTGAAGGGCGGCAGCGATCGGTTCGATGGGGATGGGGAAGGAGGCATCTCCAAATTGATGGGATCTGATGGCACACAATTTCGGAGTGGAAGGTTTGGATGATGGCCAAAGTGGTGAGGATGGTGGTGGTGATGAGGTGCCCCCCCACCCCCTGCAGTCCGACGGCGAGGGTTGTATCTGGGGGGCTCTCGAAACGGGACTGCAAACACAAGTGGGCCCGGCCTCATCAGTACCCCACTCAACAAATTCACTATTTTCTACTTCAAAGAGTGGACATGCATGGGAAGCTTCACAGCTGTTGGGGGTACAAAAAAGGCAGGCTCCTGTTGCTGGCAGTGGATCCAGGAATGAGAGTTGTAAGACAATGTCCAGTTCTGGCAAGATATGAAGACAAATTAATGTTTATATGGAGTCCTGCACATACATGTAAACCCAAGTGTCTTCGTGAGATCTGAGGTTCTCACGGCAGTAAGCATTAAGATTACTGTCTTCTTTGAAGTGACAGCACATCATCTGATAGAAATGTTATCATTTTCGAGGAACATTCTACTCCCATCTTCAGGATTGAGGGGTGGACTGAAGTTGGAGATGGGAGGTTCCTTGATAATGTGGGTACCTATCTACCAACACACACCGCAACACAACTCACAAGACCGTAATCTCAAAACAGTCACTTGTGGCTTTGCTGATTTTCACACATTCCTGTAGGAGGAATAATAGTGGCCACACAATGTGTACTGGTTGAACTGCACTGCATTTCATAGTTACCAGGGAAAGGTGAGATGTGTATGTTAGTGTCCCATGGTCAGCCAGACATTTCTAAATATTACCTGATGAAATAATTACAACCCATAAAGATGTATGCATAAACAATAAAGTATACAAATATTAGATATCACATATTATTGTAACATCCGATTTTTCTGGAAGAAATTCTAGTGAGTGAAAGGTCATACTTTCTATACTTTTCAGCTGTTGTAGTTTTACATCACATGCAGGCAACGGAAACTCGTGGCAATCAAAACTCCATGCACCCAGACCCAGACAATCTTTCACTGCCATCTGAATCAGTTTGTGTACAGAGCCACAAGAGCTCTGCCACTCTCATTACTTACTCATTTATTATTATTATTAACAGAGAGCTACCACTCACATGTCACGAAAGCTGAACAGTAACTGTTACACATAAGCAAACTCACTTTCCAAGTAAGATTAGGGGGGGAGGGAGCTAGCATCAGAAAGACATTTGATCTCAGAACTGTGCCACAGAGGCTAAGGTTCAATTTCACAGCAGTCCATGTAAGATAAACTGTAAGAACTTCACGAGATGTGTCCAAATATGATAGCCTAGAGGTAAAACTCTAGGCTAATTCTTGGGAGGTGCTCACGTGGGACATTGCCTATCCTGACTGAGATTTCTGTGGTCTTCCTCAATCCCTCCACAAAAATTCCAGGGGGTAGTACCTCAATTAGGCCATGACTGCTTCTTTCCTAACTCTATCCAATTCATCATTCATTCTATCACTTGACGCTATATAATAATGATACTGAAAGCATTCGAAGAACCCCCCGAAAAATTACAAGATGGGCTACCTATTTTTATGAACACCTAAATACAATGTCCCAACACTTACTATTCAGTCAATATGTGTGTCAGCATTTATTACAGTTGGTAGCAGTTACAAACAAGAGTACAAGATGGCATCAAAAACTGGCAGTGAAAGGTACAACTGAATTGGTATTGCAGTGTCCACCTTTGCTGGGGGTGAGGGGGGAAGTACATGAAAAAATCAGAGATAGTAGCACCCCTTAGGGCATACTGTTACTCTACCACGTTTACTGCCTCAGTATGAATGTAGCTGTCTTCCGGAACGTTTCAAGTACGTGGCATACATCTTCAGTGAATTGGCGATTTCCAAGTGTCCCTCAAGGATTATAATATGTGAGAGTGGATCACAGTGAAATAGTTATACCTACAACATGACTTGAAACAGTTTCCTGCTGGCATTTCAATGGGCTTTGAGCTAGAGTTTAGATATATCTCAGAATATTCTGTGTTGATAAAAGTATTCAGGCTGCAGTCTTAACCACTAACAATACTGTTCAATTACTACTGTTTATTTTCATACAAATAGTTCATTCTTACAACATGTCATTTTCAAAGTGATGACCATCACACAGTGAACTCATATGTACAAAACACTGCATCAAACTTATTTCTGTCTTGTAGAGATATATGAAACATTTTAAGGAATTATTTACCATTGAAACATGAATGCTGATACAGAACTATAAGGTTTATTTTGGACTCTATCCATCGTCTCGTATATATAAGACAAAAAACCACGTTTCGGAGACCGGATGTGTCTCCGTCCTCAGGTTGATGGGGCAAGACAGACCTACTCAGTTGGGCCCGTTAGAAAGAGCTAGTCTCAATCACTAGACCTGAGACTAGTTCCTTCTAACAGGCCCAAATGAGTAGGTCTATCTTGCCCCATCCACCTGAGGACGGAGACAGATCCAGTCTCCGAAACATTGTGGTTTTTTGTCTTATATATACCAGACAATGGATAGAGTCCAAAATAAACCTTATAGTTCTGTATAGCAGAATCCTTTCAAGTCTATGAATGTTGATGTTTGTTTAAAGTTTCCTCTCTAATGTATCATCTAAATTTGTAGCCAATAGCAGAAAAGATACAGGGCTCTCATGCAAATGTTTGCCATGCAAATGTTTTAAAATTTTCCACTCATCTGCTAGGCATCATATCGACACACAGTAAAAGTCCAGAGCTGCAGCTATCTCTTGCCCATCTCTTACAACCAGTTGTAATGAAGTATCAGGGTATCCACTCATAAAACTTCTCACAAACTTGTTCTAATAATGTGAAAATGCCTGACCTGAGGGGGTCACCACATGATAGGAAGGAAGTAAATGTTAACACACTAACAATGAATGTCATCTGCTATACTGAGTGTACTAAAGCTTATGTTATGAGGGCTCAGTGGCTTTGCAACTTGAGCTCAGCCTGGTACATGGTAGGGGGTATAACTGGCATTATGAGGAACAACTGTGAGAAGACAGAAATTTCTGTCACCCTGGGGGGAAGATCTATAATAGCATATGTGGGACACCCATAATTTGCAAATTAGAGCTTGATGGCCATGTTGGTAACCCTGGCAACTAAGTTCACAAGACTGGACAGCATTACAAGGAAAGTGCAGGGACTGGAGAACATAACAGCCACCGATATCAAAATAAAAACATTCTTGCTAGTGTGCTACATTCTCTTGTGGTTCCAGTGGAACAGACATCTACACCTAGGTCTCCTAACTTCTGTGTGAGCATTTTCAAAATTGGTGGGTTGCAGCAAACTTGTCTGTCATGAAGAAATTTGAAGCACCCCATAATCACAACAGGAATAGAACTGCCAAACTATGGGTATCAAAATATATTAAAATCAAATTTGATGCTTATAGCAGGGAACTTGTTGAGAAACACTGCTGCAAGCCAACAGCCACATTTCTCCATCAGATGGCAATAATTTTACTCTAGTGCCTCTAGTGGGTATATTAGGAAACTGCCCTTTGTGGTGCAGTGGTTCAGTCAAATCGTTCACAGTCACGTTTTATACTACTACCATTTCAACCAGAGATATTGTACAACAGCTGATGAACTGTTAAGACAGACAACAAAAATAAATAATGGGTAGGGATGGGTTAGGAGCTAATATCCCAGTATTCTACTAGAAGTACTAAGAAACTCATACAATCTTATCAAAATAGGTCAGACCAATGTGCTACAGTTGAAGTAATTACCATCCCACCAAGGATTCTTAAGAGGTAAGACATACAAAGAAACCAGAAACCTGAATTCAGTCTCAAGCCTATAATTAAAAGGACCTCAAATAATGTACTGTATAGAACAGACTCCTGAAATGTGACATGTGATCTGCTGTGTATATAAACACATGTGTACTACAAACAACGCACATCACGCATAAAGACTACCTGTTAAATCTGTTGTTGTTGCCTCAGTTTCTAGACTCTAGGTTAGTGAGAAAGCAAGGAAAGCGTCACAACTGTTACTTGGACCTACACAACCATCACCACCAAACCAACCCAACACACAAGCACAAACACAACTTTACCAGGTCTCATTAACTACTTTACTCACAGATATAGAAAATGTGATTTGCAATACCCATTTAACCCATCTAAGGGTACATATGTGCTGACCTTATAAAGCAATGATAAAAACAGTGTTGGCCAGGAACAACCCAAAGACTGAATCATAAAATCTTCTTGGGTGACCAGCTTCATTAATTTGGCATATAATTTTAACATATCAGACATATTCTCTCTCTCCATCATCAGATAACAATGTCACAATTCCTTCAAGATGTAGATGCAATACAAGTCCAAAGTGTTAAAAGACTTCTGTTATAATCAGACGCAACTTGTCATCTCAGGAGGTTTTACGATTTTCAGTCACTGTGAAACTTTCAAGGCTTATTATTACATGACACCTCTCTTTACCACTGCATTCCATCACCAACTGACATACTGTGCCCAACTGTTACACCCTCCTTCAGATTCTGTTATAAGTATTTTCTGAAAGATCTTCATCAAAGGGAACACAAAGTACAATGGGAGTAACTAAAAATATGCCAATAGATTTTAAGACAGCAATCTTATGGGATGTGATGACATGCAATCTGGTATATGGCTGCTAATGGTACGAAATTGTTTTTCAAGAATATTGTAACCACCTACCAGACTACATGGTATCATATTACAAAAGACCACAGTTCTAACATTCACTGCCATGAGAACCCCAAACTCACATGAATGCTACTATCAGTGTGCTTCAGGATCTATTTGCAAGGTGCAGTCACATGATTCAGACTTCATTAACATGTTACAGGACACAAATACAGAAAGACTTTATCAACATGTTGCAAGGCACACATACAGACAGATCTCATTAACATGTTGCAAGGCACAGACAAATACAGAGTTCACTAATGTGTTGCAGGGCATGGATACAGACACACTTCACTGACATGTCCCAGGGCACAAATATGGACAGATTTCTTTAACACATCACAGAGCATGGCCAGATAGACCTCATTAACATGTCACAGGGCACAGATACAGGATTTCTTAACATGTTGTATGGCATAGACAGGAATAAGCTCCATTAATGAACCATAGGAGATATCAATTTTCAGGAAAAGTGACACAAACTTCTGGTTTTTACCACAGAAACGTTAACATTGTCTGTCACAGCTGGCAATCTCAGCTTGTAAGATGGCTGCCTTGCTACGAGAGACTGTGCTGTAGCCAGGAAATATAGGTATGAAGAATCAGGATGAGAATCAAGACATGGGGCAGCCTAGCGACTTGAATTTTTCATGTAAAGTTCCTTAAGCTAATTTAGGATAAAGGAACGTTGGGGGCCATGAGTATATCTGCAGCACAAAATGTTTGAAAAGAATTAATTTGCTGTTATTACCTCAAATATAGGACGCACATTTTACACATTTATTCCTGCTGAGAAATTGAGGTGTGCCTTAAATTTTAGGAATGTCCATGTTCCTAATTTTTTCCCTAAAACCCACATTCAAAACTGGATGTGTCTTAAATTCAAGGGTGTCTTATATTCAAAGTAATATGGCATATTATGAGTAAAACATTTGTAGATATCTAAAGCAAACAACATGAAGGAGAAAATCCAACTTAACTCTGCATGGCAGTGAATGTGATGACATCACATTCCTTATGTGAGCTTGTGGGTGAATAAAAACAGCCCATTAATATTGCCTTCTAATATATATCACTCTCTTTAGAAATGCCCACTTTCAAGGAAGATTCCCCCCCAAAAATCTATATGTATTTGTTGTATCACAACTGAACTACATGTTCAACCCATGACATTTTCTGAAAATCAATTTATATAATATGCACACAAATTAATGAATTATTCTGAACTCTTTAATATCTAGTGGTATCTATACGTACCACCAATTTCAACATTAAAAACACCGCATTCTGTCCACACAGTCTATTTGATTTTTATATAACTTTTATAATAAACACTGATTATTCCCATAAACAGCATTAACTGGTTTATCTTTGAAATGAAGATGCATCATGTTTTCTGTGAGGTAGAAACTAAATTGTTAAACATGTTTAGCTGAACTTTATGCTTCAAAAGATTAACTATGGTACAGCAAAAAAGTAACTATTGACATACATCCCACCACAATTGCAACAATGAAACTTGTTAAGGTCAAACAAATGAGACAGGAGAAACAGTGAGAGACCCAAAGGGCCCATTTGTGTCTCGGCAGCAAGCACATCAAACTGCTATGCCCATGAGACTGCGCAGCACCCACCAGGAAGCAAGGTGTTTTCCATGCATATAACTTAACAGGCCAACTCACCAACATCCTCAGGGCGGTGACTCTGTATGACCTCAGCAAGCTCCATGTTGCCAGCAATCACCGCTACCTGGTAGGGCGTCTGGTTGGCATAATTGAGCGCATCACGTTCACAGCCGCGAAACAGAAGCAGACGTGCACAACTCTCCTGGCTGTTCACAGCACAAACGTGCAATGGGGTGTTACCTGAAGCGTTTCGTGCATTCATGTCTGCTCCATAGAACAGAAGCTGCTCGAGGTGCTGAACCAATCCATTCCGACATGCCTGTACATAAGCCGCATCTCAGAAACTTTGTGGCACAAATGCAGCTGCTCTGACTTTTATTTTGCAGTCATCTGGGTTATGACACCATGCTGTAATGTGGTATGGAACTTCCATCTTCAGGGTAATGTGAAGTGCAGGTAGCATGTTCCTCTAAATGATGGTACCCACATACCAGAGTACATGATGTCATATCACAGAACACCACAACATGAAACTTCATTGCTGTGAAAACCTTAAAACTTATTATCTTCATGTATAACTAGCTTACAGACTAGTTGGATGGCCACCACCATCATCATAATCATCATCAATGCTGCTGTTGCTGCTGCTGTAGGCAGACTTTCCCACCATAGTTATAGTTTTCCCCTTGCTCCCATTTGCATCTGTATACAATGAAAGGATGGTTCCATTTTAGCTGGTCCTGTCAAGTTTCATTCAGTAAAACAAAGGATTCTCATCCCTAATGCTGATGTCAGCATCCTTTGACCACTTTCATGCCCATCTCCCCTGTTTCTCTATATTCAGCACATTCAGTACTCCATGCCCTCATTACAGATGATGCAACCACTCACTGTGTATGCACCCAACTCCCATCAAGCTTCCTGATAACTTCATCACTTACATTCACTTACACAATCCACAAAACTAATGCATCCTTCAACCATTTCATGCTTTTACACTTTTTCTTCTCCCATTTAATTCCTTCACTGAGTGCATCCCCAACAAAATGTAACTGATGGATTTAACAACAGAAGGGAGACACAGCAATATTTTGCTATCTTACACCAGGATACTATCTCTCAAGAATCTGAAAACATCACAGTAAAAGCCAGAGTTGACGGTAGTGTCAGGAGGAACAAACTCACAGTGAACAATCCACTTCACGTCAGGAAAAAAATGAGCATGCTCTCTGAACTCCAGACCTGCTGCACCTTTTTGTTCTTGGTGACTGTGGGCTCTTTCACTGCGACAACTGTTGCTTTGTTTCTGGATCATAACCATACAAGTAAATCCAACTTTCGTCACCCATTATGATCCTAGAGATAAAACTTTGGTGTTGATTAACCTTCTCTCATAGCTCAAGGCTCATGTTTAAGCAATGCTGCTTCTGATCATCTGTCAAGAGGCAGGGAACAAACTACATGGCAATGTGGCACATGTTCAAATTTTCTATTAAGATCTCCTCGCGAACTCCATAACTGATCCCAACGGTGTCTGTGAGCTCATGGGTTGTTTGGTAATGATCTTCATAGATCAGTTCTCGAATTTTTTCAACACTTTCTGTCATTTTGATGGTGCCCGGTCGCCCTGAATGTTCATCATCTTCAACTGACACTCAACCAGCCTTGAAATGTGAATGTCATTCAAAAAACACTGTCCAGCATAAAGAATGTTCTCCAAAACCTTCATGAAGCATTTCAAGTGTGTTGGTAGCGAATTTACCGAGCTTCACGCAAAACCTGATGCAGACATGTTGTCTGCATACAAAATCGAAAAAGCACTCATGTAAAAACAGTGCATGTTCACAGCAGTGTCACGTGGTAGACTGATGAAATAGGCTTGCAGAAGTGTGACCATGGCCTCCGTTCTCATCTTCTTTTACCGAGGCAGATACAACAGTAACAGTCCGGGAACTTTCCAACAGAACCTTGTATAGTTCTTTAATTGTTTCTTGCATCCTGTTGTATATTTAATCAATTAACCCTAATATTGTATAGTTCTTTGTAGTGACACGCATCTCTTCATTTTTACCAGCATTTCATAGTCCCATTTCCCCTTAATCACATTTATGTACTGGACTGTGATTGCTGTATAAGCACTGCTCTGATACCAGGCAGGAGTATCTGAACTATGGAAATGAAGTATGTTTGCATATAGTATGTTTGTTACTCAAAGAAAGCATGCAGAAAACGCTTTCATTCCAAAAATGTTCACTAGCTATGCAAACAGCAAGAAATTGTTGGATAACCAGCTATTCTGCCGGAATTCTTGGAATTTTACCTGTTACTGTACACAACTTATTTTTGGTGCCATTTCAATTTTCAATCAGCTAGCAGTGGGTTCATTTAACTGTCTGGATTTGGCATGTTGACATTTACACCACCGAGTCCAAGTACCACATTCCATTCCCTCCCCAAAGTACCATCCACCCAAGTACTGTACAACACTGCAGCTTTTATTTGTTAGGACATAAGTCACTAGTGTATTTTCACAAATAAATATTCTATAGAGTTGGTTATATTGCGAGTGAAAACAGAATCATGTGGCACTGTAGAAAGGTAAAACTGTCCCTGTAACTAGCCACATGGAGGCCCATAGGGTTGTGAGACATCAGGGCTCTCAAACTTTCTGAACAATTCGCTAATACATGGCGGTGAGGTTGTCATCTTTATGCACTGGTCACCTTTTAGCCCCAAGAAGATTCCTGGTACTCATTTCTGTTTGAGGGTAAGTCGACTCCAGGGCCATAGTGTGACTGGAAGGATTAGGTCAATTAATAAATCCAAGGACTTGAAGTGGAATTGAGCCTGTGACCTTCCGGTTTGTAACACAGAGCCTCAGCCAACTATGCTATTATATGCCACTGCCAGGCACTGTACTGGATTTTGCTATAATGTTTAAGAATAAATACTTGTTGTTACAACACTGGTGGAGGGCAAAAAACAGGACTGGTGCTTCACTGAAGAGATTCCCCTTGAAATTACACAGGAAACTTCTGTTCTTCAACTTTCATCATGGACAGAGCGCTACGTGTTGGTATACATACAGAGGGGATGTATATGTTAGTCCTCCCTCAATCTTGTACAAGCATAAACACATTACACTTTTTGTGAAGTGCAGTGCTTGGGATCAAAAACATGAATTCGCAAAGCTAAATTACAGAGTGATAATGACACTGTCTTAAGCCAGATGACAAATCTGGAGCACACACTAACTAAATACAGAACAACGGCACTAACCAGGCAACTCCACTATGCAGAACTACTCTTACTGTCTCAGTCAGCACATAACAAGAAAACATTTCTGTCCACTCATATTCACTAGTTCCTCAATGCAAAATTGGAACTGAAAAACAGAAAAAGCAGCACTCCACCATGCAATGCGCTTAAAATCGGGTTCATAATAATGGCAAAAAGTAATTATTGTTGTATTTATGGGAATGATTCACCCAAGCCCCCATACAGTACTGGTACAACATACTTCTGGCTATGGAAAATGTGCTAAGCACAAAAAACAGAAGGGCATCAGGTGACAGTTGACATCCATGAATCATGTCATCAAGTCCATCCACAGCATCCTATGAACTCATCATACCGATAAACCTGACACAAACAAGCTGCCTTGGAGCCATAACTGCCAGTGTCACAAGAGTGGAGATCCTTGACCGGATCAACAGAAGTAATCACTGCTTGTGCAGAAATGCAGTTTCAGATGAGTCAACTTCACACATTAGTGTCCAGGTTAACAGGCACAATGTGGGAACTGGAATGAATGGAACAGACTACACCTTTCACCATCTTCTCACCTAACATAACACCAGTGCAATTGCTTCTTTGGGTTATGTGTCTACAGAACCTCAGTAGCTGATTTAGAGACATAGGAAACCCAAATAAGTGATGTGACCATCACTGTTTTTCATATGCCACCATATACTTTTATATTATAAATTAAGCCCACCCTAACGTTAGGTTCCATGATCTTTAATGTTTCAGATCCTACATTAAATGGCTCTACAGTTACTCATTTCCCAAAACTTTTCAGAGATGCCATATTAGTATTTTCAGTGGTAAGATATTACAAAGTATGTGTTATGCAGTAAAAGCCAAAGGCATCATATTTATATAAACTTTAATGAAAAGTCATATATTGTTTCAAATTTATTAGGGGGACAGGCATGAAGGTTGTGTCACCTGGTGAACTTCCTGCCAGCCCTGCAGATCCTGTGCTCCAATTGCAGCTCTGTCATGAAGCAATCCCTCACACAGCATAGGGTCTGTGCGACATGTCACGGCCAAGTACAGAGGAGTCAGACCCTTGGCATCCTTGTAATTTGGCGATGCCCCAAGCTCCAGCAGAGTGGTGACAGCCTCCAAGTTGTTGCGCTCTACTGAGCGATGCATGGCAGTGGCACCATCCCGTGTGCGGTAGTCCAGCAAGGCCCCTCCATTCACCAATGCAATCAGCACTTTGCTTGGCTTCTTGATGCTGGTGGCAAGTGTGAGAGGAGTTTCTGCACACAAGAACAGAAGCGTAATTTCAGCTTTTGGGTTTCAGCCATGTGGTTTAATTCCAGTGTCGTGACAACCACTGCAGTCACCATCTTCAAAGTGAAAAAGGTGAACGGATTTTGATAGAGCTCATTTTTCCAATACATTTTCAATATTAGAGTAAGATGTAAATCACCGTATAGGTATACCTAGTTTATTTCCTTGTATTGATTACAACACTCCCTCCTGCCTGTCTCATGACAGTGTAACCTTCAAGATTCACACCCATTTAATAGACAGCACAACCTATTCACCACCTCTCTTTTGACACTGGAGCCCCCAGAGTTTTGTATCTGTTTGGCAGACACCACTAGTTGCTCAACACCGTCTTGTGACAGGGGTATCTCCAGAATTCTATACTTGTTTGGTAGGAAGCACAACTTACCCACTCCATTTCATGACAGTGGAAGCTCCCAAGTTTTAGATCTGATTGCTAGACAGCATGGAACTACTCACTGCTGTCTCATGACAGCGAAATATCCAGCATTCCATATTTGGTACAGAGCACAACCTGCTTACAGACTGTCCCATGAGGGCAAAGATATCAGCACTCTATAGCTATTTGGCAGACAACACAACACTACTCACCACCTGTCTCATGACAATGGAAATTTGGGTCAAGCCCTTTTGAGCACATCTTGGTGATCTTCTCAACCTGGCCATTGGCTACATAGTCAAGGAGGCGGCGCAGATTGGCACGTGTATGCAGAGCCTTCAGCTGCTTCTCATCCCGGTTCAGCATCTTGTACACACGCCGCTTGTACTTGAGCTGCAACAAGATTGACTGCATTTCAAACATCAATGCATATATCCGACTCTTTTGTGTAGGCATGTGTGGGAATGATGTTCAGTTCATGAGATAAGAATGAGGATTTCCTCTAGTAGACACATTTCTTCACTCTAATAACTTATAACACTAACCACTTGTTCACAGTGCACTAAACTGTGCTGTCATATTTACCTGAATGGAAATGATTCTCAATGCAAGATGACCCTGCACTAGGCAGCACGTCTGTGCAGAAAAAAATGATTGCATGTATTAATTTCGTATGTCACTACCAGTATGTGGGGTGAGACATTACAAAACAAATTATACATTAATCTTACTGAGTTAGCATCCTTCTTGAAGATGTCAGCCTTTACTTGGCTTCACCAGTGTCACTATGTTCACCATTTCTCTTGTCTGTCTCAGCTTCAGTCTCTTTGCAATTCCCAACTCATGTCTCACATTCACTGCTCACACACGCATGTACCTGCCAACATTCCCAGCCTCTTCCTCAGCCTGCCTTCAATCCATTTCCTCACACATACAGCAGTTTTTCAGCACTCTGACCATCACTTCTCGAGATCTGTTGGCACAGTGACTCTACACTGGGCCCCTTCACTGACCAAGTAGTGTCAAAACATGATGCCCTGACAAGAGCAATTCTGAATACAATTGGTTCAAATTATTCTTGAAAAGCTTATTCATTAGAACATGTAATTATGAAGTGATCCCTCCAGGTATGATCACAAGGTCAGTATCCATTTTATGAATCATGAGTCTGGCATCCAGTGTTAAATGATGTTCAAATACTTCCAGCACAAATATACCTTGTTTTCTCAACAGTAACCTTGGTCTTCTCTTCTAGACAAATTGTGACCAGTCCATAGCCCATTTCTTCATCACCTCTCAGTGTGACCCACAATCATGAGTCCCATAAGAAGCTAAGCCTCAGGCATGGTCTTTCACAGTCTGATACAACATAAAGTAGTTGTTTTG
Organism: Cryptotermes secundus; assembly: GCF_002891405.2. Classification (NCBI taxonomy): domain Eukaryota; kingdom Metazoa; phylum Arthropoda; class Insecta; order Blattodea; family Kalotermitidae; genus Cryptotermes; species Cryptotermes secundus. The sequence continues at coordinate 203,812 of NW_019725849.1, forward strand.
TGCCATCTACCTGCTCCATCCATATTACAGTCAGCATCATTTTTTCCACTGCCTGACATTTGTATGACAACAAAGTTTGTTCCTGCATCACTAATTGTGTAACTGGATGTCATTTCAAAATACACTGGAATTTCATGGACATTGCCTCAAAGCGTGATGGTAACTTTTTGCAAAGCGTCACTTTAAACAAAACCCATTCCTCCTCATTATTTTTACACACCAACCTGAGGTGAACTTAGAATTTCTTCCTCTTGTTGAATGGTGATGTTGCACAAAACTGACACACAATTGTCTCTGAACCTGTACAAATGATAATTTTCATGTTGAGGCTCAACTTGTCATTTCCACCTTCAGATGACTGCCTCGGGAGGCACCGTGTTATCTTGCACTTCACGGTTGTTTGTTTAATCTGCACCTTCTAAGTACAAATAATAACTGTGGCACCTGATACCTTCTGACGCATTATTTCCTTTCCCATGGACACTTCTTTTCTTGAAATGATCCACCGCTTTTCTGTTTGTGAGGCACTCACATTACAGCAGAATCTGGTGATGTCATAAACAAGGAAATTACCACTTCTGTTTCATAACTCTGATGGCACTTCTGGCAACCTTGTGGCAGCTCATGGCATCTGGCCTTGAAACACATTTGTCTCTGTTTTTTGCTTGCTACTCTCATAGAAATGAAACTGAAGACTAGTGATTTGTTGTGCAGACTGTGTCATGAGAACACTAAAGGCTTAACACAGATTAAAACGTCTTTTATGTATACATGTATGCAGGAGTGTCAGTAAATAGGTCACAAATGGATATAAAATGTAAAACATGTGATATTCAAACCTGGGAAAAACATTTACTTCTCGACATATCCTCCACCAACACTGATACACTTCTTCCATTGCTTTACATGTGTGTTGAAACCTGTAGCACAAAAGTCTTCTGATTGTTGTCTCTGCCACTTCTGCACCGCCATTTCAACCTCATCATCAGCAGCAGCAAAACGTTTACCACCAAGGCTGAACTGTTTTACTCAACAAACATTTTCCACCATAAACAGGAAACATTTCTTTATGAATATCCTTTACACTGAATCCATTTTCCTACAAAAAAAAAACGCACAACAGAATTCTGATCTTCGGTAGTATACCTCTCAAGCACAGTCCCCATTTGACTACTAAATCCAGCCTCTGAACATGCACATGCATGTCTGCTACCTATACTCTCATGAAGTTGGGCTGTGCTGGTACCTAGTGATACACACAGAAAACCTATTACATCCATTACAGCTGTTTTACTACTATTTGTGACCTATTTACTGACTCTACCTCATATATATATATATATATATTTATTTATTTATATATATATATAGACACACACACAGCATTCAAAATCATGACGGCCTGTAGATCTGTACCCTCTATATCTTTTAAGGGGGAAAGACTCAGCTTCCTTTCAGGCAAATATTGTATCAATCCTTTAGACAAGACATGAGCCTGATACACAAAGAAAAAGAGCAGTCAGAAAATTCTCAAAGTCTGAGAATGGAAAATTAATCTTTGAATTGAGACTGAGAGTTCTTTTATCTCAACGGAATCTTGAGAATCTGAGACTCACACATGCCTACTTTTGTAGTTTTCCTCAGTCCCTCCACATGTATGTTGGGACAGTAACACAAAACAAGCCGCAATCAATACATCTCCATGATTATCATAGTTTATCTTTCAATGTAGTTCAAACACCAGCAAATAAAATTTCACCTTGATAATCGCACATTACAACAACAGACCATTCCCCCACTGTGGCTTTCATTCAGAATGGAAGAAGTTGTATTTTGGCTTAAAATTTTCTGGGACAATTGAATCCATTGGTTTATTTTCCACATAATGGACATTTGACTTTTGACCACAACAGTCCTATGGCTTCCTTCTTTACAGGCAACAAGTAGATAATATAATTTGTCCCTAAGCTCTTTGTTAAGTGTGGTTAGTACAGTAAAAGGTTGCCTCTCCCATTACCATAACACAACACATCTCTCAACCGATGCTTGAGAATAACTGAATCCGCTCTACAACACCCTTAACTGCTTTTGCAATGCAGTCATTCTACTGGTTCACCACAGAAGTTGAAACTGGTTTACATTAAAAACTCTACATTTTGCCCAAATAATGTATACATGTGCATTATGATGCTTATTTGCCTATACAGCATCAACTGGCCCGTCCTTGTAACACAGATGGAATGACCTTTCCTTGAGATAGGGACTGCATTTTTATACAGAGTGATCACAACTTCAGTCATAACTTGTATCTGGAATCATTCCAAGTCACAAATGTCATATAAACACAAGTCCCATTATAAATTGATGAGTTGGTTGAAGCCCGAAGGTCGCGGGTTCAAGTCCGTATGAGGTCATTGGATTTTTTTCAATTGACCTAATCCTTCCAGCGGCACTATCGCCCTGGGGTTCACTCAGCCTCTAACAGAAATCAGTACCAGGAATTAATTAAATAATTTTCCTGGGGAGCAAAGCGCGGCCAGCGCGTAAGGCTGACAACCTTACCGCCATCTTTGAGCCGACTGACTAGGAAATGTGGGACCCTCAATGTCACACAACTCTATGGGCCTTCACGGCCTGGTACAGTGATAGCTTTACTTTTTTTATTAATTTCTCATTACTGGAACAGTAAGAAAATAAAAATAAGTGGACAAGTATTTACATAAGGTTTTCACTGCTGAATTTGCTGTGACTGTTCAAAATGACCACCCTCAGTCGCAATACAAGTGTTTAGCTCACATCACTTCATGAGGAGAGCCCTGTATAGCAGCTGTAGGATCTAAAACACAATGGAGCAGTGGATGTCAAGTTCTTGGGGTTCTGCTCTACATATAAAAGGAGTCAGGATAGCTCAGTCCGTATAGAGACAGGCCACAGACAGGCTGGTCCAAATTCGATTCCCGGCAGTGCAAAATTTTTCTCCGTTCCACAGTGTCCAGGCTGACTCTGGGGCCCACCTAGCCTCCTACCCAAAGTGGCAGAGGCATGAAGCTGACCACTCACCTCCATCTACTGTCAAGGTCAAGACAGGTGGAGCTATACTTCCACTCCCCCATATATTTTCATATGACTATTCAAGACTGCTATTGTAGCAGGAGCTACTAATGATAGGGCATGATCTGCTGTACTGAGCCTGGACTGACAGAGGCCCTGTATACAAGGGGGGACCCAAAAATAACCGGAAATGACCTGTTGTGCGCGCATGCTTTGTAGTTACGAGTTGTGCTGATAGGTGGTGTTAGCTGGGGGTCTCCTGCGACTGTTAGTGAGCTGGCGTCAGTCTGAGTTAAGTGGTTTGTCTGTGGTGTTCTGTTGTATGCATTCCTGTTTCAACCCTTTGGCGATTAGTGAGATGACCGACCAGAAGGAACAAAGAGTGTGCGTGAAATTGATGAAGATCGTTGAAAGACCATTGACCAACTTTCTGAGGAAACGAACATCTTATGGAGCACGGTCCAGCAAATTTTAACCGAAGGTTTGCACATGAGACGGGTGTCTGCAAAATTTGTTCCTCGCTTGCTCGGAGATGACCAAAGAGAAAACCGCGTGAATGTTTGCCGCGACTTGAAGAGTGAAGTGCAGTTTTCCCTAACAGAAAGCAAAATTTCACGCACGCTCTTTGTTCCTTCTGGTCGGCCATCTCACTAATCGCCAAAGGGTTGAAACAGGAACGCACACAACAGAGCACCACAGACAAACCACTTAACTCAGACTGATGCCAGCTCACTAACAGTCGCGGGAGACCCCCAGCTAACACCACCTAGCAGCATAACTCATAACTACAAAGCATGCGCGCGCAACAGGTCGTTTCCGGTTATTTTTGGGTCCCCCTTCGTATATTGTATATACATACATTTAATAACATGTAAAATGTATTTTGTATATACTGACAACTAACTTATTACTGCTGATTGTGACTCTGACCCTTCCTCTCATCAGAGAAAGCGCCCCACATCATCAAACCTGCAACTGTCTAACAGTAATAAAAATCTTGTCTTAAGCCCCAGATGGGTGTTTTATTCCAAGACTGACCATAACATAACTTTGACTTTGACACTGAAGGCAGTTAGAAGAGTAGGAGGCTGTTGTGGTACAGTCGCCAGCCAGTAAAAACATGAGCACAGAAGCGGAGGACATTGCTGGGATCTGCCACCAGGCAATGACTGGTGAAGACACAGCAGTCTGTGAAGACTTAAGTGTGTGCTGTAGTGAATTGCAGAGTGTGAAGTAGCAATAGCGCTACAGCTACTTGCTGTTATGAGTTGTGTGTATAAGCATTAAACAAATCCAATTACCAATCCACACTTCATCTGCAGTCACTCATACACGTGACAATATTAAGAAGGTGAAGATTATGCCTTGCTTGCACAGATAAATTATGTAACATGCAACTCATTCACCATAAATAACTGAGTTAATAAATAAAATATCTACTGAAGAAAATGTTGTTGATTTGGATTGGTAGAATAGCTTCAAATGCGCAGTTTCTCTGGTTGCCTAAGTTATTTGTTGTTGCATTAACCTGGGAGGACTTAAAATGTTCTACCAGAGCTGAAACATCAATTCAAACACCAATTATACTTGTCAGAAATAAAAAGTAGCACATCTACCACTGAACTGTATACATCAACTCTTAAGGTAAAACCAAGCATGAGAATATCGGCAAACGTGTTTCCAGAAAAACAAAAGCACTGAGCATATCTACTGTTCTCCTGCCTGCATAACATGTAGTGTCATTCTACCAAGTCCAATAGTCTCCTTTTAATTTCCAGTAAGAAGCAGAACTGCATAATAATGGACCAACTCTTTTGTTAAAAAGTAATTGGCCTATGAGTGTACAAATTACAGTTCGTCATGTGAGAACCACATACCTCCAAATAACCAACAGGTCCACTGAACGGATAGTCTCCAAGACGCCGTTCCTCATCCAGGAACTTGCCAGCTTTACCATTCACAGGAGGGCAGAAGAGGCCATAGTTGAAGCTCTCCTTCAGTTCCTGTAACACGCCAACCAATGCTTACGTCCAGCAGTTCCAGAGACAAGAAATGTCACATTAAGCCCAATTTTATAAACAATTGTGTACAATCAATTCAATGCCAACTCCTAGCACTGGACATATTCCTGTTCCAGGTGCATCACTTCCCATCATGATTCCCAAACAAATTTCCATCACCTGCTAGTTCAGTGCCATTCCTATCCCATTTTACCTCCTGCACTCGCACTAAATGTAACTTATACTTTGTTATTTCTCTTGCAACTAATGTCAATGAACATGACCTACAGAGACTCCTTACATTTCATATACCAAATTTCATGTTCATTTTCCGTTACTTAAGTTGTTCCAGTAATTTGTCCTAGTCAAAGGCTCTGCACATCATTTTGCAACAGGCTGATTTTTTTACAGTGACAGATTGTTAGCCATGCCCAACTCCAAGTTGGAGGATTACCCATTAACGATTGTCCATAACTGCTAATTCAATATATTTGTGGCTACTTTCAATATGTACAGACCCTCCATCAATGTCAAGATGAAAACACAGATGAGCAAAAACACCAGTGCCATTTATTTTTAAAACACTGATATAGAAAGTCAGTCACTACGGTTTTTTTTTGAGGGGGGGGGGTGAACTTTCCGAAGACCAGTGAGCCATGGTCCAGGAACTGCCTCTCGACTGGCTGTCATACACACAATGTAAACACGTCCTCCTATCACTGAGAACGTTGGTTTATATGGCCCACATGCAGTTAGTCCTGCCGCTAAATCAGCGATCACGCGATGTGTGCGGTCAGCATTCTGCTACCGTGTTTTACAACCGAATCCACGGATCTGTGCGCTCACACTTCGGCCGTTTTCACCCGTTGCCCCTACTTAAGTACATATTCTTCGGGTTTCCAAGGCGCCTTAACGATGTATTCCAAGCAAAACACGCTCACTTCGATTGCAGGCATAATTTTTGGGGGCCCATACACATATGAGTCTAGGTCGCGAGTCCGACTCGACTCGGCTCGGGTTCCAATGAGCCAAACTCGTCCGTGTGTAAATCGCCACGCTCATGTGTGTGTAGTGAAATTAATCCGAGCCCGACTCCTCGCCGAGCCGGACTCGTACGTGTATGGGCCGCCTTACGGCCCATCTCTGCTTAAAATGTAAATCGCAAGGTGTTACCTTGAATCCTTAGTAGCAGAGATTCATAATTCATGTACAGCATCATGTTATCAAACAGGTAACCGTTCATGAGCATTACACTACAGCAATGTTACAATATCATTTCTTCGTCAGCGTAATTTGCTGTATATGCTATATTAGGCAGATGGACTGCAATGAATCAGTAAAGGATAAATTCTTTTAAACATTTAAAACGAAATAAGCTCAGTATTTAAATGAACTACATATAACACGAAACGCTAAACATAAATGTACACTCATGGATTTAGAGTTATTGCATTAGCCTTAAAACTGAAACCAAAAAGTTTTAGTAATAGAACATGCTAAAATGATAAAATTCTGGTTTCTGTTCTAGTAGAAGTTCAAAATACAAAATTTATCTGACGAAACTCATAGAACGTCACTGAAGGAAGCATAACATATCATCATATGGCACAACGCATATTGCAGAGTCAACATTGCTGTGGACCCCAGTCAGAATGTTGCATCACTTAAGCAATGTGCTGAATTCCTTTCTTTGCCCTCGCTACACGTAACTCCTTACGACATGTGCACTGTTGTGTACAGACACGTACGTTTTTCCTCCTAATCTAATGGTACTCCGGAACTTTAATGTAGCAAATGTAATGAATTCCAATCAATAACTTATATTCAACATACATATTTAATTTTCCTTTGCTCATCATAGGGTCCATGATGGGAGCACTAATGAACAAGTTCGCTGGATCAATTCGTGGCGAAGCTTTTTTTTTTTTATTATTAAAGATTCGCTTAGTGGGGGTGGAGTCCAACTGGGTCCACTCAGCACGGCGGCCATTGATTGGCCTATTGTAGCCTGACCAGGGTGATTATGATGATGGTGAATTTGGTGGAATGAAGATTAGCAGGGGAAACTGAAGTACTCGGGGAAAACCCGCACCAGCGCCACTTTGTCTACCACAAATCCCACTTGATCAGACCCGGGATCGAACCCGGGCCGCGTCGGTGGGAAGCCAGCTACTAACCGCTTGAGCTATGGCGCGGCCTTGCGAAGTACCCTTACCAAACAGCTTGTGAAACTAACGATAATACTGTACTTACTGATTGCCATATTGAAGCAAATAGGTATCTGGTTTCAAAATAGCAGTCACGCATAATTTATCACCGTAATCAAAATGACCTCCCGGAATACAAGGGAAACGTGAGCAAGCTGCATCTGCGGTAACGAATTTGAAGGACCCTGGTCTGCATTCCGCCTGACCTGAACAATAATTTTAGCGCCCTTCCTTCCGCACTATACCCTCTGAAATTGTATTCTCTAATTCTTTGGCCGGGCTTTGTCATTTTTAAATGGTCAACCGAGAGAAGTGAACCTTCATATTGTCAGAAATTTCAATCCCTTACAGGCAAATAAATTTTATAATTTCTTAGCGAAATTTAACCGCTCCAGTACATTTATGCAGCATAAGTGATTCCATTTTCTTGTAAATAATGGATTTAGATTTATTTCAGAGGCTAAAGCAACTTCACAAATACGCGGTCTGTAAGCCACAGCTGGGGTGAAACCCTCGCAAAAAAGCACCGCTGTTAACAGGCCCCTTCTTTTCACAGTTCTGAACAACATATTCCCAAATGAACACATTAAAATACTATGTATCTCAGAGCCCTGTTTACATTTCTTATTCCTGTCATTCAATGTAAAGTTGCCCCTACATTTAATCACCATGACATGACTTATATGAGAATGGAGGTACGGCTGCACATATTCTTAACCTCATGGACGTGAGTGACAGTTTTACGCTTCGCAAAAAAGGTTAATTTTTTAATCTGAAACCGTACAAATAACAAACTCGATATAAATTAATTATAACAGTGATAACGGGTTAATATTTTAGTTAAGGAAGGAACTTCCTGGGACTCCCAGACTGGCAACAACGTGAAACTGACAGTTCACCTTGGCTAATACCTAGGTTAAGAATGCGTGGAGCTGTATGTCTGCTTCGTCATACGCCTTTAGATTATTTCATTACGCTGTAATTAAGTGTGAGTGCCGTACTGCATTTCCTTCCTAGAATGTTGCGGCAGTACACCAAATGACAAACAGACTGGGGTTTCTTCATTAACCAGTCCTCGAATATAAACAGCTGAGTCAGGGCTTTGACGGGATATCAGGATTCGACTGACGACAGAGCTCACCAATGGGTACCATGGACTCCTTTCCTGGTGGTAAAGGTGTAAACACATGGAACATATCGCTAACTGGCATCTGATGTGTGGACACATCTGTCCAAAAGAATATATATAACATTTTTCGTTCACATTAAAGCACGAAACTTCAATGTATGAGGCTTACGGTTCACATTAGTTTAAAATTTCAATATTAATATCTACAGATGCACATTAATGGATACCGAAATGCCTCTGACACAATGCAATCTGGCTTGTTACATAAATTATCTAATTTAGAATTTTCGACCAGTATAATCAAGCTTGTTAGGTCCTTTCTTCCGGCGAGAAAATTCAAAGTTTTGGTCGAAAATGAAATGTCTACGCCAAGGTAAATACAGGATGAGATGCCACAAAGTTCTAACCCGTCCCTCACATTGCACATTAGGTGCATAAATTATGCGCCCCAAGTCTCAGGTGTTTTACCCAGCCCTATCTGCTAATGGCACCGTTATACATGTGCCCGTAAATGATTGATACACTTTCGGGGATAAAATACAAGGAAACTACAAAGCATACCCACATATAACCGGTATCAGTGGAAAGTCAAATTCTCGGATTTCAAAATTGGTGGTATATCTCCATATTAACTGTATTTACCTCCAGGCTCGGCAATTATCAGATATGACGTCTCCCACAGAGAACAGCTTTTGCGTGATTAAGTACGCGAAAACGAATTTGTACACCAGTGTTCAGCGAGCCATGTGACTTCTTTCTGTGGAGTTATGCAAAGGAACAAGTGTTCGTGCCAGCTCTACCACTGGATACTATTGAAATGAAGTTCAGAATTACCGCAGCTGTGGAGACGATTGACAGGAACATGTCAGAAAGAGTATGGGATCAACTGGATTAGAGACTGCACATTTTTCGGGTCATGAATGGAGCTCATATTGAGCATCTTTAGGATATATAAAACCTGCAGATTTTGGCATTCAAATGGCACTAGTTGCAACTTTATAGCTGTATACCTTGGTACAACAACTTAAAAATGTATCAACCATTTACTGACACCCTGTATATGCATCAAATCGCAAAGAGCGTTGCATTCTCAGAAAGCTGTAGCACCACATCAGTTCAACGGAAACGTGTTGTGAGCACTGGAACACAACAATGAAGGTAAGACCCAAGTCATATATTTTTCCCACAAGTACAGCAACTAAGGCTCGTCTTACGCCGAAAGAGCTAAACAACGCATTCGTAAAGTACATATCGATTTAATATTCGATATAAGAATTTCATGGAAATTAGACCTGGAAAGGATCGAATCCACGGCCTTAAGGACAAATATTAAGGTATATTCCATATTCAAAATTGGGCGACAAAGGGCTGACATTAAACTAGCAACTGAGTAGGTCCAAAAAGACATATTCTTGCCCAGCCTGAGAATCTGAGGCAGACACACAGCTATTCCAATTACAGCGCCTGCAAGAAAATGTTGTCTCCACTACTGGCAATTTGCAAGGGGTACAGCAGTTCCCGAATTGCTGAAGGCTTAAGATCCGTTGTATACATGATAAAACCTAGATCTCTAGGCTATGTGTATTGTACCTACAGGACTTTGTAAAGAAATGTATAGTACATTATGCGGCTGACTATGACTAAGACTTCAGAGAACTGATAGATCCATCCTCTTGTCAGAGAGGACGCTCCACGACGACTATGGCTCTAACAGACGGACTGGAGAATTAAAATGTGGTTATGGGCCCAAAAAAAGGAGCTCAACACCAAGACGGACCGTTTGAATGACTGATGACTGTCAGTCGTAAAGTAGTGCAGTGCAGTACGGTGCAGAGAAGTACTGTGATGGACTACGTGCAGTGGCCGCTGTGAATTCATGAGCGACAGAGAAACGATGTCGAGCGCTTCTATGGATACGGAGATTGAGCAATAATTGCTCCATACGCCGATGTTACAATAATGTCTTAATACGTGCGTATCAAGCCTCCACTTAGGTTACCCGGTTAATTTCTGATTAGAGCTCTCGAGCACGATTTTACTGAACTGCTCTATTATACGGACATCTTCTAGGTTCCTGCTTTCAGTTGAAAAGCCTTCAGATTGTTCATAAACTGATTCATACTCCACGACAATTACTGATTACACTGTGCATATCCACCAGTGGCGGCTCGTAAGCGTCTCAACAGGTGGGCCCAAACCAAATAAAATTTACACCCCCTTTCGAAAGCCCATATTTATGGAAAGAGGTGAAATTTTTGTGCTCATGTTTGTTACTACTCTTGTGACATCGTTGGCCAAGCACCTTACCCATCCTTGTAACAACACAAGCAGTGTGTAGTAAACGGTCTTTATTTATTGCGGTCTCGTTGGGTTACCGCTCAATCTCCGGATTGAAAAGCACTTACGTCTTTAATGTGCAAAATTTCTTGTTTGCCGCTAAAATGCGGTTTCTCACGAACTTTCATCCGTACTGACATCACCGGGCCGGTCGCTGCGACATGAACAGACGCTCTTTATTATTATTGCTAGTGGGGTGGGACTAAGTCCCTTGTACTGCGGCCACTTCTGGCCTATTGTACCAGCCCCTGATGATAGGTGAGGGTGATTGTGGAGCAATTGGTGGAATGAAGATCGGCAGGGGAAACCGAAGTACTCGGAAAAAACCTGCCCCAGCGCCAATTTGTCCACCACAAATCCCACTTGACCAGACCCGGGATCGAACCCAGGCCGCCGCGGTGGGAAGCCAGCGACTAACCGCTTGAGCTATGGCGCGGCCTCACGCTCTTGCTTAGTCGCATACAAACAAAAAAGAAACCAAGAAACCTAAATAAGGTGCGAACACGTGCTCCTCCGAAGAAACATTCAGTGCCTGCAGGGGGAAGGAAAAATCAGATGTTTGCACAAGTGGAGAGCCACGAGTAAATCCGGAAACATACGAGGGTCGGCACCCGACAGGACCACCCTGTTGTTCAGGGGAGAAGCGTGACAAGTGCCAGGAGCCTTCCTTAGCAAGTGCAAGAAACTTACATAGTAAAGTGAGCTAACGTTAAGACCCGTGTGGCAAGGCCTGCCATGAAGTTCTTACAAGCCAGGCGACAACTCTGAGGAATTTAAGAGTATTTTCGCACTGCTGTGAATTCCTAACATCATACTTTTATACAATGAAACTGGTTTGTATGTGTAAACGATTATAAATTCGTTATCGGAACTCGCATACATTTTATACTCCAGTAAAAAAGTAAATAAAAAAAGTAAAGCTATCCCTGTAACAAGCCATGAAGGCCCATAGGGTTGTCAGACGTTGAGGGTCCCACACTATCTAGACAATCGGCTCAAAGATGGCGGTAATGTATTCAGCCTTACGCGCCGGTCGCTCTTTACTCCCCAGGAAAATTATTTAATTAATTCCTGGTACTCATTTCTGTTAGAGGCCGAGTCAACCCCAGGACCTTAGTGCGGCTAGAAGTATTAGGCAAATTGAAAAAAATCCAATGACCTCATCGGGACTTGAACCCGCGTCCTTCCGGCTTGTATCATAGCCCCTCAACCAACTACGCTACCGTGTGACCCTTTCTACTCCAGTACTTAAGAGAAATTTCTCAGCTTTCGTAAATCTCATCGCAAAGCTTTTACCCTTCTACAACCCAAAGGTTCAACACGGGCCGCCAGTACTAGTTCCATCCTTACAGTCCAATGTACAGCACATCCGCATATTATCATCTACATCGAAGATATGCAGTCTCGATATTGACAGTACAAATCGACGCCCTGTAGTCTCCATACTGACAGTATACATAGACGCCCTGTAGTCTCGATTCTGACAGTATACATCGACGCTATGTAGTCTCGATACTGACAATACACATAGACGCCCTGTAGTCTCGATACTGACAGTATGCATAGACGCCCTGTACTCTCGATACTGAGAGTATACATAGACGCCCTGTAGTCTCCGTACTGACAGTACACATTGACGCCCTGTAGTCTCGATACTGACAGTATACATAGACGCCCTGTAGTCTCGATTCTGACAGTATGCATAGACGCCCTGTAGTCTCCGTACTGACAGTACACATTGACGCCCTGTAGTCTCGATACTGAGAGTATACATCGACGCCCTGTAGTCTCGATACTGACAGTATACATCGACGCTATGTAGTCTCGATACTGACAATACACATAGACG
>NW_019725849.1:216585-289934 GCF_002891405.2 Cryptotermes secundus
CCCTGTAGTCTCGATACTGACAGTATGCACAGACGCCCTGTAGTCTCGATTCTGACAGTATACATCGACGCTATGTAGTCTCGATACTGACAATACACATAGACGCCCTGTAGTCTCGATACTGACAGTACACATTGACGCCCTGTAGTCTCGATACTGACAGTATACATCGACGCCCTGTAGTCTCGATACCGACAGTATCGTTAAATTACCAGCTTAAAAATTAACTTATATAATTAAGATTTTTTCAGGACATTGTAATAAACATTTCATGGTTGTTTTTTGCACTTTGCCCATTGTTTCTGTTTATATATAAAACAGAGCGCGTCTGAGAAACTGGCTGCTGACCACATGAACAGAGAAAAAGGCTACCTGGGTGGCGCTGCGGTAGAGGGCAGAAACATTTGGAATATCTTTACAGCCTGTTCACCTGATGATGGCGACAGAGCCAAATTCTCGAACCTGGTCCCTTTTACAGAAGGAATTGCAACAACAGACAAAATGCAAACAATTAGTCTTAACCCCCTTAACGTTATTGTTCAATTTTTTCCGGTCTTCCTAGTCTCTGTTTCCGACAGAAATTCCGTACGGATTTTTGTCTCCCCTGTGGGAGCAATACCTAGGAAGCTGACTGTCCCTGCGTGCGGAACGCTTGTGTGTAGGCGAACTGGTGTGGCAAGGCGGGGAGTTGCACGGACTAGTTCCTGAACAGCGGCGGCTCCAGCAGTTCTGGGTTCGACTCCCCAAGAAGCGATGGAATAATTTTCACCAGGACCACCTAAGTTCCCCATGCGGAGGGAACCAGGGTACAGCGGATGGAACGCGAAACTGACCATTCACCTCCATCTAGCGAACGAGCGAAGTATTACTGTATTGGATATACGGATGACCTCAAGCGGCCTGCGCACACATGGCCCCTGCCAGCGCGCCACAATATTTGCTCACAGATTTACAAACGTCTACGATGTATATGGCTATTTCGGCTGATAGCGTTTTGGATAGACGACCATTTTTAAAATAATTTTCATTTTTTTCATTTGTATTTGGAATATTTGTCTCTGTTCTCTAGTTTCATTTTTGTCCAAAAATTCAGAGTGGATGGGCTGATGCCCTTCACACAGCCCATATTATACAGAGGTCCGCCTTACCGTTTACATCTAAACACTCGACAGCCGGTGGGTGGGTAATTAAAATATGTTTCGTTTGTTTCACGAACGCACACATAAATATTGGTACTGCCTGATATGTGGTTAAGGCACTATGCTACATGTCGGAAGGTAGCGGGTTCAAATACCGATGAGTGCATTGGATTTTTTTCAATTGACCTAATCCTTCCGGCCGCACTATGGCCCTGGGGTTCACTCAGCCTCTAACAAAAATGAGTACCAGGAATTAAATAAATAATTTTCCTGGGGAGTGAAGCGCGGCCGGCGCGTAAGGCTGACAACCTTACCGCCATCTTTGAGCCGATTGTCTAGAATCTAGACAATCGGCTCCCACATTATCTAGACTCTAGATAATGTGGGACCCTCAACGTCTCACAACCCTACGGGCCTTCACGGCCTGTTACAGGGATAGCTTTACTTTTTACTTTTTTACTGCCTGATATATACATATAAGCACTCTAAATGTATGTCTAGTATTTACTTTTCATACGTTTTATTTAACAACGCTGCGGGTAGCTCAGATCATATAGCGTAGAATGGCAGGATTAGTGTAAAATGAATTGGAATGGATGGAAAAGTGAGCAGTGGTGGTCAAATTCGAGGAACAATCCAGGAATTTCGCTGGAGGGAATAAGAACCACGAGAAATCTCAGAATATTCGGTGACTTTCTCACCCACCTTGTTCGGCGTATGTGTATGCATGCATAACGCATGTGTATGTACACACGTATGTATGTATATATACCCACGTAACGAATGAAGTTTCAACCCAAATGCCATGTCTAACTGGCCGATAACGTACTCTCTTGCTCTTACCGATCTCCCATACAGAATTCAACGGAGTATGAACAGAATGAGGGGGCAAGCGGTAGTGTTGTTGGTTCAGACATTATGCTATATGCCGGAATGTCGCGGGTTCGAGTCCCAATGAGGTCACTGCATTTTTCGATCGACCTAATCCTTCCAGCCGCACAATGGCCCTGGGGTCGACTCAGCCTCTAACATAAATGAGTACCAGGAATCTTCCTGGGGGTAAAGGGTATCCGGAGCGCGAGGCTGACCTCACCGCCGTCTGAGTCGATTGCCTACAAAACATGGAAGCTTCGATGTCTCACAACCATATAGGCCTCCGCAGAGATAGTTTTACCTTTTTATGACCAGAATGAAATCGGACTGACACACACATACACGACTTGCATCCTACGTAAAGATCGCCCCAGTGGTCAGAATGGCAAAACATACCAATTATACATAATACTATGGTCAATCTACAAATCACTCAACTGCACCACAGCCATGCAAAACACAACACGAATAAAAAGAGTGTGCCTTACCCTGAACCACGTGGCCACCTAGGGGAGAAGCGAACACAAAACACAGCATTAGAACATAAACACAAATATATATGGCTGATCGCTACCGTGCAATGCCAGCCCAACCCAGTCCACAACCAATTTTAACTTTTTCAGGCACAACGGTAATTATATGTACCATATGCTATAACATTAAGAAGCTCTGCATGTTGCCCGGTACTGTATTTATGCGTTTCGTGCGATTCTCACAACAAACAGCGATTATTTCCCTAACATCATTAACCGATCGGTCTTTGTTATAGATACGCAGAATATTTCATGTGAGATATAATCTAACTTTTTACATATGATTTAGATGAACTTCATGCTTCCATAATAAGTGTATTACTCAAATTAACACTAGGTCTGTGGATTGCAGCTAAATTTTAACCTGCCAACGGTCAGATCAATCCAAGCATCAATTAACCTTAACATTGTCCTCTAGTCTATAAATTCGTACTGTAAGTAATGTTAAGTACCAAGAAGTGTTTGTGTCGCCGTGAAGATTGAATTGATTATCCTGTTCAAATGTTTATAAAACATTCTAATTAATTTGAATTGAGGTTTCTCTCGACACGAGGGCAATATAGCGAAACAACTTAACGACATACGATATACCTGACGATGTCCACGTACGGCCAAAACATTATATTAATAAAGAGAACAAGTGAATTAAGTATGTTTGGCAATAGCCGCGCCACCATTGAAATATAATGTAGGTTGCACTAGCATGACTGTAGTAGCTAAGTATTGTAAAATTATTCACTGATGTGTAGAGAAACGGGCGATGGGAAAGTATACATAGTGCTTATCTTTTTACCGACTAACCTTTCAGCAGTGGCTAAACGACGTCACGTGCACGTTTCATATAATTGCTTTTATTTTTTAGAAAAAAAAAATTCATGTATATACAAAAATGGCCCAGGCAATGCCCGTCGGGCTCTCTGTACCATTCTTATAAACATCTTGTTCTATCGAAGCTGTCACATCGCGACATCTTTTGTGAAGAACTGGAAGTAACTCTCCTAAACGCCTCTACGTGTCGCTAGTATACAATTTCGCAATCCGTGCCTCGTCAATAGCACTAAGATGACTGTCTTTATTCTGCAATCCGTGATGAGGACTGCAGCGTAAGAGGGTTAACTTTACCACAACAAAAGCTTTCCTTAGGGTTGTACACCTGGCAAATGGCAATAACTGGTAGTTTCTGAAGGGGAGAAAAAAGTCATCAACCCGATAGTGCACATGCGATATTCATACCCTACGCATGCGCGGTTTGAAACTGTGTGCAAACTAAGCGGCGTCACACCGGCGATGTGCGACACGAAGCGACAAACTACAGCAGAAGTGAAGTTGGCCCTAAACAGATGACATTCGATTGCTTCCACTGGCCAAGACGTTCTGGTTTCGGCGACAGTTACCTTAGGCAAGGCGGCCAGGCACTGCTGCTTGACGTCCCAGACCAACTGATCTCGCGGGAACTGGAGGCACTTCTGCACGTTCAGCTCCGGGACGTGAATCCTGACCAGCAGGTAGCCCTCCTCGGGGGGAAGAGACGAGGAGCCCCCCGCGTCCTCCTCCATCTACAACACAACAATGTCATAAAGTGAAACAGAAATAGCCACTTTTCGCAGGCAGTAAATATTGCATAGCGCAACAAATTTTCACTTTGTTTGACTTTATTTGTGATAAAAGCTGCTTGTTACCAAACAGAGTACAAAACGACTATTAAACGTTGTAACACAAGATTTTTTTGTCCTATATTATTCTGTACGCAAGACACGAACACACATATCGCTTTTTGAGCAATCTGAAATAAGAAAGTTCTTCAAATGAGAACAAACTTTTATTCATTAATAAAACTGAATTCTGTCGTTGAGTAAGAATATGTGAACCAAATCCATGGAGCTGAGCCCTTCTTGAGAGTTGCGCAACTACTCAAGAATTTCTCAACATTTTATGAACCTTGAGGTTCATTACCGTGTTCATGAGAGCCCTCCATTCGTACTTATCCTCAGCCAGATCAATCCAAACCAATCCATACCATCCTCTCTCTCTCTCTCTCTAAGATCCATTTTAATATTACTCTCCCACCTACGTCCAGGTCTTCCTAGTGGTCTCTTTCCTTCTGGTTTTCCCACTAAAATTTTACATGCATTCCTCTTCTCCCCCATTCGTGTTACATGTCCTGCCATCTCAAACTCTTTGACTCCATTATTCTAATTATACTCGGAGAAAAGTACAAATTATGAAGCTCCTCAATATGCAGTTTTCTCCAACCTCCTGTCATTTCATGCCTCTTCGGTACAAATATTCTCATCAGAACCTTGTTCCTAACCACCCTTCCTCAGTCTATGTTCCTTGATGTCAGACACCAAGTTTCACGCCCATACAAAACCAATGACAAAGTTATAGTGTTGCATATTTTAATTTTTACGGTTCTAGAAAGCAGACGAGAAGAGAAAAACGTTCTGGGCTGAATGGCAGCAAGCATTACCCGAATTCAGCCTCCTCTTAATTTCTTCCTGAATCAAATTCTGATTTCTTGCCGTCGTTCCCAAATATTTTAAAATTGCCCTATTTTCGTCGGATCTATTAAAGAAGTTTATGTTACGATTTTGCCCTGAATTCCGGTGACGAGAGAGCAACATGTAAGAGTTCTTAGTAAGATTAAAAGAACACTGTGGGGGAAAGTACCAAAACGAAACAGAACCGAAATGCCGTTTTAGGCCAAGATTCAATACACGGCAGAACTGCGACGTATTGCAGAAATTCTGTGTCCAGACGCGAGTCTTTCTGCCTAGCTAGAGGTTTCAGTCTGTGGGAAAAAATGTATGTGCAAGTGTCCAGGATCCCACGGTGGCGAACAAGTGACGGTCTTCTGGAATGTGATGCCATGTAGTCTGGTAGGCACACACGCCTACCGACGTTTCAGAGGAACTTGGTGCCCTTCTACTGGGAGGAACGATGCCGCAGGTTTAAGTGAGGTAAGGGGCGCAAACAACAATGAAAACAAGTAACAAAGAGCGGTAAGGGGTAAAAACAACAGATCTGTTACGTGTTTTCATTCTGTTGCCAGTTCAACACGCCAGGGATCCCATTCGGTCACATTCGATCCACTGAAGTGATCAACATGGCGTGCCCTTACAGCGCTTCTTACTGATAGGGTAAAATCAGTTGCATTATTATTATTATTATTATTATTATTATTATTATTGTTGCTGTTGTTATTATTATTACTATTATTATTATTGTTATTGTTATTATTATTATTGGAGGGGGTGGGTTTCTCCATGCACCGCGACCAGTGGTCTACTGTACGTCCCCCTGTGATAATCTACCAGTCTTTATACCATACCGATACTGGTGCGTACCATCAGTCCCGACTCAGCCAGCGAGTTCGGCCTCTACTGGCTCAGCGGTATCTAGATGCTTCCCCCATCTACCAGAGGCGTTAGAGACTACTGTTGGGCGGGGAATGTCCTTAATAATTTGGTTCAGAGGCCTCCTTGAGGCATGAGGTTCTTTTACGTGCCGTAAAGCTACGACACGGGACCCACGGCTTAAAGTCCCTCCCGGAGGACTTGTTCCCTGAATTTTTCCGCCTTTAAAAATTCCACGACCTCCGCCGGGTTTGAACCCGCGTACCTTGAGTCATGAGGTGGGAACGTTACCCCTAGACTACGGAGGCCGCTTAAATCAGTTGCATTTATAATCAATTTAGTACAATTAACTCTAATAGCTACGGTTAAACTTCCTGTGTCACCATCGAAGTGTCGGGTCAGAGACGAGGATGTGATAACGCGCTGCCTGTCACTGATATCCCACATACCTGGGGGAGCTGACATATGAGTATGGAACAATTCAACGAAAAAAAAAGGATACACTGTACGATAAATATGCTCTAGTGTCATGCCGTCACATGAAGTCACTCAGGATGTATCCAGTTTGGTGGTGTTCTATTCCTGTATCCCAGGACAACAGCAGGTTAGCTCAGCACTCCCACTATCACTGTAGTGAAGTGCTGACAGGAAGGAGCTCGTTACAGATCGGGTGGGAAACTCGTCAGGCTGTCACTGTGAACGCACCCGAAGGTTTCTTTATTCGCTTACGGCCCACGGCCTTGCTCCTGACGGAAGCTCAGTTTGGTGCCACCTTCTGCAGCATTGCCCACACCATGTATTTATGTGTCTCGTGTGATTCTCACAATAAACAGCGTCAGTGGTGATGTCTCTGCGTCCAGAGTGAGCATCTTAATGAAATGCGAGCTGCTACTGTGTCTTCGCGTGATGCCAAACGAAGAGCGCAGGTGTGAGAATGCTGGCGTCCCGACGCTAGAATCAATACAACAATCTTGGGACGACTGAATGGATTAAAATATCAGTGAAACTTCTCTCGGTTTTTCGGACTCCCGACACACAATTCCCTTCAACAGGCCACGACAGTTCACAACTGACACCTTCCCAAGCACAAAAACCAGTGACCGATATTGAGTTATGTGGATGTTTACAAATATCACGGATACGCAAGTTCAATACCAGAAAAGTACGCCTGAGAGTCATTCCTTATTCTGTGTTCTGTCAAACTGTCACACCAACAAAGCTCCATGACGACCTGTGACAGGTCAGATCGGCCACAACAGTGTTACTTGAATTGAATGAATTCTAAACAGACAACTTTAATTTCTCTGACACATAAAAAAAGGAAACAATATATCTCTGTAACAGGCCGTGGAGGCCGACAGGGTTGTGAGGCGTCGAGCCTCCCACAGCTTCTAGACAATCGACTCACAGATGGCGGTGAGGTTTTCAGTCTTACACGCGGGCAGCCATTTACCACCAGGAAGATTCCTGGTGTTCATTTCTCTTAGAAGCTGAGTCGACACTAGGGCGACAGTGCGGCTGGATGAATTAGATCAACTGAAAAATCCAATGACCTCGCCGGGAATCGAACCTGCGACCTTCCGGTTTGAAGCACAGTGCCTCAATAAACTATCCTCTAGCATATCCATAAGGGAAAACTTGAAAAATTGGACCACACGTCCACCTCCAGAAACAGAAGGGATTTTCACCAAATCTGATACCGCGCATGTCTACATAAATTTGCTAACATATTCCAAATTTTGTTGAAAACGAAAAATAACTGACACTCGCTGTAAAATCTTTGCGTGAAGGTCTGCAGGCGTTTCTACGCGTATACGTAGTGTATCTCGCTAAATATTCACAGAAGCAAAAGGCGTACATAAAAACTAAACATTTTTTTTATACAAATTTTGTGAGTCTTAAGGCTCGAACACATCAGAACGGAATGCATACATTTCCTAACTTGTTTCTTCAAACCACAATTGTAGGGCTGGGGTCCTTGTAACTTCACCACGCATCTTACACACTGCTCTGACGTTCTCTATGAACTCCATGACGCAGTGTCCTTACTGATAAGCAGTCACTCGGCTGGTCAAGACATTTCTCTCCCTTCAAGAAGCTGGAAGGTTCATTGCCGTGTTCACAGGCGTGCCCCAAAGGCTCCTATGCTCAATCTTTTAAGCCCAGTCCACAGACATGTATCATTATTCATTTAACATATATTTTAATATTATTCTCCCATCTACGTCTAGGTCTTCCAAGACGTTTCTTACATTCAGGTATTTTGACTCCCCGATGCGGCCCATCTCGTCATCCTTTGTTTGATTATACTTACAATATTCGCTGCAGAGTACAAACTGCGAAGCCCCTCATTAGGAAAGTTTCTCAACTCCCTTGTTAAGTGCATGCTCCTCCCGTAGGATGAGGGATCAAGTTTCATACCCATACAAATTCATTCATTCATCAGTAATCTGTCAGACGACAGGTCCACAGTCTCTTCCAAAACAGTTCCTCCACTTAATGCGATCTAGAGCTTTCTCCTTCAAATACAAAAGACGGGTCAAATTATAGTTCTGTGTATTTTAATATCTACGTTTGCAGACAGCAGGGGCACGTAGTAGCGTAGGTGGTTGAGGCACTAAGCTACAAGCCGGAAGGTGGCGGGTTTGTTTCCCGGTGAGGTCACTGGATTTTTCAATTTACCTAATCCTTCCAGCCGCACTAAGGCCCTGGGGTCGATTCAGCCCCTAATAGAAATAAATACTAGGAATATTCCTGGGGGTAAAGGGCGGCCGGCGTGTAAAGCTGACCTCACCGTAATCTGTGAGCCAACTGTCTAGAAAATGTGGTAGCCTCGATGTCTCACAAGCCTGTGGGCCTCCACGGCCTGTTACAGTAATGGCATTAACTTTTTTTTTTAATATTCTTCTATGGTTACCTCATTTAGGTGGTGGTGGTGGTATGTGGAGGAGGGGGCTAGTCTGTGGGCCAGTGCCCGCTCAAGTCACCCCCTCCAACAGGGGATGACCAGTGGTAGTCAGACCCGTCCTATCGTCGGAGTCCCCATATTCAAACACGTAGAATGTTTGAAAGAACAAATATATGGTCATGGGGCCCCAACGGGACCCGAAACAAAGACTGGCTGTGGTGCCGAGGCCTAGCAGCAATGTACCCGACCGACCGCTCCTGCGTCACAAGTTTATGAGTTTTTAGTATGTACGTAGTACAAATCTGGTGTGACCTCGAATAGCATAACGTTCGTCTCACATTTCGTTAAAATCTATTGAGCCGTTCTTGAAGTGAGAACAGTCGAAGAGTTGCTATTGCGCGCGCCTGACAACTTTCAGCAGACGCAACCTGAAGAGCCAACGCGCATTATGTTAGTAATACCCACAGACTGTACAGTAACCGCTGGCAGAACTTCATCACAGCTACCGCAGCCTGTCGCAAAAGTTGACAAAGTACTGCCCGCGGGGTTTATCCGGTCCGCAGAGTTATTGTGGAAATCTGTTATTTTTAATATATATTAGCATATTTTAAATTTTCTCCCACAGGAACGTACGAAATTTATTTCGGGCGACATTTTGCAGCAGTAAATTTCATTGTGCTTATTGCAAATACTTTTAAAAAATGTGCGCTGAGCTCTTTCCGGCGTTTTAAAACACACTTGGTCGTCGACTTACGACCGACTTCCGTTCTGACTGACAGGTCGTAAGTCGATCTGGTCGTATGTCGGGCATATATTTATTAACATTATTGTTTAACCTTTCTAATCTTTTTATCATCTTTATAATTTGTGTTTAAATTTTTTTACATTTTAATCATCTTTTTTTTTGGGGGGGGGGGGCGTAAGTCGATGACCAAGTGTAGATGCAACCCCTAACGCCGCCTTTCCCTCCTCTCTCTGCCCTGGGGGATCACCGACAATCGTTCCTGTATTGTACCCCTCCGATCACCTGCCTTTTCGCTAGACTACGTCGCCTCTTACCAGCCTAACGCCACTGACGGGGCAAACAAGCTATCATGGCCGTCAAAGAGACCTGGACGCATGGAACATGAATACAGAATTAGTTAATGCCGCCGACACATGGCAGCGCCACGCCCTCGGGGCCGAATTCCACCAGATGAGATACGGTGATTGTTTATTTACACATATTTGTCTTGGATATACGAGTAGTTATATGGGCCCGCCGGCGTGTGCACCGGTCATATGGGCTATTCCACTGCAGAAACATAAGCTGCGTAACAATTTTATATTTTTTCGATATAAGACATTGACAACAGCTGCCCTCAGAATCGGGGCGAGAGGCTGGCTACACCCTGCACAGCGAATGCCACCCCACACAATTCCGAGCAGCAGAACAGATGTACTGTTGCTATTGTCAGTACGACTACACGTATCTTCACTTTCCAAATAACCTTTGTATAATTCTTTTCTGAAGAACTTGTTGCTTATATTCGGCCTAGGTCAAATTTCTCGGACATAGGTTTAAATTGCCGCAATCTTGCTGTAATCCTAACTGTTGGCCTGCAAACAATACTGTACACTGAAATCTTACGCAACTTTATAATCTCTCTCCGTGCCAAATTTGCTGGCCCAGCCCCAGCGATTCATCAGTTATTGCTATCAGACCCGCAGCTGCAGAAAGTTTTCACACGATCGCCACGTTACTTTACACTGTACATGCAAAATGCCCATCACAGTGGCCGTGACGTCTAAGACATTAACTGTCTTCGCTCGCTCGAACGCTGGGATCTACTCAAGACATGGATGTCTGCGTTTATTCTGTTTGTTGTCCTGTATAGGTAGCGGTCTTGCGACGGGCTGATACCCCATCCAAGGAGACCTACAGACTGTCTTAGGGTTAAGAAACTGAAGTAAAACAAAGCGTTTCAAAGATGGCCTATGCTCCAAATGGGAGCAGCATGAAAAAGAGAGAGATATGGAAATTACTGACATAAGAAGTACATACTTTCCGAGGACGTATTGCAATGTATCATTTCAGGATCATAAAATAAGCGATTCCTCCACTCCACAAGTACGCGTGACTGTCATATTGTTAGCATGAACTGCAGGAAATTTAAAATTATGATATGGTGGACTCCAACGACAAATCGTTCACACGAACTTTCGTGAAAACTGATCAACTGATTCAAAGTTTGGAAGGGGAGACACGCAGGCAAACACAGAGATGAGCTACAAACAAACAAGCAGCGAAGTGAAGCGCCAATAGGACAGCTGAGGGCTTTTCGCTGTGCTCAATCACGACCGAAAAGTGCAACGGGAAATGAAAGAAAACTCTGCGCCTGCAAAAGACATACTTCCGTTCACGCTCCGGCCGTTTCATCCACTCGTCAGTTTATCCTGCAGGGACATGGCTGCCATCACAGCACTAATCCACTGGTCTTTGTAATGCAGACGCTGACTGTGAGGTACAAAGTAACTCTTTAAATGGTATTTAGACTAGACTCAAAATGGTTAAAATAAACAGCACATAACATAGACTGTTTCAGTTCCTAGCCGGTAGCTCTTGTCAGCATTGTGTGGACCCGTCACACAGCGCACATAGATGATTTCTGCCTTATGGGCCGTAACGCCGTGTAGTCCGCCCAAAGTCAACTAACGCTTCCGAGGGGCATGTCGCAACCATCTTCCGGGTTGAAGAATAAGCGAAGCAAGAAACCAGCGTGAAGCAGGCAGCAAGAAACTGCTTAGCTTACAACAGACTACACGGCATCACACCCCAGAAGATACAAACCTTCATAACCACCGCTCATAACCTCACATCCCGTACAGCACACAAACACACGGGAAACGGAACGCCGAAGTGCAGTCGCTTTAGACTCTATGCTGTGTTTATGAACTTAAAATCCATGGTAGGTAGGAACTGGCTTTACATAGGTACTCTTAAAGCTTCAACAGTGACAAATCTGTAAGCGTCTAGAGTCGAAATGAACCGAACAGCAAAACTGACAACAGTGCGGAGTCTTTCAGGCTTGTAATGTTGCTGAAATCATTCTCCTGAGTCAATTCGATCGCAACATGTCAAAAGTAGAGCAACGAAATGGAAGCCGGGATAGCTCAGTCTGTACAGCGACTGGCCAAGAGGCCGGAGTTCAGGCCCCGGCAGGAGCAAGAATTGTCTCTTCTCCACGTCGTCCAGACCGGTTCTGGGGCCCACATAGCCTCCTATACAACGGCCGAGGAGTGAAACTGACCACTCTTCTCCAACTAATGCCGATATTAAGAGAACGTGGATGTACACATCCACTACCCCGTACGTCTTATGGCGTGGTGCTTAATTAGTTAAGCACAGCGATAACTTTACCTTCATTTTTAATACACCTTTCACAGGAATGAAACAACGGTGGACACACATCAGTCTTTACACGATTTCAAACTATAGGTTTATGAAGTACATCTCAGCGGGTAATAAATTTTTATAAAAAAATCGCTTAGTGAGGGGTGGAGTCCAACTGAGTCCACTCGGCACGGTTGCCACTGATTGGCCTATTGTAGCCTGACCCGGGTGATTATGATGATGGAGAATTTGGTGGAATGAAGATTGGAAGGAGAAACCGAAATAATCGGAGAAAACCCGCCCCAGCGCCACTTTTTCCACCACAAATCCCACTTGACCAGACTCCGGGATCGAACACGGGCCGCCGCGGTGGGAAGCCAGCGACTAACCGCTTGAGCTATGGCGCGGCCTGAGTGGATAATAACATTCGCTATCATATGCAACCCGTAAACTGAAGATTCAGAGTACTATTTCTACCGGCCAGGGTTCGATTCCTGTCAGGGGAAAGAATATTCTCTTCTCCACAGCGTCCAGACCGGCTCTGAGGCACGCCCAGCCTCCTATCCAACAGGCACTGTGGGCAATGCGGCAGGAGCGCAAAACTGACCAAACATCTCCATCTAGTTCCGAGGCGAACAATGGCGGAGCTATACCTCATCTACCCCACGTCTTCATGATACAGTGCTTAATTAATTAAACACAGGGACTTAATCTTTTTTATCTTTATTTCTAACACCGAAGTCTTGGAAAGAAAACATTTTGAGAATATATTACTATCACCACCAGCGTATTTGTTATTGTACGTACATCACGGCAAGATCTTGTATAAAAGTAACGTCTTTCAATCCAGGACGCGCAATCAGCGCCAAGCGAAGAATAGATACACGTTGCCTGCTCCCAGCACGGTCAGTCAGTCCCTCAATACACCTGGGCCCCCATACACACACAGTTTGGCATTCCGTTCGGCCTGCACAGTTGAAGACTGAAAGGCAAAACTGACGTGTGTGGTGTGGCCGGCCGGCCAATCGTTTGGACTGTTGGCCTGTAGGAAACCCGTCAGTCCGTCAGTTCGACCTGCAGGACCGTAGCACGTGACGTGTGTGACTCAACATTATAGGCTGGAAGACCGTGATTGTTGCATGAAGCCTGTCGGTGTATGGAGAAGGAAAGGGAGGGGGTAAACTGTGAAAGTTTTTCCTGTAAGGTCGATCGGAAGGCCAAACTGTGTGTGTATGGGGGACCTAAGACACTCCTAGAAGCTCACAAGAAATGCTTTCTAAAATGCAATTATCTCTTATACTCGTACACTGAAGATACAGGCAGCACGTTCCTCGGAAACTTCGACGCCTATCTACCGAACTACACAACGTCACAGAGACTTATCTTCATTATCACACCGTATCGACCTCAGAGCAGGATACTTCTTCGTTCACCATCTTAATCGATATTTTCGAACCCCTTGTGTTTTGATACGCAGGGTTCTCATGCCTGTAACTATTAAGACTGTGGTCTTCTGGAATTTTACGTCGCGAAGACTGGTAGATAGGCATTGACGGTGAAGATGGAGGCGTCAAGGCGTTCCCGACATATGCCAGACGACGCAGAAGTTGCCCTTATGTCAGCGAAGCCGGTAATGGCGGGGGGTGGGGCGTGCCTGGAGGCACATTCTGAATTTTGTAGGAAAATATCGGTATCATCAGATTGTGGCCTTCTGGAATATAACAAGGAAGAGTCTGGTAGAGGGTATTATCTCCATCTTCGTCAGCTTAAAGATGAAAGCAATATATTTCTACGAAACACTGGCACTTACATACAGTCTAAAGGATGTCAAAACCTAGATTAATCTTTTCCGACGTGAAGGCCTCAAAAAAGCATTCGAGGCTACTACATTTCTGTCCATTCGGCCATCTTACAAGTGTCCTCTATAAAACAGTACAGTGTTAATATTCAACTTCTTGTAGAATTTTTTTTCCTTGGCACTACAGCCCCAGTGGGCCTAGGCCTACCTCCATGAACTTCTCCGTTCACTTCGGTTTTTCTAGATCTTACACATTCGGTAGGACTCCTTGGGTGGGTGATCAGATCGTCGCAAGGCCTCTATCTGTACAGAGACATAGAAAAACGGACACACACAAACTAAACATCCATGCCCTGAGTGGGATTCGAACCCACAGGTTTCCAAGCGAGCGAAGACAGTATATGCCTTAGACCGCTCGGCTACCGTGACCGGCCTTGTAGAACTTTACGTGGGGTTAAAAGACTGTCCCATACTGTAGACAACATCTAACACTGTGGATTTCTAAAAAGAACAATTTCGGAAATGTATGCATAGCGAAACACTTGTGGCGCTATCACTAAAGTTTGCTTAATTATCTGGAAACACCACAAACCTTACTGTAAAATTGTAACCTCGCCTAACACCTCTCTGTGGATATTTTTTTCGGTCCGAAGAATACTTAACGAGATACATTCGTGAAGGGAGCAGAAACACGCGCAGGTCTTCAGCGTGAAGTGTCCGTTGTTACTGTCCGATTTTAACCACAATCAGAACCTGCTGAGAAAGATTCAGGAGTCGACTTGCCAGTATCACATTTCGCCCGTCTCGGGGTACATCAGTTACAGACAGACCGGCGTGCAATGACAAACACAGGCCCGGGGTATGAGCCCATTTTATGCAAACTTCCCCTGGGAACGCTAGAAATATGGAGGTTCTTGGAATTCAAACCGAGATTCTAGACTTCCTATTCTGACAAATATTGCACAAGGCGATGAGCACTGGAAGTTGAACTCATTCCGGCCATATAAGGCAAACTGTCATCTCAGAAGTCAAACCTATGTACTGCAGAGTGAAATTCATCGTGATTATGGAAACGAGTACAAGTACAGTCACATATGCTGCATACACAGTACTTCTGCAGTAGACATCCCTCGCACGCCCGCGTCTCCGGGTCGCCATGACAACGGATGGGAATGTCTTAGCCTTCCGCCATCTTGCGAGAGTTCAAAATCACGACTCAGAGAGTCAGCGGGTACCCGGTGATTCACAAATGTGACAACCAGCGTCAATTTTTTATTTCGCAGAGCTGTGGCTTCACGAACTAGACGCATTGCCCTGCTTTCACGGAAACAGACTGTATCTATGCTTTAATCTAAGGAAACTTCCAGCATCTGCCAGAGAAAATGACCAAAATCTCCTCTCGGGATATCTGGTCTTCGGGCAGAGATTTCAAACCGGAACCTTCGAAATACGAAGCTGGCACAAAAACACGTAAAACGGTCCCTGTGCTTAACTAATTAAGTACTACGCCATGAAGGCGTATGGGGGAATGGCTGTATAGATCCATATTTTCTTGACCTCGGCACTAGTTGGAGGTGAGTGGTCAACTTCACGTCCCGGCCACTTTACTCCGGGGAGAAAACCCCCGGTACCCATTGGATAGGAGGTTGGGTGGACCCCAGAGCCGGTTTGGACGAAATGGAGAGAAGAAAATTCTTGACCCTACCGGGAGTCGAACTCTGACCCCTCGGTCGTCCAGCCCGTAGCCAGTCGTTATACCGACTGCGCTATCCCGGCTCCTAAATACGAAGATGGAGTCACCTAAATGAGATGCAGCAACAGAAGGACGATCTGTGTCAGGATAAGAGGGTTCCGAAGGATCGGTAACATTGCTAATGCAGTTTGTTCCCCTCAAAAATGATGGGGGGAGAGAGAGAGAGAGAGAGAGAGAGAGAGAGAGAGAGAAGAGAGAGTGGAGGGTGTACAGAGAGATATGCCATATTTGGGGAGGGGGCAGAAAATGCCTGCAGTTTTGAAGGTGCCAAGGCACTGGCCGCTAGTCCTTCTGGTAGAGGATATTTGAGGGAGGGTAAAGCTTTAGGAAGCGAACAAGGGTTAGGATGTGGATATGGTTATGAGCAGAGGAGAGAAATTGAGCCGGGGCTTTACTGCGTATGATTGGAATTAATTTTGATGCTAACGCTGGAACGGGACATTAGTGGGAAAGTTTGAAGTTAACCATTACGATGGCTGCATTTGAAGCATGCAGTGCAACGTGGAATTTAGGTTCCAACTCGGCATTTGCCCTAGGACCGAGGAAAACCATAAAAAAAAACCGCTATCGACACGGCCGGTTGCAGGACCTTCCGCATGCAAACTGACTTCTAGCCAGCAGTCCGGCATTTCAACACACGAACCCTAACGTTTGTCCCTTATCTCGCTGTTGTTTGCATATTTGTGTTACGGAACTTCTGTTACATGTGCATTGTCCCAAGTTCTTCTACATAAGAAGTCATTTCCTACCTGCAAGGAAACCTGCGTTTTCATTACGAAGACCAAGTATTTAACGCTGTTTATGGAAGTGACGGTTCTTTACTGTTAGAATGACATAAAACACGCACATGCACTGTGTGGGGGGGATGCAGGGTTCTGAATACTAAAGCATGTGGTACGTATAGTTACCAAGAATAAGAATGGCGAGGCCAGATACGAAGTTTTGGTCGGAAAATCTGAAGGACGGAGACCACTTGACTATGGCTTAGATGGGAGGATAATATTAAAATGTAGACAGTGTTGAAGGTATGGACTGGATTATTCTTGCTCGGGATAGTGATGGGCTCTTGTGAACACGGAAATGAACCTTCGGGTTCCAGAAAAGATGGGGAATGTATTGAGCAGTTTATCTTCTCAAGAACGCTCTGCTCGTCGGATTACAGCCTTTTGTGTCGGTGGCGATGAACTACTGGGTGGGTTCTCTGACATCAATCTGTGTACAGGATGTGAGCGCATCTGTATTGATCGGGATACCGGCGGCATTTGTTTGCGAGTTCGCAAGGTCAGCGCCCTGGAGCAGCAGAGAGAGGAGGCAGCAGGTTGGCTGTCCTGCGCTCCCGTGGCGACCCACGCTGGGCCTCACGGCCTGTGCTGAATGTCCCGCCCGAACCCTTTGCACGATACTGGTAACTATAGGTACCACTTGCCCACAAGTCTATGGACACGTTTCATATCATTCTGACTACAAATAACGATTATTTCCCTAAGAGCACAAACCGGCGGGGAGAAGACGCAGTAATGCTGACTGTGAGATACTAAACACTATTTAGATTAACTTCGAGCGTCAATATGGGTCTTAAAGAACAGGAGGGTGGATTTGATTCATCTGGCTCAGTTTTACCTTTATTTTTTGCTTCACAGAATAGCCACGATACACTGAAACAAAAACTTCTCGCTCGTTCGTAACCTGCTACATAACTTACATCATGTAAAGAGTTACCGTTTGACAACTTGTTATAGCAACCCTTAACTGCACAACGACGGGGCTTTCATCCCACCCTTACATTCATTTATATATACAGTAAACCCTTGATAATCCCGTTACGGTTGATCCAGATATTAATTATTCGGATCGAAATATTAAAAATTCTAACAGACACACAGCATTTAGGAAGGCAGATGAGTCACTTGTCTGTTCAGACAAAACTTCACGGTTTCTTCAAACCTGCACTGTTACGTACAGAAACACGTATTACTTCATGTAGTGCCGTTTCTATGCAGTGATCGCGAGAAGGAACATATATTGCTTGGTAATGGCCAGTAAACACGTCAACAATATCTGAGGTATTGCTAGGCAACCACCCACAGCAACAAGAGAGGGGTTGCTGGTGGCGGTGTCTTCTGTTAGGTCCGTCCCAAGGCTATATATGGCCAAGACCCAAGGCTCGTACAAAGATGGTCGTAGGATCCGCTCTCACGAGAGTCACAATTTTTATTACCTGCAATGTTACACATACTGCAGCAACAATTCACTTCCGGTACCTGTGTATTACTGAAGCAGATGCTAGGTACACCACCGAGTACACTCATTAGTGACAGGCTGGACCAGAGGATCAAATTCCAGGCATGGGCAGCTATTATTCTTTTCCCAGTGTAGAGACCATATTGGTGCCCACAAAACTACCACCCGGTGTGTACCCTCAGCCCCTTCTCTCCGAGGGTAAAGCAGCCCAGAAACGCGATGCTGACCACACACGTTCATCTGGCGCCAGGGCTAAGAATACATGGAACTATCCCTCCATTCCACCACAAGCTTTCATAGTTTGGTGAGGCCCATGTACGTTCAATGCATGCAGCTAGACATAAGACGAGAGCTGCGCGCCTTTTTGCGTGTTGGGTCCTTCTTTTGAGACGTCGGTCTGAGGTTCATGAAAAAGTGATTCGCCCACTCAACTTACCGTGGCCAACCTATACCAAATGTAATCGACATCCGCTGATGAAAGTTTGCTCAATCGATAACGTTTCCGCCGTATTCGGGTGATGCCTAATTCGAATCTCTGCTGGGGCACCGACAATGCTGGCCTCTTCGTGATTTTATTGAGTGCCTCCAGGCAAATGCCGGGACACTGCCACGACTCTCGCTTTCCAATTCATCGTTCTAGTATCGCTCTACCACCATCCGACGCTGTAGAGCAGCGTTGTTCCAAGTTGTGGTGCACGCGCGGACTACCCAGCAGTCGCAACGTTCCCCTCAACCGTAAACAGGGTATGCAACAGCCCATTTTTCTGCTAACATGAGAAAAATTATAGCTCAACTGACCACAACCCGTTTTTACTACCCACAAATTTAAAGTAACTTTTTAAACAATTTATTCAATTTAAACCATTTAATTTATTACATGTCATAGAATCGGCAGGTCAAGTAGCACGAATGGGGGAGACGAGGCATGTGTATAGGATATTGGTGGGAAAGCCAGAAGGAAAAAGACCACAGGGAAGACCAAGGCGTAGGTAGGTGGACAATATTAGAATGGATCTTAGAGAGATAGCATGGGATGGTATGGATTGGATAGATCTGGCTCAGGATAGGAACCAGTTGAGGGCTCTTGTGAACACGGTGATGAACCTTCAGGTTCCATAAAATGCTGGGAAATTCTTGAGTAGCTGCAGAATTGGCGGCTCCTCAAGAAGGGCTCGACTCCATGAGTAAGTAAGTTAACAGGTCATAAAATGGGGGCACGCGTAGTTGGTTGAGGCACTATTCTAGAAGCCGGAAGGTGAATGATTCGATTCCCGATGAGGTCACTGAATTTTTCAATTGACCTAATCCTTCCAGCAGCACTATGGCCCTGGGGTCGACTCAGTCTCTAAGAGACATGAGTACCCGGAATCTTCCTGCGGGTAAAGGGTGGCCGGCGCGTAAGGCTGACCTCACCGCCATCTGTGAGCCGACTATCTAGAAAATGTGACATCCTCGACATCTCGCAACCTTATAGGCCTCCACGCCCTACTATAGGGTTAACTTTACCTTACCATGTCATATAATATTATATGGACTATATATTACGGACCATCTGACGGACCGCGGCGGACCACAGTTTGATAAACACTGCTATAACCAGCCATGCGCACTGGCAATCCATGTCACCGAGGGAGGTGGGATTCGGGGAACAATTCGTGATGTCATCACTCATGCGCGCGCAGGTAGGTGTCGTCATCAGCCCGCACAGCAGGGTCACACGTCAGACTGCGGGCAACACCTGGTTCTGTAAGCGGTAACATTACGGACCATTTTAAGAGCGGAAGACTTACCGCATTTCGGGACGTGATGCTGTGAGCTTCAAACATGCTTACCGTCGACGTTTAGCATATGCAATGCCTTAATTTTCGCTTACATCTCGACCCTGAAGATGTAGGCAGCAAGTTCCATCGGAAAGTAAGAAAGCTTCTACCAGACTACACGGCGTCGTATCCCACAGCTGCTGTTCTCATAATTACCGAACAAGAAGACAGAAATCTGCTGCCACAAAGGCACGCGAATTTAATGACCGAGGATGTGATAATGTGCTGCGTGAACAGGGCTGGCGCACACATCAGGGGGCCCAACTAGTCGTTACGTCATCTGCGTGTACTGACCACGCACCAGTCACACTCTGGTTTCGCCAAATTTATGCATAATCTGAAGTCATTACGATGTAAGCATCGTTACAGTTGAAGTTGACCGCAGGAGCATGAAATGTGTTCCCATTCTGGATCGCAAGAGCAGACAGGCCGTGGCCTGTTTGAATATACTACGGTAACATTCTCTAGTGTGACTGAGTAACACCACGAAAATCCTTCGTTAGGAGTGCCGGTAACACGATGGGGGACTCGCACCGGGAACCCCCAGATTGCGAGGCCGCTCCATTAACCCGCTGATAACCTGCGTCTCGTTACGCATCAAATCCACAACGACGCCCTCGTACGTCCGTGCTATATGTTCGCTTGATATAAAGCTGTTCGTGCGCTCAAAGTAACTGAATGTCGTAAAGTCCTTCCTTGTGAAGCTAACAGTCGCTCGGCTACTTAGAGCTTTCATACTTTTTTATTTGGCCCGAAGGTTGATCGTCGCGTTCACAAGAGCACTTGCGCGCGGTGATACCGCAGCACACTGAGCTCTTGCCGTATCACCGACATAACAACTGCGCCACAGTTACACAACCAAACTATTGTAGTGACACATATACCTGTCACGCAACTGTACGCGCTGCTTCTATCCAAACTAAATGGACCAGCGTCCCTCAAGCTGTCGAGAAATTCCTCCGCCTTCTACGGGGCCAACACTATAATGACCTATCGTAGTGTAGTTGGTTGAGGCACTATGCTACAAGCTGCAACGTCGCGGGTTCGAGTCCAGATGAGGTCACTGGATTTTTAAATTGACCTAATCCTTCCAGCTGAACTATGGCCCATAACAGAAATGAGTACCAGGAATCTCACTAGGGGTAAAGAACGACCGGCGTGTAAGGCTGACCTCACCAACATCTGTGAGCCGACTGTCAAGAATATGTGGGAGCCGCGAAGTGTCACAACTCTATGGGCCTCCGTTGCCTGTTACAGGGATAGCTTTACCATTTTTTTTACAATTACTATGTCTTTGAACAGTATCCATCATCTGGTCTAATCGATAAGAGCAAGCCGCAATCTCCGGACACAAGCGCCAACATAAGACAGGATATATAAAACATGCACAGCACAAACCATCTGCGAGAGGTAAGACAATAAATAAGAAAACTGCACACACGAGGCCTAGCACCTCTATGCATGCGCTATTTCACGGCTATTGTTGTTAAAATTTGAGTACAATAGGAACTGAAGTCATTGCTAAAGAGACAAATTCTCTGTATTGTGCCATCTGAATACGGAGACAGTATCCAACATCCGAAACGCTGTGTGTTTTAAATAAAAACTGGTCGATGGATATGTCCAGAAACACAATAACTGTATTAATATATCATCGCCACAAACTTTTAGATCTTATTTATTAAATTTAATTTTATCCTACCAGCTAGAATCTTCATTTCGGAGTTTTCTATTAAAAGTGTGTATCATCTCATAATGAGTGCTACATTCCCGCCTATCTCATTAATCTTGCACTTAGGCGCCCTAATAATATAAGGGGCCATTTACATAGCGTGAGACTCCTATTAGGCAGTTCTCTCCATCCTTCTGTTACTGTCTCTTCGGTCCAAATATTCTCAGCACCCTGTTCTCAAACACCGTCAGTTTATGTTCTTCCATCAATGAGAGAGACGAAGTTTCACACCCATAGAAGCCAACAGCTAAAGTGGCAGCTGTGCATACTTCGCTATTTACAGGTATGGAGAGCAGACGATGACGTGTCTATGGTCCGATTTACACGTTTCGTCGTCAAGGTAAGGGTCCTGTACGTTCCCATCAAGTTAGGAAATGTATGCAGAACATGCACGACACACGAGTCCCGCTTCTCTGTTCAGCTTTCGCTTGAAACACGTCCCGTTACGCTCGAGATAGGAGCACAAACACATGTAGGTCTTTCCGTTATCTTTATCCGATTTTAACTAATATTATAATATGTTGACAAGATCTTATCAAACTCTGAAGTATCAAATTTAATGAAAATTCGTTTAGCGGTTCTTGAGTTGCTACATGCAGACACACGCGCAGACAGACTGGCAGAAGCATTTTTGCAACCTTTCGTTCCGACCGCGCCTAAAATGGTTTAAACGCAAAGCCGTACACTTCCTTACGAACTTGATATTAACTGTCTCTTCAATTTAACAGAAATGGCTAGTCCCAGAGCCCAGATGACTCAAAATTCGCATCCTCATTGCCTGTTTTCGCGAATCCATTTTAATGTTATCCTTACGTCTCCGTCTTCATTCTTCACGCGTCCTCGTTTGTAAACAAATCATCTTTATACTTAAACACAGCATTTAGGCGTTTGGGTGGCGTGGAGTTGAAACCTCACGTTTTGATAGGTCTATATCAGTTTCTCAGAATGTGGGTAGCGCCAAACTTTATAGGTTGCTTTTAGAAAATGCAGTTACAGCCGAAATTTTTGTTACATGTACTGGCACATTTTAGAGCTTACTGAACCAGCAGACGGGCTGTAAAACCATTTGGATTCTTGTTCGTCACCGTACAGTCTGGAACAATGTGCGCAACTGTATTTTTCGCTGACAGGAAGAGAATGTGGGAAGGTGGCGATAACGTAAATTTCTGCACAATTCAGGGGGCAGGCACGCGGTAGCGTAGTTGGTTGAGGCACTACGCTACAAGCCGCAAGGTAGCGGGCTTGATTCCCGACGAGGTCATTAGATTTTTCAGTTGACCTAATCCTTCCAGCCACACTATGGCCCTGGGGTCGACTCAGCCTCTTAACAGAAATGAGTACCAGGAATCTTCCTGGGGGTGAAGGGCGGCCGGCGAGTAAGGCTGACGAACTCACCTTTATCTGTGAGCCGACTGTCTAGAATAATGTGGGAACCTCGACGTCTCACAAACCTTGTCCCACCCCCACACCATGTTACTGGGGTAGCGTTATATTTTTTTAGCTTTACTATTTTAGGGGTTCGCGGTACCCCAAATTTGGTCTAGATGGACTATCATTGGTGAGGGGGGGCATCTCATAGCAGAAAAATCACTTATCCTCCTAGGAACTAAACCCCAATATCCCAGAACGGAAAAACAAGAACTGCACGCACAGAATTTGAATACACAGGCGTCCTTTCTTCGCGAACAGCGAAATGCTCGATTTAACGGACAAAATTCTTCGGCACTTCCTCGTTATTCGCCGGTTGATTGAATCGTCATGTGATCCTGAATTTGAGACGTATTACTTTCACTTCCTAGCTTTCAGAGAGACTATTGTTAACGAGCAAAAACACAATTGAAACTGGATGCTTTCTTCAAGACAGTTAGCCGACCAAAACCTATGTCATCTGAACCAAGCATCTCCTTAGCAAATAGTGTCAGTCTCTCGCCAGGACTGGCAATAAATGTGGAAGAGGAGCAAAGTGGTTCCTCTTCTGAACAGAGAACATAATGTTCAGGTTCTTTTTTCCTTGTTAAAAGAGAGAAGAGTAATTTATTGTGACGCATATACCCATTGCTAGACAACGACTTAATATACACGTTCCAGCGAACACACAACAATAGCAGCCATGTTCTCTGTGGGCCGTGCGCTACAACTCGTTGCTAGGTAACACAACAATACTGGACAAGACGGTGTTTCCTATGGAGTCTGACCCGAGGCTATATAATGAGGGCGTGTTTGTAACTCTGGCTCTAGCACCCGTGTGGAGGCGGGGTCGAATACCTCCACTGTGACCCTGCGAGTCGTAGGAGGCGACGAAAAGGGAAGTCTCAAATCTGAGTCAGTAAAATATGGTCGCGAGTCTCAAGGAACTCGGACCCGAGAAAGACTGCCATGGCAAGGGCCAGCAGCATATATAGAAGGCAGACCCGTCCTCTCGTCAGATAGGGCGCCCCACAAAAGCAAGACCGTAAATGTTAAACAGTAATAAATATCTGGTCATGCGCCCCAAATGGGGCTCGACACCAAGACTTACTGACTGACTGACCGTCAGTCGCAATGTGACTTCGACTTCGAACTCTGACTCTAGCACCCGTGTGGAGGCGGGGTCGAATACCTCCACCGTGATCCTGCGAGTCGTAGGAGGCGACGAAAAGGGAAGTCTCAAATCTGAGACAGTAAAATATGGTCGCGAGTCCCAGATAACCACTGTGCTGGCAAGGGCCAGCAGCATGTACATATGACAGATGACAGACCCGTCCTCTCGTCAGAGAGGGCGCTCCATAAAAACAAGACCGCAATTGTGAAACAGTAATAAATATCTGATCGTGTGCCACAGATGGGGCTCGGCACCAAGAAATACTGACTAACCGTCATTCGTATTGTGACTTTCACTCTGAATCTAGAGAGGTTAGAAAATTGGAACTGAGAGCTCAGAAGTTGTAAAGAACTGTTATGGAAGAACCAGAGTCAAGAGAATGGGAATTCAACGGCGTACAACAGAGAGCATGAGAAGGAGAACTGAGTCAGTTTTCGGCAGGAGGTAGCCACGGGGAAGTCAGCAGAAGTCAGCCCGTGAAGACTTCATCACAATCTGCTGCTCTGAATTATCGGACATCAAGTATACTTGAATGCCGCGGCCTCCGTAGTCTAGGGGTAATGTTCCCACCTCGTGACTCAAGGTACGCGGGTTCAAACCCGGCGGAGGTCGTGGAATTTTTAAGGGCGGAAAAATTCAGGGAACAAGTCCTCCGGGAGGGACTTTAAGCCGTGGGTCCCGTGTCGTAGATTTACGGCAAAATTAGGTAAAAAGTTTCCCGCCCAAGTAGTTTCCAATGCTTCCGGTAGATGGGGAAGTATNACGTAGTTCTTCGCAAAACCTGTCATTTGTATCATCAACTTTATATTCCGTTGGGGAATGAGCATTCAAAACGATTGCACACCAGCGACCCCTTAGTATTATGTATGACATCCTACCACTAAAGAACTCAACCCCCTTAACTGCTGATATGATTCTCTTATGTACGAAAAAACCTGTACCTAATTCACGATTCTCATTCCCTTTTCCATAGAAAAATGTATGTTCTCCTGCTGGCGCGATGCCACCTCCATCCCATCTGACCTCCTGTACCCCCGCTACATCTAACTTATATTTTGATATTTCTTCTGCCACTGCCCTGAGCGCACCTGCCCTATACATACTTCTGACATTCCAAGTGCCAAATCTC
The DNA here is from genome assembly GCF_002891405.2 of Cryptotermes secundus. Classification (NCBI taxonomy): domain Eukaryota; kingdom Metazoa; phylum Arthropoda; class Insecta; order Blattodea; family Kalotermitidae; genus Cryptotermes; species Cryptotermes secundus. Next base: position 241,822 of record NW_019725849.1, read on the forward strand.
ATATCCATTTTCATNCAACAACTGGTCGCGTGCATGGGGAAACCCACCCCCTCCAATAATGAATGAATGAATGAATGCATACTTGAATGCCGCCTCCTATCTATCAAAATATGGTAAAACTGGTAGTGTGTCTTCCCATCAGGAGATGTCGACGTAAATTTATAAATGTTACAATGTGGGATAATCGTACTTCTGACAGTAAGATTTCTGGATGTGGCAAAGTTTACTACTCCACCTCCATTATCATTACTATGAGTACTGCCTACTTTGGCAGTGAAATCTCTTAACAGAATTTTCATAGGGTACTTCGGGAATTTATCAAATGTTCTACGTAGTTGTAAGATTTGAGGCTTTCACGGCGGTGACTATGAAGAAAGCAGTCTTCTGGGATTTGGCACCGTGTATATGTGGTGTTAACCGGCGTTTCGGAGGAACGTATCGCCCCCATCTTCAGGGTAGAAGAAAAAGTATAAGAAATCTGCAAGCGACAACACCATGAGAAACGGTTACCGTTTCTCACGGTGTTGTCGCTTGCAGATTTCTTATACTTTTTCTTCTACCCTGAAGATGGGGGCGATACGTTCCTCCGAAACGTCGGTTAACACCACATATACACGGTGCCAAATCCCAGAAGACTGCTTTCTTCGTACTACGTAGTTCTTCGCAAAACCTGTCATTTGTATCATCAACTTTATATTCCGTTGGGGAATGAGCATTCAAAACGATTGCACACCAGCGACCCCTTAGTATTATGTATGACATCCTACCACTAAAGAACTCAACCCCCTTAACTGCTGATATGATTCTCTTATGTACGAAAAAACCTGTACCTAATTCACGATTCTCATTCCCTTTTCCATAGAAAAATGTATGTTCTCCTGCTGGTGCGATGCCACCTCCATCCCATCTGANTACTTGAATGCCGCCTCCTATCTATCAAAATATGGTAAAACTGGTAGTGTGTCTTCCCATCAGGAGATGTCGACGTAAATTTATAAATGTTACAATGTGGGATAATCGTACTTCTGACAGTAAGATTTCTGGATGTGGCAAAGTTTACTACTCCACCTCCATTATCATTACTATGAGTACTGCCTACTTTGGCAGTGAAATCTCTTAACAGAATTTTCATAGGGTACTTCGGGAATTTATCAAATGTTCTACGTAGTTGTAAGATTTGAGGCTTTCACGGCGGTGACTATGAAGAAANGATATTTCTTCTGCCACTGCCCTGAGCGCACCTGCCCTATACATACTTCTGACATTCCAAGTGCCAAATCTCATATCCATTTTCATTAGCTTAGGTCGTTCATCCACAAAATTCGTCTACGTCCGAGGCCTTTTGAACATTTTCGTAACAAACTTGTTATACTGCGGTGAGCAGTTGTCAGCCCCACGTCAAACTCCCAAGATGGAGGACCACCCATTTTCGGCTGTCCGCGACTGCTCATTCAATATGTTCACAGCTTCCCTCCATACCTGGAGGGCGTCTCCTCCATCCGCAACCTGAAGACCCGCCATGCCGTGGGGACAAGGGACCCACTTAACATGCGGTTTCACCCTGACACCAAGGGTTGCGTGAAGTTTAATTCTGAGTAAAAGTGAATATGTGAGGTTACACCCTGAGACCGAGGGGTACGCGACGTTTTCCTTCTGAGACCAAAACATACGCGAAGCTTCTTTTTAAACCAAGGGAATACAGTATCACAACGTCATCTGTGTATGGTTCCGTCAACACGATGTGTCTACAGATATACTATACGCTACAGGTTTAAAACATGTTTCGGCCTTTCGGCCATCATCATGTATCGTGCATGTTACCTGTGACTCCTCTGGTCTATTCCCTACACTCGTCAGTGTTTACGTGTGGGTGTATTTTGTGTGTCAGTGCAATACCCTTGTGCTAGTCTTAGTTGTAATGTTAAAACAATTGAATATCCAACATGGCCACGATATCTCTTACTAGGCAAGACACCCCAAATATAGTCAATGGCTCAGCGTACATGGTATGCGCCGTGCCCTTGTACTGCCCACTGTCGTCACGGGTATTGTGAAGCTTTCTTTTCCGATGCGATCTCAAGTCACCAAATGCAAAGCGTCTGATCTGTTCTCACTTGTTAAGTACTCGGCTATGATCAGTGTACATACGATGTTGGATGTTTGTAATGTATCTCATGTTGTACTATGTCACAGGCCGCCGCCGTCGTGCCGTCGTGCCGTCGTGCCCCCGTTGTTTTTGTCGAGGTTCCCTGTGGCTGTGATCTTAACGTCGTTCAGCGCTCCCTTTGTGGACTCATCGTGTGGAACTCCGCACGATTTAACCCTCCTATCGATGGTGCTGATTTTTATTGGTCATTTCGGTCTACATGTGAAGCAGAATGCGAACTTGTAACGGCTCGACTGAATGGTTCATGACATATCATTAGCTGTACAGCGGTATTATGTAAAGGCTATCCTTGTAAGAGGCCGCGGAGCCTATAGGGCTGTGAGACGTCGAGGCTCCTACATTTTCTACACAACTGACTCATACATGGCGGTGAGTTTGTCAGCCTTAAGCGCCGGCCCCCCTTTACATCCAAGATCATTCATTCATTCATTCATCAGTAATCTGTCAAGACGACAGGTCCACAGTCTCTTCCAAAACAGTTCCTCCACTTAATGCGATCTAGAGCTTTCTCCTTCAAATGAAAATATCCTCTTCTGTCCCCAAGGTCATCCAGCATCTTCTTACGTCTTCTGGTCCCTTCTATCCGCCCCACTATCTTTCCTTCAATAACTTCTTTTAGAAGGCAGTTTCTGCGTAAAACATGACCAATCCAATTGGCCTTCCGTTTTCTTATTTCGTGTAGGATATTCCTCTGCTCACTGACTCTAAATAACACATCTTCATTTCTCACATAATCGGTCCAACTGATCTTCTCCATCCTTCTCCAAGATACAGCTTCTTAATATGTACCACACAATTTAATATTAAAAAGCTCACACATCGTATTCAAATCTTTCATATGATCAGGGAAATAAACAGCGATTATTCCCGTAAACAGCACTGACCCTTTGGTTTTTGTGATGGAGACGCAGTGTTTTCTGTGAGGTGGGAGTTGCATTTTTTTAAATATTATTTAGACTTCAGGCTTCAAAATGTTGATTTTATTTGAAACACTGTTCCATGCGTCGAACATGCAACGGATTCACTTTGTATGTGCAACAAATGAACGTCAAGGCCACACGTGTGTCCAGGTCAGCAGCGGCTGCGTCCGTATCTCAAGTAGCGCGTGAGAATGGTATCTTGATCCCACAAACAATTGTGGCTTCCTGCGCTGTTAGCGTCTCGAAACGGCCAACGAACTGTACGTCGGTCGGAACGTGAATCTGACTACTAGCAACCTTTCAAGAGACTCGGGTTCGATTTTCTTGTCATCTTCGTGGTCTGGGCACTTTTAATTACATCATTTCGAATTTCTCGCATGTGATGACTCATCGTTCTCCTGTGACGACAGATATCGGCTCTAGTTCACAAGGCGTTGTTTCTGAATCACAGAAATGTGCTTCCTTCCGTTCCAGGAGCAGAGTAAAGGGAAGCCGACAAGGGGAACTTATAGCGAGAAGTGTGAGTGTGACATGGAGAGCAGAGACTTCAAGAAACAACTTTCGAACCAGTTGACTCTCGAAGCCACCGCAAATCCGTACATTGTAGTTACTACAACCACTAAGAACAACATGGCGCCCGTACTTTACAGTCCCGAAATGACGCCAAAGAATGGGAAAATCATGAAACATTTTCTGTAATATCCTTTCTGAATAATGCAAAATTAGGCACTGGCAGCTGCGCAAATATTATTTTTAGTTTTCGGTTTGATGGTCATGACCAGTGATGGATTGCAGCTGGGCATGTAAACTTTGGTCTGATATGGATCCTATGTCACAATAACACACAGCGTACGAAATACTGTTCACAAGACACTAATTACAAAACATGGAGACTGTAGGAAAATTAGAAGTTACATCTGACAGGTATAACAAGAGACAAAAAGATCTGATTGACAAGAAACGCACGCAACAGGCAAGCAGGCTTTGCGAGTTGTACTTGGAACTCCTCGTCAATGAGAAAACTGTAGCACGGTTTGCCCTTGCACGTGTTGACTGCTTATTTTTGACTTTCAACTGCGTTTATTTCTTCTCGGGTTGGGGTAGACTGAGCTTACTTGGCATATCGGCCGCTATTTGGCCTGTTGTACCCTCCCCGGATGACAGATGATGATTACTGTGGAGGAGTAGGTGGAAACCGAAGTCCTCGGAGAAAATCTTGTCCCACTGCCACTTTGTCCACCACAAATTCCACATGGCCTGGCCTGGGCTCGAACCCGGACCGCTGCGATGGGAAACCGGTGATTAACCGCCTCAGTTATGGCACCGCCTTCAACTGGGTTACTTGACAGTCAGCTGAACCGTATAATAGGAGTAAATGAACAGTATCAGTGTTCGGCTACCTGAACTGTGCAGTAAATATAACAGCCGTTCGACGGCCGGGTCGCTGAACCGCTGGGCCACCGTCTTCACGCCGCCCGTACGCCGGAGGCCACGTCGCCAGAAGGACGCTGCTGTTGCCTTGGAAACGGGCTTATTGATCCCCTGCCTTACTGCCAGTCTGGAAAACATCTAACTGCCGCAAAGTGTATTGTGACACGACGCCTAAAAGTCGAATCTTGGATCAGAAAAATGCCTTAGAGGCATCTATTGCCACGCAAAGACAAGCACAAGAGCGCACAGCAGTCGAGAAACTTCTGGAGGCGACGTTTTCTAATCGGTCCGCAACGAAGTGATACACAGCGTTATCTTTCATTCCAGTACAATAATTCGAACAATTATGCATGTCCTGTGTATATCTTTCATAAGTACTAGTCACTGTACTAAAATGACAGAGCGTGAATGGTGTCCACACAGTAAAAATGCCCTTACCTGGGCGCTGTGTGAGTGCGTGTACACTCGTGCAGAAATACGGTGCGACAAACGTGGCGCCCACTTCTCTCCTCGAAGAAGAGACCCGATTTACGGACATATAAACGAGTATGAGTCCCGACGGGGCCCGAAACCAAGAATGGCTGTGCTGGCGAAGACCGGCAGCAAATTATCAGACCAAACCAGAACTAAGGAGCGTCTGGCTGGAAGCTTGTTGCAACCGAGAGGTCGTCCGACCGGATTTCTGGGTCTCCCTTTTTGTCTTGGAGCAAATGCTGAGGGGGTTCCCAAGATCCAAGTGCTGCTGCGTGCTTCTCTGGTCTGGTAAACTGCTGCTAGCCCTCGACAACATAATTACTCTTGTTTCCAAGTCATGACCATATTCGTAATTAATAAATGAGACCGCATTATTAGAGCCCGAAACCTAGTAACGTCTGTTTGACGACAAAGCCAGCACCCATGGTATAACGCATTGCGAAACGAGACAGGAATCTCGTATACTGTGCAATTATTTGTAAATAGGAGGATTCGGTGTCCACTGAAACCAACTATCAATCGGAAACCCGTGTAGTCACTATGACGTGATAATATCATTTACATTTTAATTCCAAGGCGTTACACAGGATTCAAGGCATATCCCACGAGTCGCTCTGTACACACACGTACAGCTCAACAGAAGAGCACAGCAGCGTGGCAATTCACGGGCAACCTCGGGTCGGAAGTAAAATTGGAGCACCCGAAAAAATATTGCCGGGCCACTTCCGTCTGATGAAAAGCAATTTAAGAATTTAATGCAGGCTATCTTGAATGTGGAAACAGGAAGTTCAGGCAAGGCTTCCATGTTCACACACAGGTCAAGAGAAATAATTCCTGCTGAAAATTCTATGGAAAATCTCTGTATTTCTTAATTAACCATTTAAATACCCGTGGTACTGTATCTACCACCTGCTATGACATTATGAAAATTACCATCCTGCCCACACAGCGTATTTGTGTGTTTCGTACGGTCCTCACAATAAACAGCGATGGTCTCCCTAAACAGAATTCACTCGATCTTTCTAGTGGAGACGTAATGTGTTTCCTGAGAGGTACGGACTGAACTGCTATATATCCTGCCCACACAGTGTATTTGTGTTTCGTACGGTTCTCACAACAAACAGCGATAATCTCCCTAAACAGAATTCACTAGTTGATCTTTCTAGTGGAGACGAAATGGATTTTCTTTGAGGTTTGGATTGCATGTTCATGTCATTTAGAAGAAATTAAGTCTTTAAAGGGTTATTTAATATGTAACAATTGAAAAGTCCTGCCATCTGGCGTGGCTTTTACCGCATATGCAGATTTCGCTTACCCGGAGAATATCATGTCCGTCATCTTATCTTACCCCCCCCCCNTAACGATTAATACCTTTATCCTCATCCCTTCCTATCTGCCCGTCCAACTGTTATTCCTCTTACCCTTACTTCTTCCTACTCCTTTAAGTTAAAATGGTCCTACTTTGTACTACATTTCTTCAAAATTTGTCCGGGGTCATAGTCCTCTGCGAGCGTAAGCATGCATACATACGTACATATACACACACACAAGCGGCCTCCGTAGTCTAGGGGTAACGTTCCCACCTCATGACTCAAGGTACGCGGAGGTCGTGGAATTTTTAAGGGCGGAAAAATTCAGGGAACAAGACCTCCGGGAGGGGCTTTAAGCCGTGGGTCCCGTGTCGTAGATTTACGGCACGTAAAAGATCCACATTCTCTAGGAGATCTCTGAGCAAAATTAGGTAAAACGTTTCCAGCCCAAGTAGTTTCCAATGCCTCCGGTAGATGGGGGAAGTATCGGGTACCATTGCTAGTAGAGGGGCCGAACTCGCTGGCTCAGCGGGGCTGATAGCAAGCACCATACAGGAGGGGTATGGCGACTGGTAGAATATCAAAGGGGACGTACAATAGATCAACTGGACGCGGTGCATGGGGAAACACACCCCCTCCAATAATGAATGAATGAATACATACACACACATAACTAACCTATGTCTAGGTCTATATACACATACTGACTTTCAATCTTATAACTGTACGTGGATACTGAAGCATGTAACTGTTATCGACTGATGCTCCGATGCTTTCTGTCGACTAACGCCATCTTTCAGATATTGAGAGTAACTACGTTCTCTGCCAAGCAAAACATACGAACATACATATATGAAAATGTCTCTTACTTAAGATAAAGCAGTTTCGTGACGCAGTTCAGAACATAAGGCCGGCGTCTGTCTGCAGTTTCAACAAGCAACAGAAGTTCTCAAACAAAATTTGTAGATATGCTTACATTCTGTCCACGTATCAAATTTCGAAATTCCTTCCAGAAATGTATAATGGCTATCGATCGCCAATTACAAGCACAAATGGGTTCTGCTCCATTTACACAGCTGCAATATTACTATTCTGCGCCGAACAAAAATGGTATTAATACGTAAAAGTTTGTTGTAACTGGAAGATTTTACCAATCAATATTAACTTAACACTACTATCGTATTTGTCTCAGAAGCTCGTGCAATCGCCATGTTAGTTTTATTGATGTCGGTTGCAGAGAAACATGGCGGGAATGCGTTCTGAGGCAATCTCATGAAGTCAGTGCAACATATCATGAAAATCCGTCCATCTGGTCACGCACCTGAGCCGGTTACTCCCACTCGCTGCTTCCGGAGGACATCTGCAACAATAAAACACAGAAATCAGCTCCCACTGCCTTTATCTCTTCTTACCGGACCGGATATTTTGATGAGCTAACGCTGTAATTTCTGCCGTCCATTAAGTCACAACAGGTATATGGGGAACCCCTTCATGCGGACGCCAGATTTACAGATGGGACATAGAAACTGGAACCACCTCGCCTTGTTCAATACAGGACACCAGAAGCTATGGAGGAACAGATAACTGTATTCGTAGCAAAACGAACACAGGTCGCTCCCAATGGAGATACGAATTTTTCGATGAAGAAAATGCTGTGTTCCGGGATGTGATGCCGTATAGTTTGGCAGATGACACAAATCTTCATAGCCACCCTTACGATAACCTCAGATCTCGCATAACTTGGGTAAGAGTTTATGGGACAGGTTTACAAGCCTGGCTGTCCTGCTGGCTCAGGAAGTTAATCACAATAGCAGATTTCTGTCTGCGCAAGTATGGAACAAAACGGACGTTATAATCATGGCATGGGCGCTGGTAGGAGGGAGGGGGGCAAACGAGGCATATGCTCTACCCCCCTCCCCCGGATTTATGAAGCGAAACTGAGAAGGTGGAGGAAATATACGAAATATTCAATTATTTCTTAAAATGATCTGTTCTTCTATCCTGAATACTCTACAGCTATCCGTAAACAGTTTTGAACGGCTTACACATAAATTTGTAAGCTGCACCTCCACCCCGGGGGGCGGAAATTCTGATGATGCCCATCAATACAAAACAAATGTGAACTCATGCTCGAGAGCTCAAAGACTAAACGTTAACTAAGAACAAATATGACGTAAGCGACGAATACAGAAACTCAATGTTGCATGCTTCAAAATGAGAGGTTTGGTGACGTAATACACACTCGAATGACCGATGGAGGAAAATCCGAACCCGATACAAGTATCATCATATTTATGTTTCCTTTGCGTGCTTGCAGCTTCGTGTGTTTCCCTGTGAACGGTGCTCCAGCGACATATCACGATAGTTAAATGCATGCAAACACTGTCGAATTGCTGACATTAAAGGCCAAGCTTCCGGTTTGCATCTATGAATGGACTGGAAGTGACGATCACCATGGCAACAGGATCCGCTCCATCAAAAACGTAACAATCTGAGTTCTATCAGCAAACATTATGGTCCCAGGCCTTGAGTTTCGGTTATCAAAGGACGAAAACAAACAAATCCGTTGGCTGTAAACTTAAATGCTCAACAGTTATCGAGAAGTCGACAGAGGTATCGCTAATATCGACTTCCGTCCTTATCAGATACGAATCGTTGCGCAACTTCAAACCAAACTCCCCAAGACAAGCCATAAAAATGCACTGCTTGTTACAGTATGACCTCGATTTAACGGAATAATTGGGGAGGGGGCAGGGGTGTCCGATATTGCCGAATGTCCGTATTCCTCACAAACACATCTCAATCAATTCTAACTTTTGTTTTACACTCAAGTTTGTCATTTTTATTTTTGTTTTGTCCACGGTGTGAGCCGGGATAGCGCACTCGCTATAGCGACTGGCTACGTGTTGGACGACCAAGGGGTCGGAGTTCGAGTCCCGGTGATGTCAAGAATTTTAACTTCTCTGTGTCGTCCAGACCGGCTCTGGGGTCCACCCAACCTCCTATCCAATGGGTACCAGAGGCTGTTTCCCCGGGGGTAAAGCAGCCGGGATGTGAAGCTGACCACTTACCTCCAAATAGTGCCGTCAAGAAAATGTGGATCTGTACATCCACTCATCCATACGCCTTCATGGCACAGTGCTTAATTAGTTAACACAGGGACACCTTTACCTTTATCCATGGTGTATTAATTATATAAAATATTTATAATGCAGAACAAACCAGGCACAGCACAACATAAATTTAATTTGCGACAGATCGAATCTATGTACTAGATACGGGTTAAGTTCGCAGCATGACTAACGAAGTCCACACACACGGCATACCAGGCTATTACGGGGAAGTCCCGACATATCAAAAGGGGAATAACGGGGAAGTAAGAGCTATCCCTGTAACAGGCCGTGAAGACCCACAGGATTGTGAGACGTCGAGGCTCCCACATTTTCTAGACAATCGGCTCGCAGATGGCGATAAAGTTGTCAGCCTTACGCGCCAGCCGCCTTTACCCCCCAGGAAGATTCCTGGTACTCATTTCTGTTAGAGGCTGAGTCGACCCCAGGGCCATAGTGTGGCTGGAAGGATTAGGTAAATTGAAAAATTTCACCTCATAGGGACTCAAAACCGTGACCTTCCGGCTTGTGGCACAGTGCCTCAACCAACTACGCTGCCGTGTGCCCCCCAAATAACGAGGAAGTGCCATACAATTTTGTCCGTTAAATCGAGGATTTACTGCATCATATATAGCCGCATAAGAGGCTTGCCCATTGAGCGTGCAAGTACTGAGACACCAGCCCTCTTTATCAGGCAGCCTTTGTGATTGAAATAAACAGGCCTGAGACCCACATAGCACTGCTGCTGTGCGTACTGCAGCAGGGCAGCCCAGCCATGGGAGAGAGGACCTCCGGGTTGCATGACTTCTCAGACAGGCTTCTGGAGGTTGTTACACATTGCTGTGATCTCAAACCGGCTTATCAATATTTATATACTGGATTGTCAAAGTTGTTACGCATTTGTGTGCTCTGAAACTCGCTAAGCGCTGTCTGAAACTCGCTACATTATGGCCGCAAGGTGAGCTGGCCCGCGACCACGCTCAAACACAAGGACACAATTCCACCCGCCTACAGCAATGACAGTGAAGTGAGGACAAGTCTTGCCCCATCGTTCAAGTCTCTGCTCTGCTCTGAACAATTTGCTATTCTACTGCGTTCACTTCCATTATGGCAGTTGCTACGTCGCAAGTGCAACCTTGCACTTGCTTTCTAGCTCAGAATGTGATATCTACTGTAAATATACTTCTTGTTCGAGAAGCCAGGGTTCAAATCTCGGTCCGAAAATGACTATTCTGAAACAGACTTTTCCAGGAACCCTGGGTGTGGCTAAAGTCGCGATACCTCAGTCGGTATAGCAACTGGCTACGGGTTCGACGACTGAGGGTTCGGAGTTCGAACCCCGGTAGGGTCAAGAATTTTGACTTCTCCACGTCGTTCAGACCGGCTCTGGGGCCCACACAGCCTCCTATCCGATGGGTACTGGGGCTAAAACGGCAGGGGCGTGACGCTGACCACTCACCAACTAGTGCCGAGGTCGAGAAAACGTGGGTCTATACACCCACTCCTCCACACGTCTTCATGGCGTAGTGCTTAATTAGTTAAGCACAGGGACAACTTCATCTTTTACCTAGGGTGTGGTTTTCCTGGTTATTTTCAACTCAAATTAGGCCACGGATGTTTCCATTCATAACATTTCCATTTAATTATTCACTAATCATCCCACCATTCGACGATACGTAGTAAGGGAGCTATTAACAACGTCGGCAGCTGAACAATAAAGCAAAATATACAGTTTCCTTGACATTCTGCCATCACAGGAAATGAGCACAGCGCTGGAAGCGAGGATAAAGCCTTGTGACTTGCACACGTTGGCTGCTAAGTGTGACGTCGGCACACTCTCACTGATCAGCAGAGCAGAATGCAGACAGACTGGAGTGGTAGCTGCTTTATCAGAAGCGTCCCATAACTAAGTACTGACAGCGAGGGAGAATGTGGGGGGAGGTTAATGAGAGACAATATATTGAAGAGGAGGGAACAAAAAGAACGAAAAAAGTCTTCCTTTTTCTAAGGGGCACGCGGTGGCGTAGTTGGTTGAGGCACTATATTACAAGCAGGATGGTCGCGGGTTCAAATCCCAATGAGATCACTGAACTTTACAATTTACCTAATCCTACCAGCCGTACTATGGCCCTGGGGTTGACTCAGCCTCTAACAGAAATCAGTACCAGGAATATTCTTGGGNATCTGCGATCCGATTGTCTAGAAAATGCGGGAGCCTCGACGTCTCACAACCCTATGGGTCTCCACGGCCTGTTACAGGAATAGCTTTACTTTTTTTTTTACCGCAGGCGTTAATACAGAATATCCGAATACATTACAGAACTCACCTCGTATTCTTGCAAACAGGATGTACAGTAAAGTTTTCCCTGTGCTTAATTAGTTGAGCACTATGGCATGAAGACATGGGGGCGTGGAGGTTTAGGTCCACCATTCTTAATTTAAGTCTCGTGATCGAGCGGCTATAGAAGGGGTTCGGATTGGTAATTAAATTTATAGCACACTTACGGATCGTAACTGTAAGTAACCTAGAGCTATCGCTAAATCATACACTCAGCACGCACTAAGTCTTCTCAGACTGTTGTGCCTTCACCGGTCTTGTCTGGTAACGGCTCCCAACACCGTAGATTCCTCAGCTTACGTGTTCACGTCTTTCTGGCCGGCGACTATCTTACAAACCATTCGGCGTTGCTACGCAACAGTTTACAATGGAGCTTCTCAACTCCGACGCCTCTGCCAGGGGGGACTGTCTCGGACTGGTCTGCCTGCAGACTCCTGCTACCAAGCAATGATGTGTTTATAGAGCCGTTCCCTAGCAACGGCTGTCTCCGCTGGCTTCACAGCTCTGTTTTGAGCACGTTTAGTTACTGCACACTGTAATAATGACGAGGAAAGCCAACATATCGCGGGTGAGAACTGGTTCTTATGCTTTTGGGTGCAGGACATAGCTTTATTACGTGTTCTTAGTGAGACGTCGGAGACGGAAATGTCTTAACCTATGTGAACGCCTTTCAATCCGTCGGTGGCGAAAGAGAGAATGTGTAATAAAGTTCTGAGTGAAGCACTGACATACAAATACAACGTCACATAGTGGCTACCCTAATTACACACTCGTCCTTGAGCTGCTGACAGTTACTCAGCTGATGGGATATCCTTTATTTTTAGGGAACCGGCAATTCGTCGCCACGTTCACAAAAGCCCGTCACTGGAACAGGTAAATCCAGCGTACACCGTCAGATGACTCTGCTAAGAGGCACTATGATAAGGAAATCAAACTGCCAGCTGAAGAACCACCCCCTGCCAGCTATCCACTACCACAATAGCACCCCACTAGCTTACCGCGAATCTATGCCATGTCTGTATGTGTTGAAACAAACCAAAAACAACTACCGACAAATGCTGGGGAGCCCTCGTCAAATCAATACGGCGCAACCTCGGTAACCCGAAAGCTCTGGTATGTTGAGACCATCGAATCATTCGGATTACTGTATTTAGAACAGAGAATTCGAATGTTTTTGTATATAATATTCAGAATCAGTACTTTATGAGCTGTGGTATACCGCCAATTAGTTCCTATTGGCGCAAAGTTCCTTGTGATTCATGATCAGGATTCCCTCCCCACGCAACAGAGCCCTTGCGGTCATAATCCTTGTGTGCAACTTCCTCTCTGACGTGAGGATGGGTTTATCTCTTATGAATATGCGTGGCCTTTGTCAAGTGTAGGTATCGCACATATAGCATGTTATTGTGGGGGGGGGGACTGTTTGCTGTATATACAAGCCAGTCCAGGCTTTACACATGTATAGGATCATTTTATACATAAACGACACGAAGCCGCGGACTTTCGACTACTTGCCGGGCTAGAGAAAAGCGGTAACCGTGTTACATCTTCCACCGACCAGACAGGCGGGCCCATTAACGCGTAATATGTCTCACAAGCGTTCAAATTTACTGCAGATGAGTAAAACAATCAAATTAAATTTGGAATTTTTACGAGTGCCGATTTTTCTTTGTGGTACTGTAAGTCAGATCAGATCACCAAGGTTCCACTCAGTTATATGTCATTCAGACCTTGTTCCTTACGCGACTCCTTTAATTCAGTATTTACGTGGCAAGAGAGTCTGTCATGGCGGGTCACAGAAACAAATGAACGCCAAACAAATAAATACTGCTAACGCTTAAATGTTTCTGTCGTTCTCACTCTACTCCCAAAGAAAATGAATATGGGAAAAAGGTCTATAAGGGCATAACTGGGTTACGTATATCGTTCTATTGGGATAAAAAGAGAACAAAGGATGACTATCTATAAGGAAATAACTGAATTATGGTCACAGTCTATTGGGAAATTAAGTGAACAAATGATAGATTTCTAATGAAACGAAATGACGTACTGTGATACGGTGAAGATACCAAGATACCAAGAGTGATGGCGTGTACGGTTACACGTTGCTAACTGGCGGCATGGGACGGCTACATGCATTGCTAAATGGCAGCATGAGACACAGTTACACACGTTNACACCCACTGCTAAATGACGGCATAGGGGCATAGTTAAACATTGCTAAATGGCAGCATGGGACACAGTTACACACGCTGCGAACTGGCCGCATGGGACATAGCTACATGCATTGCTAAATGGCAGCATGAGACAAAGTTACACACATGCCTGACTGAAGGTACTGAGTACAGAAGAACCAGTCGCTCAGCTACTCCAAGTAACTGCCCAAGGAAAACTTCGCTGTCGTTCTGGGGTGTCTTACCGTCACATATAACCTTTGCTTGCACAGCCAGATAATGTTTCCTTCGGTGTCATTAAGCCTTTAAAGAGCAATGGTGACTATATGTACCACCTGCTCTGTCTTTTTCCCACAGTGTATTTATATGTTTCGTGTGATTCTCTGAATAAACAGCGATTATATCCTGAAACAGCATTTCTCCAAATGATCTTCGCACTGGAGACAAAAATATTTGTCGTTAATATTTAAAAGTTTGTGACGATGGTATATTAATACAATTATTTGTGTTTCTGGATATCGTCCTGCTTATATTTAAAACACCAAACGTTTCGGAAACTGAATTCTTTCTCCGTCTTCAGATGGAGCCTACTCAGCTGGGCCCATCTCCAAACCTAGACGAAGAGAGAATCTCGTCTCCGAAACATTGCGTATTTCAAATAAAAGCACGAGGATGGACAATGTTCAGAAATCCAATAAGTGTATGTGCTGTAGTATTTATTGTATTGCTAGTGGGGTGGGACTAAGTCCCTTGTACTGCGGCCACTTCTGGCCTATTGTACCAGCCCCAGATGACAGATGTTAGTGATTGTGGAGAATTTGGTGGAATGGGCAGGGGAAACCGAAGTAATCGGAGAAAACCTACCCCAGCCCTTCTTTGTCCACCACAAATTCCACTTGACCAGACCCGGGATTGAACCATTTGTTGTAGTAACACAACTACTGACTGCGTGTCTGAGTAACAATCTTCGTATCTAAATAAACTGACTAGTTGACGAAATAGCAAACTAAGCAGCTATCTACGTGTATGTATGTAGCTACTAACGACACTACACAATACAGAAGGTTCTCTCGAAGGTTCACTGTTGTTATTGGGCCCGAACTGCGTGAGTTCGCATTTCTGTTGGCCCCTCCTACAACAAGATTCCCTCGCACTGCGAACTGAACGTAAAACATGTATACAGATGTTTGGTTACGCAATGCACGGAGAAAGTTGCGACTGCCTGCCCACATAGCGACAGGGCACTGCACAGCCGTAGATGGATAAGTCGAACAGCGGTGAATAGTTTCGAGGAGCCCAAACCGAAGCGCCGATCTTCGCTCGGGATATGGTTACTTCCTTTGTCAGTGCCACAAAATATACGTCAGCTGAAATTTTAAGGAGTGACACTTAAAATAAGAAAATAAACTTTTATTCTTGTAAATAAAATAATCGTACCCAAAAAGCAAACTTGCACAGCGAATTACCGTGGCTACTGTACATACTAATACGAAAGCGGCCTCCGTAGTCTAGGAGTAACGTTCCCACCTCATGACTCAAGCTACGCGGGTTTAAACCCGGCGGAGGTCGTGGAATTCAGGGAACAAGTCCTCCGGGAGGGACTTTAAGCTGTGGGTCCGGTGTCGTAGAATCCTCATGTCTCTAGGAGACCTCTGAGCAAAATTAGGCAACACATTTCCCGCCCAAGTAGTTTCCAATGCCTCTGGTAGATGGGGGAAATATCAGGTACAGAGGGCCGACCTCGTTGGCTGAACGGGGCTGATAGCACGCACCAGTACCGGTAGGGTATGGCGACAGTAGAAATNAAGGCCCAGCATATTCATAAGAGACAAACCCATTTTCTCGTGAGAGAGGATGTTACATAAAGACTATTACCGCAAGGGCTCAATTGGAAAAAAAATAAAGATCTCTGGTCGTGAGTCTCAAGGGGCTTGACGCCAAGACGAACTGATTGGCTGTGACTTCAACTAGAACAGTTCATTCTGTGGGCTGATGACACAAACTGAAACGTCACATAGGCAGGAATGCCATTAATAAGATATCACAATGAGTGACTAGCCAGGGCACTGTATCAGAAGTCTGTAACCAGTGAAAACCGTTGGATTCAAAAACTAGGACATTACGATCCCGTCAGAGAAAAATATCTGCGTCCGCTAACCTTGCTTGCTAGATAATTCGCTCGGTACGGCCATCGTCAGCGATATCATACGCACACACTTGGATGAACTCTGTCACAATGACTGTCTCTGCCCATACATAATTCGAGATCCACACGCTCCCACATAAACATTAAAATAACAGAAGACCGCATTAAAGACAATTAGAATTCTGAGGACATCCCAGGGGGTCCAGTCTAGTCCACACGCGTTCACACTGACCAGTCACCAACGCTAGGCGAAATGGAGAACTGAAGAAACAGCGGTATCCAGCAAAATGAAGACTGCACTGACTTTTACTTTACGACCATTTGTTAAATGAATGAAGAACAAACCTCACAGAACACCAACAAAATTTTCCAAGGATATTTCAATTTCAAGAATAATTACATATATATATATATATATATANGCCTCAAATCTTACACATGAAACAAACTCTGTAATGAAAGCACGTATCCCCCCCCCCGGCCAAATAAAGCAATAGTACAGATAGAGACTAACGTTAGGGTTCGCGTATTTATTGCCGAACTGATGGCTAAAAGCCAGATTGTGTCTGAGAGGTCCTGCAACCGGTAACTCGATCAAGGTTTTCCGTGGTTTTCCTCGGTCCTAGACCAAATGCTGAGTTGTCAGAGAAATTCCATGTTGCACTTCATGCTTCATATGCAAACCTCCCAATGTTTAATCAAAAGTTCACTCTAATGCAGCCCTTCCAACGATAATATCAAAATTAATTCTGGCCATACACACTAAAACCCCTGGTCACTTTCTTTACTCCGCTCGTAACAAAGTCCGCTTCCTAACCATTTACCTTCTTCACTTCCTAGAGCTTTACCCACCCTTAAACGCACCTCAGCGGGCACTGCTTGGGAACTTCAAAGCATGAAAATTCCCCTCCCCCACTTTAAATGTTGTGTCTTCCACTCTTCGCCCCAGTTTCTCTACTCTCTATCTCTCTCTCTCTCTCTTCCAGTCTTCAAAAAGTTATTTAAGAGTGGATTTTCGGTATCGAGACTACACAGCGTCGAGAAACTGAACCGTTTCATTTCGATTATCGCGGCTATACATGTCTGAAGACCGCCTCTGTGATCTAGTGGTTAGAGTTCATGGCTACAGATCCAGAGGTCCGTGTTCGATTCCCGACGCTACCAGTTTTCTTTTTCTGAGAAGTAGTGGGTCTGGAACGGGGTTCAATCAGCCCCATGACGATAACTGAGGAGTATTTTAAGGAAATATCGGCTCCGGTCTACAAAACCGAAATGAACGGCCGTGGGGATCCGTTGCGCTGACCACGCGACACCCTCTATCCGCTAAAGTTGGTACTAACTTCGCCGACAAGCGGCGGTCGCTCGGTCGATATAGTTCGCTTGCGGACTAAAACCACTGAGTTTATTTCATATAAGTCTGAATCTAAGTGGCGAGTGTCTCTCATATTGGTGATCTGTACTACATAAATACAACGTTACGTCTAAAGGTGCCTGGGCTCAGCACAATGTTCGTTTGACAAGAGATACTATTTTCGTAGTCATTTAGTGGCCTATGGAGTCTACTTTACGGGGGAGGCCTAACAAATTATCAGAAGACAATAACTGCACTAAGTCAAAGAAGAAACTATTCCAGTGACAATTCTGACAGTGTCTCGTCAGTTCTGCCACAACAGTCTGTCAGTCCGGCCAACTGAGGCGGCCTCGAGGTGTCGGTGTTATTAGACTTCGACTTGGTGTCGAAACTGCGCGCTTTACTTTTCATCTCGACATCGTACATGTCTGTTGTGTGATTACATCTGGACGACGATCACACAACTAATAAGTTCTAAGAATAACCGCCTACTTTCCTTCCACTACAATAAAGCAGTTCGGTACGTATGCGCAATGAAGTCAATACAGCAATACCATAAACTCGATCTTTACAGTACCTGAACTGCGCATGTAATAACAAAATTTAGAGTGGCAAGGTTACCGCCAAGTCAATACTTCAATACCAGACCAGCCACCTTGCGCTCTCACTTATACACAGCAACTTGACGGACTCCGAACACGGCCACGTGGCACTCTACGTAAATTATATTACACTACTTCCTTGGTAACAGGTATTACAAGAGGCACTATGCTACAAGCTGGAAGGTCGCAAGCCCAATTCCCGATGAGGTCACTGGATTTTTCACTTGAAGCAATCCTTCCAGCCGCACTGTGGCCCTGGTTTCGACTCAGCCTCTAACAGAAACAGAAAGCAGAAAAATCTTCCTGGGGGGGGGGGGAAATGGCGGCTGGGGCGTTAGGCTAACAACCTCACCGCTATCTCTGAGCCGAATGTCTAGAAAATGTGGCAGCCTCGACGTCTCACAACCGCATGGGCCTCCAGGGTCTGTTACAAAGTTAGCTTTACCTATTTAACTGGTATTACTAAATATACTCTCACATGTTTAAGCAAACGATTTGCAATCGTGAAAACATGGTCTTTTATTAATTTGGAAATGTAAGTAGCACAAATGGGGGAGACGAGGAATGTGTATAGGATATTGGTGGGAAAGCCAGAAGGAAAGAGTCCACTAGGAAGACAAAGGCGTAGGTGGGTGGACAATATTAAAATGCATCTTAGAGAGATAGGATGGGATGGTATTGATTGGATTGATCTGGCTCAGCATAGGGACTAGTGGAGGGCTCTTGTGAACACGGTAATGAACCTTCAAGTTCCATGAAATGCTGGGAAATTCTTGAGTAGTTGCAGAATTGGCGGCTCCTCCAGAAGGGCTCAGCTCCATGAGCAAGTAAGTAAGTTTGTTTTTGTTGTATTTTATAGATTAAACTTTCACTATATATATATAGGGGTTTATATATAGGGTATATAGGTATATATATAGTAAACCCTCGCTAATCCGGAGTAATTGGGAGGGGGGCTGTTATCCGGAATAAGCTATAATCCAGATTACTGAGGCAGAAGGTAGCTCTAAAAGACAGAAAATACTGAGAACACAAATAAATGGACAATTTAATGATACGATGTTGTTAGACTGTCTTGTGAACATGGGAAGAGATTGGTACGTGATAATATCGTCCTCTGAAAGGATACTGCTAATGGTTTTATAAACCGAGTAATTCTACAATTATAAAAGACAAGTCCGTCCAGTGTGACAATTTCAGTTTTCTCACTTTATGATTCACTAGCCTTACATGTTTCGATCCATTTGGATAATCTTCAGAGGCACCAAACACTTTTTAGAAACCGCTATCACAACAGTTGTCATATCAATTACACATGCAATGGATCGAAACATGTAAGGCTAGTAAATCATAAAGTGAGAAAACTGAAATAGTCACACTGGACGGGCTTGTCTTTTATAATTGTAACTGTTAGTGTGACGGACCAAAAATGAAACAAATCAAATTCGAGTAGTTCTATTATAATCTTTTTTTTTTTTCAAATATTGTTAACTGTCCATACTTTACATTCGAGTGTTCTCATTATAAGCAATCAATTAATCGTGATTTCCAATTAGTCAGAAAAGAAGGGGGTCTGTCCGAGGAGAAAAACAAGTACAGCTACTGGAGGAAAGGGAAGCAAACAGGATTCCATTCTGACACTTCGGCGATCAAGCTGTCTATATCCTGGGTACCTGCATCTTTGAAACTCATAACTAAATGCATTTCAATTTGTTACACAAAACTGATATGGGATACACTGAATGAACAGCCCTTCTGTTTTCTTCCACTCCATCGACATATTCATCAATTAACTCCTTGCATGTGACATAATGCAGTCTGGAATAAATTTACCGACGTTTCAGAGTAACGTATTGCCTCCATCTTCAGTGTCGAAGAGTTAAGTTGAGCATGCAGATTCCACTGCATCACATCTCATAATGCGATGCACGACAACGTCTGCCCTAGCTGCTCGACATTCTAGGAGCTGACAGGCCAGCTAAAACATATTTCCGTTAACATTTCTGGAAACATAATCGCCAACCAGATAACATCCCCTGTCCACCAATCTTGGCTTCTCATACCTTTATGCTGTACATTCGAATGTGCTGTCTGCTGATGATACAATGGTGCCAAATAGTTTTCTATATTTTCATCCACTGTTAAGACGCCTTGACGACAATCTCATACTGGATCTCAACATTTTTATGGCTCTTCCAGCCCTCTGTTGGGCCCTGGCCTCTTATTCAGTTCTGTAATCATTTTTTTCAAAGACGGTAGGGCTACTTGGACGAGTGATCAGCCCGTCGCGGGGCCGCTACTTAAACACAGAATAAACGCAATCACAAAAACCAAACATCCATGTCTTAAGTGGGATTTGAAGCCATGATCCCAGCGTCCGAGCGAGCGAAGGTAGTTCATGCCTTAGACCAGTTTTTCTCAACCGCCGGACCGCAATCTCACAAAGATTGAGAATCACCGCCTTTTACCGCGCGGCTACTGTGACTGGCACCTCTTTCACCGCGCGGCTACTGTGACTGGCACCTCTTTCACCGCGCGGCTACTGTGACTGGCACCTCTTTCAACAGTCACCAGCGCGCAACAATAAATAACAGAATAATAATCCTAATTGCAGACTCTATTTTTGGTACGTTAGCAACCGAAATTTGCAAAAATGTGCCTTCAACATCGTCGTGCCTGCCCACACGTAACTACTCAAGACCCGCCGAACACATATAAGAACTTAATATTCGGAATTCTACTAACATTCGCCGATATATTGCAGTTATGCTACATGCGCTTCCGAGCAATGTTTCAAACAAACGCTGTAGAGGAAAATGAAACACATTTTGTGTGCAGTTTTCCGTAAGCCTTACAGTCTTCGAGATACGTACTGTAACAGCATGAAGCGCGTGCACCACAGTTGTTACGCCATATGCACATTTCCTACCTGGCTGTCGCTGAGAAACAAACCCAGAGCACATCGACTTAACAGTTTTTTTAAATGTGAGAACTAAAATAAGTCCATTTGTCTTCTAATCATATTGCCACATGAGCGGGTGACTATGAACGGGATTTGGATTGGTATTAGGATATAGTGGACATTTAACGCATAACTTGTGACTACACTTTACAGATCACTACCATACTCAGACTAGTGTTCTCAGTCGTCTTCACAGCGCTACCTGGTAACGTCTTCCTACAGTGGACGATCTTCTGCTCATATGCGCACATCCTCGCAGGCTGGCGGCCATCTCACACCAACCTCCTACTCTTCTAACTGCTGTCTAAGGACTCTCCCGAAGTCATGTTCCGACCGAAGGTCAGTCGGCCAGACTGGTCTTGATGTCAAGCACCCATCTGGGGCCAAAGACCAGATTTTTATTTCTGTTAAGACAGTTTCGGATTAGTTTATGTGAGGCGCCCTCTCTGATGAAAGGACGTGTCCGCCGTTTACAACTGCTGCTGACCTTATCCAGCGCAGTCATTCTCCGTCCCGACTCCCGCGGGGATCGTGACATTTTAATGTCTCAGATTCGAGACTCTCCCAGCCCGGTGGATCAGGTCTCCGTATTTACATGCCCCCAGGAACAGAATAACCCAGTTATGCCCCCAGGCACTGGGTTCCCTTTCCCTCGTTTCCTACGACTCGCAGGACTACGGTGGAGGTATTCGAAGTCGCCTCCACGCGTGGCTCAGGACTCTCCAAAAGTCAAAGTCAAAGTTGACGTTACTATACGACAGGAGGTTTACCGCCAGTCAGTTCGCCTTGGCGCTAAGTACCTTGAGACTCACGACCAGAGATATTTTAAATGAACCTCTGCGGTCACAGTCCTAATGTAACATCCTCTCTCATGACAGGATGAGTTTTTATCTCTTACAAATATGCTTGGCCTTTCGTCAAGTGTACGCATCGGATATATTTTACTGAAAGTTCATCCCTTTTCAGTATATACAATTTTTCTGTCAGAACAGGCTTTGCAAATTAGATCATGCTTATCTTACGCATCTTATACTACAACGGCAGCTTAGTTACTTGAAAGGTCGTAAGCTAGACCAGCGCCAAGTTTAAGCCTTTTATATTTTCTGTGTCTGGCTTCGCCTTGCCCTATAATGCGAAGGTCTCTCTCAAAGTCAAAGTTACTTTACTACTGGCGGTTGACCGTCAATCTGTTCCTCTTGGCGTTAAGCCCCTTGAGACTCACGATCAGAGATTTTTTCAACTAAACCCTTGCGGGGAAACGTGTCCTCAGAGCTGTTCCTTAGCAACTGCTGTTGTACTGTTGCCTGTTTACACAGCTGTTACTTGGCAAATGGGTGTACACGCCACAATATTATAAAACATGCTCCCCCCTGAACATAAAACATTCATCGAAAGACAAGGAGCAGTGTGAAGCAGTAGCAGAACAATTCGCTTGCACTTACATAATTTACTACGAACTGCAGAAAAATGTAAACAAAAATGTAAAATTTGTTATGCTTAATTAAGCACCAAGCCATGAAGACGTATGAGAGAGTGGAGGTTTCTCTCCAACAATTCTTGGTCTGGGCCCTAGATGTAGGTGAGAGGTCAGTTTCACGCCTCGTCCGCTTTACCCCCATGGAAATTCATTCTTTTTAGGCTCATTTTATAAAGCGCGGTTTGAGAGAAACGGGCTGGGACGGACAGATGGATATCTGAAACGAAATTCGTATACAAATTATCCACAGTGAGATTGCCTGTTAAAAAAATAGGTCGAAGATGTTATACAGCATATGTCCTGAGACGTCACCGTCAAACGGGGTCACACAATTCTCAGTATTGTTACTTGTTACGACGATATACAGCGCACTGCTAGGTGTACTTCAGACACAGAGCACTGCAGGGGTCAGTTGTGATGGCATGATCAAGGAACACAACTAATACTAAACACTCAGTACCTGCAGCAATGAAGACGGTACTGTTTCACCCATGTTAAGCGGGTGAGCAACAGAAAAATTTGATATGGAGAGATTAAATTTCAAGAAACTTGACGTAGTATAATGTAAAGGGCAGTGTCAGGTTGGCGTCTCAAACAGGTTCGCAGCTTTGCAAAACTTGGATGATGACGTGCATGTCAATCGAGCATGGGAAACTATTAAGAGAGAATACACAAATGTTAGCCAAAGATAGTCTATATTATTATGATTCTAAGCAGCACAAGTTACGAGTCCTTAAAGGAAGTTCAAAACTATTACATTAAACAAACAACCCAAACTTCAATGGTTACAGAATGAAAGCAAAACAAATGGAGACCATTTGAATAAGTATAAGATGTAAAGCTATCAGACATTTCAAGAACAAAATAAGAGAATGTATGAAACACGAAAATAATGAAATTGCAACAAACAGTAAGAACAAGAACATTACAGACATTCATCGAGGAACTGATAAATATAAGGGTTCTCGACCCAGAATGTCGTAAAAGATGAGAACGGTGATCTGCTTGCAGATTTCCACATTTTCAAAGCGTGCAAGAATTACCTCTCTCAGCGACTGAACGTACAAGAGATGAGGCATTAGTACCTCAGCCCAGCCCTTTTGAGGCTGAAATTGCTGCTGAAACGTTAAAAAGGTATAAATTTCCAGGTACTGGTAAAATTCTGGCAGAACTGATCTGAGTATGAGGCGAAATTCTGCGTTCTGAAGTCCATCATCATCATCAGTAATCTGTCAGACGTCAGGTCCACAGTCTCTTCCAAAACAATTCCTCCACTTATTGCGATCTAGAGCTTTCTCCTTCAAATGAAAATATCCTCTTCTGTCCCCAAGGTCACCCAGCATCTTCTTACGTCTTCTTCCTCGTCTTCTTGTCACTTCTATCCGCCCCTCTATCTTTCCTTCAATAACTTCTTTTAGAAGGCAGTTTCTGCGTAAAACATGACCAATCCAATTAGCCTTCCGTTTTCTTATTTCGTGTAGGATATTCCTCTGCTCACTGACTCTAGTTAACACTTCTTCATTTCCCACATAATCGGTCCAACTGATCCCTCCATCCTTCTCCAACACCACATTTCGAAGCTTTCCAGGTGTTTCTGCCATAGAACTCATTAATTCTATTAGGAATAAAGAAGAATTGCCTGACCAATTTGAGGAGTCTATTATTGTACCAGTTCACAACAAGGGCGATAAAACTGACTGTAGTAATTATCGTGGGATGTCACTGCCATCAACTTCGTATAAAATTTTCTCCAATATCATTCTCTCAAGGTTAAGACCATATATAGACGAAATTCTTCGGGATCAAGAGTGTCGATATCGACGTAATAGATCAATTACAGATCTTTTTTTTTGTCAGATACTCGAGAAGAAATGGGAGTACAATGAGACATTACATCAGCTATTCATAGACTTCAAGAAAGCCTATAATTCAGTTCTGAGCGAAGTATGGCGCAGTATTCTCATAGAATTTTGGGCACCCATGAGACCAGTTAGGCTAACTAAAATATGTGTAAATGAAACGTATAAGAAAGTCCGTATATGTAAGTATTTGTCTGATACGATTCCTATCCAGAATGGTCTAAAACAAGGGGAGGCTTTATCGCCACTGCTTTTCAACTTTGCTTTAGAATATGTCATTAGGAAGGTACAGGGAAACCAGGTGAGACCAATTAAATGTGACACATCAGCTCTTGGTCTATGCTGATGATGTGAATCTACTGGGTGATAATATACATACCACAAAGAAAACTTTAATTGACGTAAGTAAGGAGGTTGATCTCGAAGTAAACGCAGGAAAAACTAAGTATATGTTGCTGTCTCGTCACCAGAATGCAGTGCAAAATCGTAGAATAAAGACGGCTAACAGATCCTTTGAAAATGTAGCAAAGTTAAAATATCTGGGAACGACAGTAAAAGGTAAGGTAAAGCTGTCCCTGTAACAGGCCATGGAGGCCCATAGGGTTGTGACACGCTGAGGGTCCCACATTATCTAGATAATCGGCTCACAGATGGCAGTAAGGTTGTCAGACTTACGCGCAGGCCGCCCTTTACCCCCCAGGGAGATTTCTGGTACTAACTTCTGTTAGAGGCTGAGTCGACTCCAGGGCCATAGTGTGGCTGGAAGGGTTAGGTAAATTTAAAAAATCCACCTCATCGGGACTTGAACCCGCGACCTTCCGGCTTGTAGCATAGTGCAACCAACTACGCTACCGCGTGCCCCCTAGGAAAGACAGCAACAAATCAAAATTTTATTCAGGACGAAATTAAGAGGAGACTGAATTCGGGTAATGCTTGCTACCACTAAATCCAGAACTTTTTGTTTTCTTGTCTGCTACCTAAAAACGTAATTTAAACATACAAAACTATAATTTTGCTCCAGTTCTGTGTGTGAAACTAAATCTCTACCATTAAAGGCGGAACACAAACTGAGGGCGTTAGAGAACAGGGTGCTGAGGAAAATATTTGGGCCGAAAAGGAATATGGCGATGGAAACAATGCATTATGAGGAGCTTCATAACTTATACTCTTCGCCAAATATAATTAGAGTGGGATGGGCTGGGCTTGTGGCAAGCATGGGGCAGAAGAAGTATGCATACAGGGTTTTGATGGGAAAGCCAGAAGAAACGAAACCACGAGGAAGACTCTGACGTAGGTGGGAGTATAATATAATAATAATAAAATGGATCTTATAGAAGTATGATGAGGTGGTATGGACTGGATTCATCTTGCTCAGAACAGGATTCTTCTCAACACAGTAATGAACCTTCGGTTTCCAAAGAGCGTTGGGAAATTATTGAGCACCTCAGAGCGAGTGGTGGCTTCTCAAGTAGGATTTAACTTCATGCAGTTAGTTTGGTGAATGAGATTACGCTAGGGTTCCAGTTCGTCCCGTTTTTTATAATAATGTCCCGCTGTCCCGAATTTATTTCGAATGTCCCGCTTTTTGAGTGTTCATCTGTAACACTAACTTCTAGCGCTAACCGATGGATAACGGATGTTATTCCCTGCAATTGGCATTTCTACAGGTATAACGCTGATAACACTCCTGATGACTAATCCACAAAACACAATTTCACAAATTATTAGTTTTCTTCTTTTCATTTATGTTAGTAGTATTTTGACGTGCTTCCATAACGGAAGTTCCGTTTGTATCATGCTCTGCAGTCTATGTCGACCGTTACGTTGAGATGTGACACTGCGAGAATTTATCGGCTTTCATTCATGCAGTGATTACAAAACGCAAGTGTGGTATTTAGAGCAGATATCAGTTTGTTAAAGGTGTGAATGGGCATGCTGAACGCACGTTATGCAATGTGAAATTCTGCACTGCACCCTGTGGTCGGTCGAACATCACCACCACGTGGGGAGAAAAAAAAAAAACAAACAAACTGGCTGTTCAAAACAAAACTTCCAAAAACAGCGTAACTACTTAAATACAAACAAAATTAGTGAAATGGAAAGCAGCTATCTTTAGTAGTATAGGACGCAACCTTTGCATATCATATTGCACTGCATAACCATAGCTTCAAATCCATGGACTGCACAACCACTACCGCGAAGAAAACTTCTCAACGATACATTTGCATGTTCATCAACAAATTTCAGAGCAATAATCACCAACATTACTCTCAATGTTTAATATTATGATGTATTAATAACGTTTGTTTTTCTTAATTATTATCGTGTCGCTTTTTTACAAAATGTCCCAGTTTTGGGGGGAAAAAATTAAATTTCCCGTTTTTTTAATATTATGGGAACCCTAGATTACGCGCTACGTTATCGTGGCCGACACTGGACCCCCTTTCTTCTGCCTGACAGGCTTACTGCCCAACATCGTGATTTTCTGGAAACTGTTCTGCTGGGGGTGCTCTAGTTGTGAGACAGAAGCTGTGGGTTCGGCACTACGGAACTCCAGCGCACAATACGGAAGATGTGTGCAGTGGTTGAAGGCGACATATCTGGGAAGATGGACAGGACGTCAAGGTCAAACTGCATTGCCTCCTCGATCTCCGGATCTAAATAAAGATAAAGGTAAGGTAAATCTGTCCCTGTGGTTAATTAATTATGCAGTATGCCAGGATGATATACGGGGGTGAGGAGGATTAGCTCCAGCATTCTTGATCTCGGCTCTAATTACAGCTTAGTGATCAACTTCACGTCCCAGCCGCTTTACCCCCGGGGAGAGCCCCCATGCCCATTGGATAGGCAGATATAAAGTTCGATGGATTTCTTCCCGTGGGGATATCTGAAGTATTGCGTCCATGCATTCCCTCCCAGGTCTATCGAAGGGTTTGTGGCAAGACTTCAAGCAGCTGTGACAACGGTCGATGCCAATATGTATTTTATTCGTGGGGTGAGGTGAGAATGAGTTCATTTGGAACGTCGGCTACCAGTGGGCCAACTGTACCAGATCCCGATGACGATAAATGGATCTAGAGCAGTTAGTGGGATGAGAACTGGGAGAGGAAACCGAAGTACTGAGAGAAAACCTAGCCCCGTGTCACTTCATCCACCACAACTACCACATAACCTGACCTGGGATCGACGTCGGGCCGCCGCAGTGGGAAGATGGCGACTAACCGCCTGAGCTATGGCACGGCATGATTGTATAGTCCGCTGAAAATCAACTGACGATTCTCAGGAACTGAAGACTATGGCCGAGGGCACACCAAGGAAACTTGTAATCGAAACGCAACCGCGATTTCCGAGAATTGTTAGCCTGAGTTGAACACATGTTACTGGATGGAACAGCGCAAATTGAAGAGACGGCAATGCAACTCGCGGACAGACTGAGAAACTCAATTTCCAGGCAACGAAGATTGCCAGTCTATTCACAATTGCGTTGCTGCGTGGTTTCCTAGTATCAGCTGTTCTGTAACGCGCTTCACTGATTCATTTGTTTGTTAAGGTGGCACTAAAGGTTGACGAAGCTGCTAATTCTGTTTTTATGCAGTTAACTGACCAAGAGCCTGGTGTATATGACAGACGCCACCCAGACTATGCTAGGCAGGACAAAATAGATTTGGATTGGGAAAGAATTTCTCATGAGACGAAGGAGTCTGGATCCAGGTTAAGTTCTTTCGAAACAATATAAGGGCCTCAGTTTAAACTGCCACAGAAGAACGGATGCACCCAATGTTCTCTTTTCCTAATATTTTATTTAAGCACCCTGCTGTATTAATATATCAATAATTTCACATATATTTCTGTCTTAAATACTCGTATAACTTCTTACATAGTCACCCTCCTTCCACATTACATGGCTCGACTGTATACGGCCATCATCAGGTGAACAGCTACTCAAACATACCCGTAAGTTCCCTCAGTGTGCGCCTGCTAATCTGGAAACCAGCTGCTTGCTCGAAATTGGCGATTTTTCTCGGAAATTGTGGTTGCGTTGCAGTTTCCAATTTCCTTGGTGGGCCCTCTGCCTAAGCCTAGCAAGAAACCTGCACGAAGCAGGTGGCAAGCAGGGCCAATATTGTCTGACTGCAAATTCCGTACAGATCTATAGGTAGCTGTAGTGTGATGAAGCTGTCCCTGTGTTTCGTTATCCCAACATGGAGACGTGAAGCACTGCTCCGTCGCTCTGCTAACCTCAGCACTATAAAAACAAATGGTAAGCTGTCAGCTTCAGAACCCGTCCGCTTTACGAACGGGGAAAGAGCCCCAGGTAACAACTGCGTAGGAGACTGGGTGGGGCCCAGGGTTGGTGTGGGTGCAACTGCGAAGAGAGAAATCGCTACTCCCGCCGGGAATGAAACCCTGTTCGTCTGGCTTGTAGCTAGTCACTATACTGGCTGAGTTACGTCGGCTCACAGACACAAAACTGTTCTCTAACCTATAAAATGACAATTACCGAAGTTGCACAAGTCGTCCAGAACTCATATTGTTTTGTGCCACGCAATAGTGAGAAAATAAATGTAGAAAAAAAATCCCACAGCATTGCCCTATTCGCAGTAACTACTTTGTTGCTGTCAACCCATTGACTGATAGTACCCATCAGCACGCCAGCAGAAATACCAACAAACAAACCCGACACGCAGCTTCAAGGGGATTACGCGACAACACCGGCATGCTTACATAAAATCGCTCGTATCAACCATCTTGATAAGCTAATCCTGTTGCGTTGATAACGCAGTGCTGGTATGCGCAGCAGCTACTCAGCACTAGAAATACCTGAAGTTATCACGCAGACACGACAATCTTCTTTCGTATCTTAAAACATCAAAATGAATAACAATCAGATTATCCAGTTACTGATTAATGAACCGATGTAGCCGTCCGTCGGGTATTTTTTTATGGCTAGTGGGGTGAGGAAGAAATTAGTGAAATACTACATTTGGAGCATAGCTCTGTATGAGGCTGAAACATGGACACTTAGGGCAGTAGATCGGAAACATCTGGAAAGTTTTGAAATGTGGTGTTGGAGAAGGATGGAGAAGATCAGTTGGACCGATTATGTGGGAAATGAAGAAGTGTTAATTAGAGTCAGTGAGCTGAGGAATATCCTACACGAAATAAGAAAACGGAAGGCTAATTGGATTGGTCATATTTTACGCAGAAACTGCCTTCTAAAAGAAGTTATCGAAGGAAAGATAGATGGGCGGATAGAAGTGACAAGAAGACGAGGAAGAAGACGTAAGAAGATGCTGGATGAACTTGGGGACAGAAGAGGATACTGTCATTTGAAGGAGAAAGCTCTAGATCGCATTAAGTGGAGGAATTGTTTTGGAAGAGACTGTGGACCTGTCGTCTTGACAGATTACTGATGATAGTGGGGTGGGATCAAGTCCCTTGTACTGCGGCCACTTCTGGCCTATTGTACCAGCCCCAGATGATAGGTGCGGGTGACTGCGGAGCAATTGGTGGAATGAAGATTGGCAGGGGAAACCGAAGTACTCGGAAAAAACCTGCCCCAGCGCCACTTTGTCCACCACAAATCCCACTTGACCAGACCCGGGATTGAACCCGGGCCGCCGCGGTGGGAAGCCAGCGACTAACCGCTTGAGCTATGGCGCGGCCCTGTCCGTCGGGTAAGTACACGTTTTGCTGCAAGACTCAGACGGGGACGGTGCGGGCGATTTGTTGTCTGAATTTGCAACATGTTCAACATAACGTGGTCCTGCATGGTGGTCATTTTTGCTACAGCAACTGAACAAAGCAGAGACTTTTTTTTTCTTCTTGAGAAGCTGACGGGCAAGGAGCTGTGCAACAGATTCCCCGTCTTTGATGGAACCGACAGGCTTACAAGTTTTACGGTGTTCACAACAGTCAGGAACAGGACTCCACACCATCACCACATTTCTTTTTGACAAATTTTAACAATATCCACTCAACTGCTATGGGGCATAAATGGACCTTTCTTCTGTGTTCCGGCTCACATTCAGTGTGCATCTCCCCCACGCGTTCTACTTGTCCCTCAAAGGTAATAAAAGGCAAAGCTATCCCTGTAACAGACCGCGGGGGACCCATAGGGTTGTGAGACATTGAAGTTCCCACATTTTCTCTAGACCGGGCATGTCCAACGCGTCGATCGCGGGACGATTTTTGGTCGATCTCATAGGCCTATAAGTAAAGCAAAAAAGTAAAGCTATCCCTGTAACAGGCTGTGAAGGCCCATAGGGCTGTGAGACGTTGAGGGTCCCACATTATCTAGACAGTCGGCTCAAAGATGGCGGTAAGGTTGTCAGCCTTACGATACGTGAAAAGCATGTAAATTCACTTGTAATATAATATAATTATATTCAGATTTTGAGGGGAAAATACGTGCTAAAGTAGTCTGTACTTTCAATGTATATGTTGCTCTTACAACAAACATCATGTGCCGTGTTATTTTTACCAATATTTTTGCTTAAAGTCAGGTACGACGTTAGGAGGGGGTGGCAGATCACTGGCAGTTTTGACACTAAAAAATCAATCACAACCTGTTTGAAGTTGCACATGCCTGCTCTAGACAATCGGCTCATAGATGTTTGTGAGGTTATCAGACTTACGCGTCGGCAGGTCACTCTTTCAATCCCCAGGAAGATTCCTGGTACTCATTTCTGTCAGAGGTTGAGTCGATCCCAGGGCCATAGTGAAGCTGGAAGGATTAGGTCTACTGAAAAATCCAATGACTTCATTGGGAATCGAAGACGCGACCTTCCGGCTTGTAGCATAGTGCTTCAACTACGCTATCGACTACCCCCCCTCCCCCGCAAACGCAATTCTCCTTCATTTCATCACACCAATGACATTTGGTGCAAATTATTGAGCTTCTTTATAAGAGATCCTGAGCCGTTACCCTTTTCAATACATGAATGAGTGGTAAGGTCCACAAGTTTAATGGAGTAATACAAAAGCTTGCGTTTACCTGTTTCGGCCACTACCGGCTGTCACCACATGGCGTAGCCAACGCTGTGAGTACTTTACATGTGTGTCTGAACATAAGTTGTCTTAATGATGTTTCTACTATCACTCTAGACAGTGACCAAAATGTCAAGTTTCTCGAAAGCAATTAGTTAAATCAGGGCCGTGCCACAGCTCAGGTGGTTAGTCGCCGGCTTCCCAGGGCGACAGCACGGGTTCGAGCCCACGTCAAGTCGTGTGGGATTTATGGTGGATAGAGTGGCATTGGGGCAGGTTTCCTCCGAGTACTTCGATTTCCCCTGCCAATTCTCATTCCACCACATGCTTCACACTCATCTATCATCCGACGCTGTTACAATTTGCCCTTTAGTGGCAGACGTGCCGAGTGGGCTCAGTCTCACCCCCCCCTCACGAAAGCCAATAGAAGAAAAAAACTAAAATGAGTTGAAATAAATTAAAATTCTTGTTGCGTAAGCAGAGGAAGACAGCAACGTGGTTACGTGGAGTACCTTATCACTGTTATGTTGTTGGCCGAATGTCACTGTGTGTAACCTGGCGATGACATTCATGTAACAGGAAGTGTACGGCTCAAGCTGCCCCGTATAAAAAGATATGTCGTGCAGCCCATCAGGCTAGACTACCACGCACTTCACCGGACTACACACAGTGACACCGCACAGGCGCACTTGCGGCCAACAACACAACAATACGTAACCAACAACAGACAACGAAGGCCATTGCTTCGTTCCTCTACTTACGCAACAAGACTTTTAATTTATTTTCACTGCTTTTAACGAAATGCTTTCGTCTCGATTTATAATCCTAACCCAGTCAGTGCTGCAACAATTTAGAACTGATTTTCACCACAAAAGGGCCTTGCACTTACTATTTTGTTATTACGAGTATAACGAAATTCTAAAGATAATACAAGAAGCTATGTAAAAGGTAAAGCTATCCTTGTAACAGGCCGTAGAGGCCCGTAGGGTTGTGAGACGTCGGCTCTCCCATATTTTCTAGAAGATCCGCTCATAGATGGCGGTGAGGTTGTCAGCCTTAAGGGCCGTCCGCCCTTTACCCCCACGAATATTCCTGATAGTCATTTCTATTAGATCCTGAGTCGACCCCAGGGCCATAGTGCAGTTTAAAGGATTACGTAAATTGAAGAAGTCCAATGACCTCATTGGCAATCGAACCCGCGACCTTCTGGCTTGTAGCATAATGCCTCAACCAACTATGCTACAGCGTGCCCCCAGGAGGTTATGGCAAGAACTAATCGCCTACTTTTCTTTGATAAGACACAGACCACAGAGAAAACGAATACAATGGGGGATACACATGTGCACAGAGAGCAAAGTGATCTCATAAGCCTGTTTCTATTTTTTCAAAATAAAGAAAGTGGGATAAAAGGGGTAAAGTTGTCCCTGTGATAAATTAAGCACCACACCATGAAGAAGTATGGTGGAAGGAAGGTATAGCTCCACCACTCTTCACCTTGGCACTAGTTGCAGGTGAATGGTCACTTTCGCGCCCCGGCCACTTTACCTCCCGGTACCCGTTAGACAGAAGGCTTGGTGGGTCCCAGAGCCGGTCTGGACGCTGTGGAGAACAGAATCGAACCCCGGGGGCCAAGCTCGTTGCCCGTCGTTATACTGACTGTGCTATCCAGGCCCCAAAACAAAATGGTAATAATTTATAAACAATCTGTACGACACTTCTACCAATTTTCACGTCATATATGCTTTGCCTCGGCTATTTTACTTTATTTTGTTACTGCATACGTTTGGCCATAGGCGACACTGCCACTTGCGACCGAGAGGCCTGTAACTACTAAAATCTGAGGCTGAAGCTCCTCACGGAAGCCTTCACGATACTAATACAGAGCAGTTCCATGAAACCAAAATCTTATGAGACCTTTCTCTGTGCAAATTCAGCTTTTCATAAAACCAGCGCATCATCGAGGCCGTCCACTGCACAAACACAGGCCATTTCCATAAGACTAGCCTCTTAAAAGACCACTATACAGGCAGACATTTCTAGCACTTTCACTGTACAAAGATTCATTCCCAGATAACGAACGTATAACGGGGATCTCCCACTGTACACAGGCCACTTCCACAAAACCAGCGCATCACAGATTTCCTTCTGTATCAATTGGACACGTTGGACTGACCCACGTAAGGGATGAAACCACATGACAAGCGTTTTTCAGTGTCCTGTCACGTACCTGATGACAGATCGACGAGCCTTGTAAGCTCAGTTGAGCCTTGGACTGGATGACAGGAAATGAACGAGATCCTGATCTTGGTGGCTACCATTCACATCCACAGTCTTGAATATGTGGATCTTTAACTTCACGCCCCCTAATGCTTCCACCAGACTAGGATTTCGGTGGAGCAGGAAGTATTTTAACATAAACTGTGATATAGCTTTGACACTGGAAATACTGCCACTGTTCTAATCTCTGGGGTTCCTCGCCCTATACGTAATTTGTGATGTGATCATACAACATTCGCGAAGGCCGAAATGACCATATGCAGCTGGTCCGGGACTAAAGTGGAGCGCAGCCTCTCCTGACTGTGGCAAAATGCAGATAACGGGCATCGCGAAAAGGCCGTAATACCTAAAGAAACGAGGACTCTAGATGTCTTAGGTTCGAATCTTATTGACTGCAATGTGACGGGCATACCTTTGACAGACGAGAAGCAGCAGACAGCCAAGCACATACACTTCCTTTCCTCTCACTACTCACAGCAATACTGCCTCGGTCACTCCTGTCATGCGCGATCTAGGGCCGGCCGTCTATAGATCGCCGGCCCCGCAGTGGGCATTGGA
This sequence comes from Cryptotermes secundus, assembly GCF_002891405.2. NCBI lineage: Eukaryota > Metazoa > Arthropoda > Insecta > Blattodea > Kalotermitidae > Cryptotermes > Cryptotermes secundus. Next base: position 275,968 of record NW_019725849.1, read on the forward strand.
ACGCACATGCAAGTTGGACCCGTCCTGACCTCGAAATCGATATAGTACGAAATGCGCCTGCGCATCCTAGACCGAATTTAATGCATGTGAAACTGCGAAGGTAGTATCGAAGTATCATAGGTGTTACAGTGTCAAATAGTGATTAGTGAAAAAGCTGCTGGGCAAGAGTGTGCATGGAAGCGGTTGTAACTGAATATAAGGTATTATCCCAGCATTTGTTGCATGGGACTGAGAAAAACCACGAAACGTCTGTCAGGACAACCAGTCTGCATATCGTAGTTTGCCACTTTGCGTAAGGGCGGCAGAAAGTACAAGGTAAAGTTGGCCGTGGTAGTGGAGGTATAGCTTCACCATTCTTGACCTCCGCATTAGAAGAAACTTTGCTTAATTTTACACATCAAGTAACTTATATGGGAAATGAGCACATTCAGACTGAAGTCAGCGCTTCAGGAGGCTGTTATACTTGTATTTATTTATGCTGAATGATTAAAAGCTGAAATATCCCTGCATAATGAACACCTCCCAGACTGACAGGGTTTCAAAACCATGTGAATTATTTTCAGAATGAGCTGTACTTGTTTGCTCAGCACATTTATTATCTGATTCTGCATATGCACCTGCACTTCAGGTTTCAATTCTACATTTTTTTTTATTCATATGGCAGTTCTGAGAAAATACATTTGATTTCAAATTCATCTTGAGTAGGATTTATGTTTCAGAAGTGCAAATCAGATTAAATTTGTTAAATAGCTTTTAGTGTAGACCACAGACACCAAACTTCCTCAAACTTGTTCAGCACATTTGAAGTTGAAACATTATCTCCTTTGCACCGAGGAAAAATGTTCTTACCTCTGGTACTACATGGCATTGCTGCTTCCAGTGCAGACAAGTAGTCTTTGAACTGTCATGAATCCAAGAAATAACTATCCAGGCCATTGTTCATTGCAGTCATTTGTGGTTAGGAATAAACTCACGTCCTTGGTTGACTTCTTTTAACAGAAGTTATTGTATTTTTGCTAATTTTATAATATCAAATGACATGTCCTACATCAGTGTAATCTGATCTATAGGATTAATAAACATGAATGCACGAATGAATGAAAGTACTCCCTGACTTATGTAATGGCTCCAATCCTGAGACTGGTGAAATAAGTTAAAAAACTTGAGGTTCCTTTGGTTTCACTCCCTTCAACTTTCATTGAAACAGGGCCAATTCAAGTATGTATTTATTTTGTCTCTATAGATCATTGTTGCATGATATAGGACAAGTCAGTTACTGTACATTGGCTGATTCAGTATCATTCATTTTAGCAATTCATTAATCCCTTTTCTTGTTTTAGATAATTTCATTTCTTTTTATTCTCAAATGAAAGGCTTTGCCATAGCTCAGGCAGTTAATTGCCAGTTTCCCACTGTGGCAACCCACATCAGTTCATATGGAATTTGTGGTGGACAAAGTGGCATTAGACAGGTTTTCTCTGCCAATTCTCATCTCAGCAAATGTGCCATACTCAACTATCATCTGGGGCTGGTACAATGGCTGAGTTAGTGGCAAACTTGCCAAGTGGGCTCAGTCTCACCCCACCCCAAAAAAACTACTCTTAAATGAAAAAATATAAAGTACATATGAAAGTGCTTTAATGCAGTTTGGGCCTAAATAGGGTGAGCTGTGCCATTACTCAGTCACTAGCCAATCAGAGGCAGTTCAGGACACCAGCACTAAAGTGGCAACTACAAGGCTCACCAGAATAAAACAAGTGATGCACTTCATAAATGGGAACACACATTTTGTGTTCAGTATTTTATAAACATCTTGTAAAAAAAATGGAAAATGAAAACTAGATTTACGTCTGCCTCTGTTGTTGGGCCATGCACTATATGCTGGACCTCTTATCTGCTCAGTGAAACAGGCAACTGCCATGTAAAACAATTTGTTTCGCTGCTGACCGATTTTATGTTCTGTGACATACTAAAGACATGAAAAGATGTCCCATGGATGGTGGGAACAATGCCACTAGAGGTCTCCTCCCTTCTGCGTACTGTTTTATTTTCCTCCAGCTCCCACTGCTACACACCAACAAGCTTGAAGCTCTTCTCTCTAGTGAGTTACCACCACCACAATTCATGTGCACAAAATACTAGACAACTGGAGGGGTATACAGTAGGCATGTGTGTCGAAGTGTGAGAAGACAGACTCAAGAAGAACTATTTTGATCTCAATCCAAACACTGATTTTTCCAGTTTCAGACTTCAAGATTAAAAAAAAGAAAGATTTTGCTTTGTGAAGTAGTGCATAAACAATGCAATCCATCAGAACTGTGATGGCTGGCAATGAACCAGTCTCAACAGAATCTCCCCCCCCCCTCCTTCCAAAGTAAGAAAGGGCACAGCTCTAGAACTGAATTCTTTTTAAAATATGATTTTTGAAAACATATTAGTGAAAAGAATCTGATATAAAAAGGGGTACGTAGTACATTAGTGCATCCTGAAAAACGGTACTGTTATAAATCGTGATTACTACAAAAAAACTTGGACTAGTAGGAAATTCTCATTCTCACTGATTCTCAAAATGTTTCCAAATTCTCATTTTGAACTTGTGACACTTTCACACATGCTTAGAATACAGATTAGTATGCTGGATGGGGAAAGATAACATTTTGATCATACCACTTTTGTGAAAAAAACTGCATATCTTGTTGGAAGAATCATTTGGAACGGAGGGAAGGCGTTCTGTTTGCAACACTGCAGTTCACCATGAGACAACTTTCTTAAATTACTAACTAGGAACCATAGCAGTGTTGTCAAATGGTGGGGAAATAAATGAATACTCTTCTTTGTTACAGCATTATATTTCTTTAAATAACAGTTGAACATTCACTCCTGGTATTTAACAGCACCCACACTTGCACACGCACACAATAATAATAATAATAATAATGATAATAATAATGAAATGAAGTGAGCTATACACATATTATTATGTAGTGCCACCATCTTCAGTCTGTTCCTTCAAGTGGTGGGTGGCACGTGCTCGTGTGGGTGGGGAGGGAACAAACGGTGGTGGTCAAATCTAAAAGTAACTGAGGTAGATTTTGTTACTGTAGTTCCAAAAAATTACTTTAAAATAAATCTTTTTATAATTAAAAGGGGAAACAAATTCATTTACAGAAAATTTCCCTTGTTTTCACTAAGACTACATTTACTGACTACACATCTACAAACCTAAACAATAAAAAAAAAATCTGAACTGTTTTGATAGAACACAACACAGTGGATTTCTCTCACAAATGCATATAAAATAAGTGGAAATGTGCTTTCTCCACCCTCGAAAACACCTGTTCAAGTTGCCACACAGCGTGCTGCAATACCATAATACCTGCCAACAGACTGCAAACAGACCAGAGTACGAGTATAATGCTGGGCTCTGACCACTCTCAGGGCATCTCACCCAGCATTTAACTGGTTCAACGTCAGAATATGTCCAACATTTTTGGGTACTACTATACTAGTTGAACCTGCAGCTGAAGAATGGATAGGTATTGCAAATGCAGCAATGTGACAGCATGCAGTCACAACTGGGCTTTCTGGTTTTCATTCGAGCTACTCATGAAACAATAGGGATCTGCTCTACAGACATTCAAAGCACATGCATGTCTCTAGATAACTAATACTGACAGTTGATCTCGCTCTTACTCTTAAGTAGTAAAATACAGTCTTGGCGCCTACTCTTTATATAAATAAATTAGTTGATAGTCATCTATACAAATGTACATACATACATAACACACACACAGCGTGAAGACCAGAAAGCCCGGGCCAACATGTCTCCTCAGGTGGGTCTGGATATGTCAGCTACACGACACAGTATATATATGTTAATCACGAAGGCACAAGAGTAGACGTGGGTGCGAAGCAAAGATGCAGCATAATGGCTCAGTCAACGTCTGTACTGCTCAGGTCCACACGATTGGGGCAGAGGAACTCATATTTTCAGTCTTGTCAAAAATATATTTCTCACAGTAGGAGCATGTAATTAGAAAACTATGAAGTTGTGAATTTAAAGTGTCCCTGATTTTCCCATGAGTTCGTACTGAATGTCCTCTGTCAAGTTCCCCCAGCTTCCAAACTGTTCACCAGAGTCAAAGCAGGCTCCATAAAACATGTTTTTCCGCCGCTGTCTTTGCAACGCACCTATTTGTTCATAGTCAGTTGGTCACTCCACTTGCAACCTCCAGATGGCAGCAGCAACACAATAAATCACAAACACAATTTATGAAATGCAGATAATGGGGTGGCGTGTCATTTAGAGATCATGAACAAATAAACTAACGTAAAATGGCCTGGTCATTGATTACAGCACTCAGCAGTAGTAGCAGTTAATAATAATAATAATAATAATAATAATAATACCGAAACTATGTACAACCCCCACGCCCGTAAATGCAGGAAGGGAACACACTGTTTTGAATGTGCTGTGATCAAGGCACGCAGTGACACGCCGCACGTTTTTCATACTGGTATTTGGTACTAAAATGTGAACCAAGATAATAAAGGTAATAGTCAAGGAATGTTTTAGCAGAGACTGTACTCTGTATTTAGTACTGCTGGTTTGATTGGCAAACAGACAGCGCATCAACAACTCAAGCCACAGCCTGAATGCTGGCAACAGTATTACATTTTGACAAATTCCTCTTCTTATCAATTGTTTACTTTTGACATCACATTATGGAAAAAATTCCCATTGTAGTCGCATGTTCAGCGTGTGGTATGGGGCCTTCCTCAGTCTAAATCATATAGAGATCAGGAGTGACGAGAAAGAAGTTGAGCCATTGTTTTGATTTTCCTATGCACACCACTAACTTTAATAAATTATGGCACTAGTGCAGTAAAGAGACAAAACATAAACAAGAGGAAGGAAAAGCAAGACATATTCCCTTCCAACTATGCTAAGTGTGCCTGGTGTCCCCACAAACAAACAAATGAACAAACGAACATGAACAACTGAATGACAAACACACAGACAGTGGCAGTTCAGAATGGCAGTGATCGTTACATGTGTCTACTATTTTTGGCTGTTTTGCACCTTGAAACCTGACACTGTTATATTCTCCTTGTCATAAATAATTAGTTATGAGGTTAAAAAAGAGGCTTTATACTGTTTCCCTCAACTTAAGTATGACACTCAAGAAATGTCTCCGAAGATAACTATATCATATGTACATGAAGTATGAGCACAAAATGTGTGCGCATAGTGTGTGGTTTAGGAAGAAACTATGACACACACGCACACACTCTGGCCAAAGAAAGAAATGTTAAAAAAAACTTTTACTCTCTCTACTGATATATACACTTGCGCACAAGATTTGGCAGTGTGGTCTGGGGCTGATTGCTTTGGAGGAAAATCAGATTCCTTCACCATGTTATTCTACTCAGCATAGCCGGACCTATACACAAACTAACACTCAATACCTCATCCTACACCCTAAGCCTAGCTTAAAAACGTTTCAGAAGTAGGAGAGGGAATTTAAATACTGAGTTCCACATCTTTCTTGGAAATATCTGTCCAGTTCACTTTGGTATGTGCATCCATGATCTTCTGCTGCTCATCGGGGCAAAACTCTGCAACAAAACACAATTAAGTCAAAGATGATAACACTAAGTCATCAATCTAAGAGTTAAAAGTATCTTTCATACCAAAGGGCCAGATGGTTGATTGCATATTTTCTGATGCTGTATGAAAGATAGTAGTAATTTAGTGTCAAATGGAATTACAGACAATCCTGATGGGTGCCTCCTGAATAAAAGACAGACACATTACAGCTTTAGGCAACCTGATCAGTTAAACCTTGGAGAAAAGGTCTTCAGGTACAAGGATATGTGGATACTGGAGACCATTCTGGATGAAATTGTAAAGAATAATCAAGCCAGAAACCAAATTTGAGCCACTTACTTACTCTGGGCTACTGTTTATCCCACATTGCATCTCATATGTGGTGTACTTCACTTTTTTCTCATACACAAAAAAGAAATTAGCATAGTAAGTACTTCTCAGAAAAGGAACTGAAGCTTTAGTTTGGTGAAGGCTATCAAAAATGAGTTTCACATTACATATTTGACATGCTACATGATAAATCACAGAACGGAACAAAATAGTGATGTGAAAAATACTCATTTTCATACGTCTGCTCCAGAACTATCAATATCTGTCATAAGTTCTTCAAAATATATGCAAGAAACCGTTCAAATTATGTAAGATAAGAAGTGGGGGAAAAATCCAGTAACTTTCAGTATCATAAAAATATACAGAAAAATACCGAATTTTTAATATTAGCCACTAAGTGTTCCAGGATTTTTATTCATCATTTCCATGATTTTCCACAGCATATTGTGTTATTACAAGAAGCTGACAAACTAGCCGCATGAGGAACGAACCAGTCTACTAACAGCATAATATCCTATCACTGACTAAGGTTCTGGAATACTTGGATGCACAAAATGTTACTTTCCAGCAAACACTGAAAAAGTCACTGTCTGTCCTCCATATGCCCAGCTGTGGACTACACCAAATGAGTTTGGAAGAAATTTATGAATTATTAAAAAGACTGCTGTAACAGCAATGAAAGTGTATATGTTTCCACTGAAACAGAGAGGGCAACAGCAGTTACAAATATGACTTTGCAGTTCTGTTCTCTCTAGATTAAGAGCAGTGTGCATTCCCACTGTAGGCTCTTGTAAACAACAGTAATGAACCTTAAGGTTCTACAAACATGTGATAAATTCCCTGACTAGCTGTCTATCAGCTTCTCAAGATAGATCCTGCTCAACAGAGTTAGTTATCTATACATTCACACAACTGACACTCAGCCATTCTGTTTGTCTGCTCACTAACTCACGGCCAGCCTTCCTTCTCCCTTGCTGCGTCACATCAGGCTCTTCCCCATCTTATTATGCTGATGTCAGACTCACTTGCATGATTTCTTCTGCCCAATCACATTCCTCTTTGCATTTCTGAAACTCAAGCTGGCAGCCACAGGGACTTTGCTAAGACACTCTCTTGTCCAGGGGACCACATGGTGTCTGGCTGAAACTAGTTTTGTTTGGTGCATCTTGAGAATTGGTGTGTTCTGCCATACTGAAATTCTCTATTACATTTCAGCATGCTTGGAGTAAGTCATCACCATGCATGGACAGCACTTGCCGTGCACATATGCAATAAATGAATTGTATTTTTGGTAATGCACAAGATACCATTTCTTTCTTTGATTCTGTAACTTGAGTTAAAAATCACCTCTTTCATTCTGAACTGATAGTAACTATCTCACAGAAAAAGTTCTAGAACTGGCAGTGGTTAAGCTCAAGCTGTATTCTCTTGGCTACTACTGTATTTCACAGAGGAGATGCATATTGTTAATTTGTGCTGTATTCAACTCTGTTCTGGGCACAGGAATGTGGCATCGACCAGAGGCTGCGGCCATTCTTAAGTTTTGCAGTTTATGTGATTAATGCCATTTAACATTCTTTTGCATTCTCAACTTTTCTGTGCCAGCCATCTTGTTATCCATGCTTGCTGGAGCCACCACTATCTTCAGCAGCTGAATATAAAGTCTTACACGTAAGTACTTTACATTTTGTTTAAGCAGTCTTCAAATACACATACTGTCACAATACCCTGCTTATACTATTAAATATACTGTCACATGTTGACTATAGATGGGGTTTGGATTGGTAATTGGATTTACTGGACACACTTGTAGCTACAAGTAATTATAACATTCTCACTAATCTGCACACACTACATGTCACAACAGGGCACACTAAGACTTCTCAGTCTGCTGTGTCTTCAATAGTCATTGCTGTCTAGTGGCTCCTAACAGTGGACATCCCTCTGCTTCCATGCTCACAGCCAACTACCAACTCCTCACTCACAACTAACTAGTACTAACCGGTGACCTCTGAATGACCAACTTCTCTTGTTGGTTCTCACAATATAAGCCTTGGCGTGGACCATAGATAAAACACTGCTTCCAACAGTTCCTCTGTTGACGCATGTTGGTTCAGTGCTGTGGAAACTTCCTTACCATGCCGTTGCCTAGTAACATGCTACTCTTTTTGTTTCACTATTCCGGATTTTGACTGTCATGTCACTATATGTATTCTTATTCTGTCAAATTCTCTACTCTCTTTCCTTGGTAAAGCAGTAATCCTTCTAGCATACAGTTCTGTACACTGGACTGCAATAGCTAGGTCTGCATGTCTGCAAGTAATATGACCCTCTCTAGCTTCTATCAGACACCCTGAATATCTTGGGAGTGTGACATCAATGACAGAACCAGAGATGACAAATGCTGTCTGGTATTCTTGTAACTATAAGTGACTGAGCACGGAAGAAGGCAAACATCAATATTAACATCAAAGTTCAAAAAATATCCCCAAATATGAAAGAGAATGAGGCTTCTAGAAAATTGTCATATTTTCTGAAGAACCTATTTCTATCAAAACTATCTGGGCCTTACACTAAATGACCATGGTATAACTCCTATCTCAGATGTCTGCACAGCCTTTTGATTGTATGAAAATCATATCACATGGAAATGTGGTTATCTAGACATCAGAAGGCTTATACAGAAACTGGAAGTATTAGATTTGCAGTGTCAGACATACAAAACCAATATGTACTGACAAGTGGCGTGCTCCCGGCATTTCAGTGTTTAACTGGTGCTGTCAGGGTGGGCTTACAGCATCCTGTTGCGTCTTATGTGCATTGCACTGCTGTGCAAACTATGTGAGTGTTACAATGTAAGTGCTCTATGAGGGTGCATATGCACTCAGCAAGGCTGTTCACTCTCCCTCAACCCAGGTTGTCATTCGTTTGGAAGTCTGCTGAAAGGTGGAAGAATATGTACAGTCCATCAATGATTGCAAAAAAATAAGCGCAAGATATCCTGTTCAATGCAATGGTCAAAAGGTTAAATAAATAACCCTGCAGAGGGCCAACTGATTGAGACGCTACAAGGCTGTTTCAATCTTCCACTTTGCCATAACTCACACTTGGCAAAGTGGATTAATATTATCTCTGTACCTTTGTCTTGTCTTACAAAAGGCTTCCCCACCAAACTCAGCACACATTTCACATCGCTGCCTTCCTACCTGAGACATACACCCTGCTAGTCAGAGTCCAGTCATCACGTGGACTTTGTGGGTTTCCGACGCTGCTTGTTTCTCCCTGGCACAAACAGGGCAGTCTGGAGTGTTGTCATGGCAGCAGGAGAAAGGCTTGGGATTGGCACGCAGCGGCTGCTCTGAGCTTCCATCTCTGTCACCCACTCGTCTGGCAGACTGCAAGCAAAGTGGACAGTCACGACACCTCACTCATTAAATCTACAAGTTAGATGAACCAACTGCCCATGTTTGTACTCACATGTCTTCGGGGTACCAGTGCAGCAAGACTTGCATCTGTCCATCTGGCTCCACCCGCCGTGCCATCACCTGCGGTACCAGAGAGACAGTAAGTTATAGCAGGGGACATGAGAAATATGCATATGCAACCAAGAGTCTGTGCCAGTGCCAATGTGGACATATGTTTCATGCAGCTCCTCGTTTCCACAGTATAATCTAAGTGCATAACATTAATTTATTCAACACAATATGTGATGTGGTTCCTTTGTTAACATACTGCAGACCAGAATGTCCTTTTGACTAAATACCCTGGTTGCCAGATGTTCTACATGCATCTGATTTCTTGAGAACAGGAACAACTTTACTTCACTTTGAAGCTGCAACTATGCTTCCCAGTTTTTCTGTCATTCTTTCCCAAGTTCACCAATTTTGACTCATGAATCGATCTAATCATATGTCTCACCTGCTTATCTTTTAACATTGCCAAACCTGGACAAAATTTTGTCCCTTCTGTGAAATCGCTGCCCTTTCATCATATTTTCGGCTTCTTTTTCAAGATTTTGTACAACTCCTCTATCAGTCCTCACAGCACCACACACTCGTTTTTCTATGTAATAAATATTCACACAATTCTACACTGTCATAAAAATTGTCCTCATAAATGAGGTAATTTAGACCAATACTCAATACTGTTTTTAAAAACTGAAAAAATTGTGTCTTCCTAGTTTTACTGCCAGTTATGTTCATCTTCATGTTGCATGCACATCCTGACTTTGTCCCATACATCCTCACCAACTATTCATACTCTGTAATTTTCCCAGTATTATGTATGTATCATGAACTTTAGGTGGCCTCTCCAAGGTGTCATGCCTTTATATGATAACAGTTCTCTTTGCAGGCTGTTACCTGATCTGAACTTGCAAACGAAATATTCATAAAGAGGCTGAGTTTTGAAGTGGCTGCCTGAGTGTGCTGGATGTTATCATGAAGTGCCAGGCAGACCAGATGGCATAAGAATGGTTTCTACTGTAACCGTACGTCCCTCGTCAAAATTATATAATTAAGGGTATGAACTACTTATGCATTGTTTAATACCGTGAGAGACGCTCCATCGGCGAGATACCATCCCGGGACCGTCTAGTTGTAATTCCGCTATTGTTCTCCTTAGGCTAAGGGTGCCACTATTGTCCCTAACATCGCCTGTTTGCTCCCAGTATATCATAAACCCATGAACTGACCGTGTGCGAGACCGGCCAGGAGGGGTCTTGGATTCCTTGAAGACCTACAGAGGTTTATGGGCATCTCGAAAAATACGAATGTAGGGCAGATGTCGGGCTCGACCCTTGGTTTTCTCTTGTTATTTTCTTGTTTTTCTGATGCCAAATGGGGGACTTGTAAAGATGGGGGGTCGGTTATAGGGAGCGAAGGAGGACAGTAGTTGGAAGGTAGATAGAGAAGAGAGAAGTGTTCAAGAGTAGTGGTAGCNATACTACTCACAGCTTGGGGGTGAAACTGCGAGTGCATATTGCAAGTTCACTTGATCAGCAGTCTTTCATATTTTTATTTCTAACATGCCACATTAAAGTTATCAGACCTAAACAATATTCATTTATGAAATGGTAACACTGGATCACATTAGCATGTTTGGTGATCCTTTCTACCAGTCAGTGTTCTGACTGCAGTCGACATTAGACTGTGTAAGTTTTGAGGTTTTCACGGCGATGACAATGAAGAAAGTTGTCTTCTGGGTTTAGGCACCGTGTATTCTTCGTTTTGGCCGACGTTTCGGAGGAACGTAGCGCCTCCATCTTCAGCGTTAGACTGGTCTGCAGAAAGTTGTATAATATCTATGTTCAATCCTCTGCTTCCAAGAAATGTCCCATTACTAACTTTCATGTCAGATGTATGCCATACACACCTGAATGAATGTTTGTTTTGGGCAAGGAACTTTGATCTTCATCTGTGTAATTCAATGTCACAAAAACAAGGCAAGGTTGCAACCATTTACAGGCGATGCATTTAGACCTGGCCTGAGCTGAACATGAGAAGCATGGCAGAAAGTAGAGAAACAGTGATTGCAGCTGTATTATGGGAGGGTGATGTACTGTTAAAAGGCTCTGTTGCAAACACACACCGCACAATCTGTATCTCAGTTAATGGACTATAAAGGTATCTTTCATTTAATGAATACATGATTTATAAATTTTTGTTATAATCATGCATGTTAATTTGCACCTATTTTTTACTTAATAACTTCATTTTCGCTACAGCAAACAACTAAAATATATTACAGACATTCCTACCTTCCAAGTTTGCCTGTGCACGTTGAGATCACACAGAAACAGTTGTGCTTGTGATGCTTACTTTCCATCCACAAATATCTGTGTTATCAGTGCCCAAAATGGCTCCCTAACAAGTGAAAGTGGTTGTAAGACATGCTGATAAGCCAAAGTAAGCAGGGAAAATAATAAGTCTGGCTACAAGCTGCATCGTTGCATTGCACCGAGAAAACAAATTTGAATAAAATAATGCACTTTCATTTGCAACAATAAGTATCATAAACAAGTAATGCTGTTAATGCTTATTTACTATTAAAACATGCATAAAAGTAGTGAGGGATTTTTTTTGGAAGTTGCAAACAAGTTGGCGACTTCTACATGTAAAGTAATCATATTTGATATCATATTTGAGTTATGAATTTTTACATTACAGTCTTCATGGAACAAATCACCTCTGTAAATCAAGGATTATCTGTATCGCATCCACAACGCATTCTCTTAAGAATGGCCAGGTCTACTAAAAGCACAGACAGTATCTGCACCAGCATCCAAGGTTTCTGTTTCAGTACTTTCATCATTGGCCACATCAGAAAACTGAGGTACATAAGTCCAGACAAAATGATGTCACAGCTATACCTCCACAACTTTCGCCCATTTTGTGATACTGCAGAAAATCTTAAAGCAACACAGGGAACATCATGGAATGAATACACTATTTGCATTCCTGTGGTATTTAAAGGCATGTGTTCTGCATCTAGGGAAGCACAGCAACAAAAACTTGATTGTAAGAAACCTGAGGCACAACAATGTTCTATTATTTCAATTAGTATTTACAACAGGCTGCAGAGTGGTTCAAGGGAACTGAGCGGATCAAGTAGTATAGCTGTTATACATTGTTACAGTACCCAAGGTTGGGGCACGTGGTAACAGAGCTGGTTGAGGCATTATGCTACAAACATGAAGGTCATGGGTTCAATTCCCGATGACGTCACTGATTTTTCAATTGACCCAATCCTTCCAGCTGCACTATGGCTGTTGTGAAACAAGACCTCGAGGAGTATTCTTGCAACATCACTTTATTACGCTTCCACGTAACTACAGTACAATTCAGCGTAGCTATAACACAAAATGTTGAACAAGTCATTTCACAGCCGCTCCTTTCGTGTTAACAAGTCTCACTAGACTGTAAAACTGCTCTGCTCTCCGTGCTGACTAACCATGGGCTTCTGTCAATCCACTGCCCAGCTCAGTCCTCAGCTCTGCTTGTTATACTGTTGCCTGTTACCCTAGCAGCAGCAGCAGCAGAATCCGCTGTTGTCACAGCAGGGAAGTGTTTACTGGCCTGTTGCCTAGCAGCCCCCCCACTGTTACGTCACAGCGGGGAAGTGCTGCCTAACACAGCTCCTCTGCTGTTGCCTCACTGTGAGGAAGTGTTTACTGGCAACACGTGCGTTATCACGTTGCGCTGAGTCCACGATTCCCAACAATGGCCCTGGGGTCAACCCTTCCTCTAACAGAAATGAGTACTGGAATCTTCCTGGGGGTAAAGGGCAGCTGGGGCATAAGGCTGAAAATCTCACCCCCATCTGTGAGCCAACTGTGGGAGCTGTGATGTCTGACAACCCTATGGGCCTCCATAATCTGTTACAGGGATAGCTTTATATTTTTTTTACCTAAGGTTACAGGCTTCTAAACACCTCTCTTGAAGATGCCAATAACCTTGAGCTGACACATCAGCCAGAGCCGCATGCCAGATAAAGCAAAATATTGCTGGCCAAACCACAGATCTGCATGACCCATATGCAATGCATGGGATTTAAATCATGGCTTTCATTGTAATCTGTCTGCAATGCACTTAAGTGCCAGCCAGCACTCAGTTTGCTGCTAGCACCCAGTAGAGATCAACAGCCATCCTCAAATATGCTTAAACTCGTACTTATCCCATGATACCGGGGCTTCCAGCTCCCAGTCCATGGGCTAGCTCTCACAATACAGTCAACTCTCGATTATCCGGGGGCGGATTAACCGGTTTGCGGCTTAACCGGGGCTTTTTTTTTAAGTTTATATGTTGTTTAATATTCATTCACTTTTGTTTCACATGGTGAGTTTAACACTATTTTCGCACTAGTGTGAACCGAGCTCTGCATTATTTCGTCCCGTTATGCGAACACAATGTTCTAGGGTGGGGGTGAAAGAATGCAAGAATTTTTGGAAAGTTTCAAGGACAAATACACCGCCCCAGGTTATTTAACGGTACCATCTCAGTGTGAGAGTGCATTGTGAAAGTAAGTA
>NW_019725849.1:290126-387915 GCF_002891405.2 Cryptotermes secundus
CATCCTCAAATATGCTGAAACTCGTACTTATCCCATGATACTGGGGCTTCCAGCTCCCAGTCCATGGGCTAGCTCTCACAATACATTGAAATCCCAGTCTAGTGAATTTTATTTCTCGTCCCAGCTTAAGCAACATATAAATAGTGTCCCATATTATTTTCCTGAACTTAGTGAATTTCAACTTACTAAACATTAAGTTATTGTAAGAAATTTCTGATCTTACACAACTAATACCTGAACTGTCACCAAATCAACAATCAATCTTCATATTTTCTCTCTGCCAAAAATTGTTACTATGCAGGCAAAATTCCTGCAGAGTGATGTCACATATGTAAGACCACACAAAGGGCCATGCCATAGCTCAGGAAGTTAGTCACTGGCATCCCATCTCAGCAGCCCAGGTTTGAGCCCAGGTCAGATCATGTGGGATTTGTGGCAGACAAAGCGGAACTGGAGCAGGTTTCTCTGAGTACTTCAGTTTCCCCTGCCAATTATTCTACCAATTGCTCCACATTCACCATCACGTATCATCCAGAACTTGCACAATAGGCCAAATAGTAGCTGATGTACCATGTGAACTCAGTCTCACCTCAGCCCCATGAAACTATCCAAACAGACGTTAATTTATAGATAGAGCCAGAAACATGATTTTAGGTACTTGTGTATCAGTGAGTGTCCCATGCAACTTCAGAAGTTAATGCCACACTGTCCAGTATTTTAGACAATCTTAAGAGTTTATAAAAACAAGATCAAAAGCCTAACTTTAGAATGTGCCTCCAACATTAACTCCAGAAGGCTAGGCCTTTGCTTTCTGATTGTAAAAAGAAACCTCTACAGCTGGCAGAGCTAACATGATGACCTATGTGGCAGTAACACTTTAAAGTTACTAGGATCACCCATTAGTACAGCAGTACTGAATGTTATTATCCATTAAGTATTGCTATTTGCAAACTGTTGATTACAGACAGTGTCCTTCCTTGGGCACTGCCTTCCTACAAGCCTGCCATCTTATGCATTATGCTACCAGTTGGTAGTACTTCACAAAAATATAAAGCCACCTGCGCCCATGCTACATCCATCACCTAGTGGCACAGGAAGAAACTACAGTAAGCCCTCACTAATCTGGTTACAGTTAATCCAGGTCAAGATATGAAAAATGCTATTCACAGTTGAGTACATAATTTAAGACACATGGCATGTAGAAAGGCAGAAGAGTTACTTGTCTGTTCAGACAAAACTTGACAGTTCCTTCAAACCCACATTATTACATTCAAAAGCAAATACAACTTCTGAGTCTTCTATCAATGAATATATGTGCTGCCTTTTTATAGTTTTTAAATAAAGGCTCTACAGTGATATCTTTTATTTGTTTTCAGCAGCATGACTCATATCATTCAATTTTTCATTTATTTGTGTTCTAAGTTTTTTCCTCTCTTTTAAGGATACCCCCTCCCCAATTACTCGAGATTAGTGAGGGTTTACTGTACTTCCCAAAGGGCTTTCAGGTAGAAGAATTGATTAACAGACCAAACCTGTGGGCATGGAACCTTTTAACGACCAAGCTCATTTATGGCATGAAAGCATTAAAACTGTATGCAATTCCATGCCTGGGACTACTAACATGCTTTTAGGACATTAAAGTGACATCAGCTGTCTTGTCATGACCATGACTGTGACACTATATGCACTGTTCCGTGACGTACCAGCTAAACTGCAGGAGTGTGGTCTACATGTAATATGGAGCAAAAGAAGAAGAAAAAGAAAGGCTAACAAATTTGACACCATTACTGAGTTAAGCGTTAGTTTAGGGCATCAGTGAATACAAAATATCTTTTCAACTCACCTGTACTATCATTTTAAATGATCAGAAAAATAAAGTTTCAAGGTTATTATGCAACATGTTCAAAATGTCCAGCATTAAGACTGCATGCATGCTGCTGATCATTCGCCACTGAATGCGTCCCAATTTGTTCCTAGTACCAAGGGCAGCTTAATCCATGGCCTCTACTAACCAATACCAAAATACGGAGGTGCTCTGTCATGTTATAGCCACATCTGTCTTTGTGCTGCAAGAGACATGTCCTCTAAATGCAGCAGTAATTCATTTTCCAAAAAATTCCTCTATTACGAAAATGTCAACTGTTCATGATATGTGGTCCAATCAGGTTATTTGCCTGATACTCTACGCCACATGCTAACTGAAAATCTGTGTTGAAAATGACTTTCTGCTACCTCATGTAGATTCTCAACCGTGGCAAAATCATACACAGTTTGTGTGATCTCCTGGTAAGAGGCGTTGTACTCTCTGAAAGTGATACAGATAGAAAATATCACAGTGAAAAATTCTCCATATCTTTGTCTGTGATACGTCAGTTATCCTTGAAATTCTGTATATACTTCTATATTTGAGCTTCACTGCACTGCTGCCAGAACATCATCTCCACGATGTGTCGCTGTTCATGTTCTGCAGTCACTTGTGGGAAGGAACCAATCTCCCTCAAATTTCTGTTTATGTTCTCAAATGTTCTGCCATGTGGAATTCAGCATCCCTACCATTTCCATTGCAAGAACTGTATACTAAATGCACATGGGCATTTTCATTTGTAAACATGTTAGGCATTTTGACTACAGCCACACTGGCCCACACGGTGTACAAGCAGGAGCTCGGTTAAAGTTACAGCACTTAAGTTCACTTCACTAGCACCTAACCTAACGAAGGTGTCAAATTGACCTATAATTTACTGGACACTTTTTGCTCCAAATTACCTGTAGAATACACTTCTGAAGTTTCACCAATACATCACAGAACACCCTGTATAAACAAGTATATTGTCAACACCACCATCTCCATGTAAAAAATTATCAGAATATAACTACAATATTTTCTTCCATTTCATACAGATGCATACTCTCTTTATTTTGATGCTACAGCAGCAAATCAGCAGTCAATCCTGAACAATTTCTGTATAATTTGGATCCCATGGCAATGAAAGGCAACAAAAACCCTGAACAATTTCTGTGCAAATCCTGTTCCTGCAGCAGTTAAATGCAGTACAAATTCTGAAAATTCCTGTCCAAATCCTGATCCCACAGCAGTGAAGATCAGTACCAATCCCGATGACAAAGGGTGCCGAACACCAAATATTAAGTTATTTTAGTATCTGGTCACCAGTGATAAGTACACAATTTTATTGCTTACGTTGAAGAGTCCCTCTTGATCGCAAAACAAGAATTTTTCACAGTTATGCAAACAGGTTAATTATTTATTTATTGTCTGATGATGTCAGCAGCTCCGATTATATGTTGAGTAGTGGAATGACTGGCAATTAATGAAACAAATGGTCTGAAATGCTAGTGATCTGAAGTCCTTTACTGGGATTTGCCAGAAGGGATGGAAGAAAACTACAAAAAACCACAATCAGGATAGGTGAACTTTTGCATCTGAGATTCAAACCAGGCACTTCCAAAATACAAGTCAGAAGAAGCATTATTGCTGGAATCCACTTTATCAGTCCTTCATGCTATCAGAGATGGAGAAATGTAACTTATGTGCGGTAAGCTATTGTAAGGTGAGTCAATTCCTAAAAATTACTGAGTGTCCTCATAATGCAGAAAGAGTGCAGAATGAATATTTGCTCTAAAAAAATGTTTGGAATGAGAACTGAGTGACAACCAGAAAGATCTTTATGTGCCAGCAACCCAACAACTGTAAGTTAGAACGTTGAAATATCATGACACATATGGAAATGAGCACTGCCTCACCAAGAATCATACCTTACTGTGAAGGGAAACAGTGTTGCCAGCTGCAGCTGCGACACTGCCTTGCGTCTGCACTTCGGTCATGTTCACCAGGCGATGCTGCAGTCCTTCCATGATCCCTGCATCAAAATAGTCGAACATGCGCGCTGAAACAGGAAGTAAGTTTCACATTAGACAGGCTACATGGTATTGTAAATTCTGGTAATATGAACAAACCTAACACCATTCCCTTCCTAAAGTTCATTACCGATAATGGGCACTTACAATATGTTTTCTAAGTTCAATAAAGCACATTACATTCAATACGTACAAGTGCCGTCATCTGCTTCTTAAAATAACATAAAATAATATTTCTTCGATGTGCTGTATGCTGTCTTGTTGCCATCCAAATTTCAATAATTTAATTGAAAGTTATGGAAGTTGTACAATTTCTAATTTTGTAATTTATTAATACTGGAAGATCTGGAAGTCTGATGTCGGGGGGTCTGGTTGATTTCTGTTTCCATTCTTGAAGATGAATTGACACTGAACTGAATTTTGTTTGAAGATGATTACAAGGTCTTGGGGTATCCACTTCTACTGCACATTCCCCCCTTAACTGCAACTACATACATGTGCATTTCCTTTCACTCAGCACAATCAAGGCCTTAAAATAGATATGGTAATATTGCTTCATGTCACAGTATTACCATATTTCCTCAAATAACTTCAACACTACATTTTTTTGAAACAGATGTGTCTGAAATCAGAGGCACATGGTTTACCTGTGTCAAGGTGACAACAGTGCTTGTGCCAAAGCTCATCTTAACATTCATCAACTTGTTCCTGCATACCCAGCCACACACAACTGCAGTGTAGATGTGTCCTGCTAAATATGAGTACTTAGAGGAATGCATTTATGATCTTTCATGGTTACAAAAATAATTCAAAGGCAGAAGAAAATGGGAATCATGCTGCTGGTACATCAGTGAAACCTATACAGACTGAAGAAAGAAGAAAGAGGTGATGCTTCAAAGTGGTGGTAATAAGACCTCTGAACAGCAGGACAGTATGTAGATTTGACATAAAGGGGTGCCATTTCATGTTCCAGGATGTCAGCTCCTGCAAAATATGAGGCCGCAGCTGAAATAAATTATGATTTTGTTCAAATTTCAAGGCACTGTGTATTACGTGCACTTACGCTTGACATGTATACTTTTTAACACTTCTATTCATATAAACTTTTTATATTTTTGTTGAATTAGAGGTTCCCATGGCTGTAACCATGAAGAATACTGGTAGAAGTATGCCACATTGTACAGGAACTTAGTGCCTCCATCTTCAGGGTTAAAGAGTTGAGCCAAGTAAGCATCCAGCAAGATGTAGGCTGATCTTTTAATTATTTTTATTTAATAAGAAATGAGGTGTGCAGTTTATTTATGGGTGTGGGGTTTTTCAGAAAATACACTACGTTTTTAATTTTCAGACATTTATGATTACCAGAACCCAACCCCTTGTCACCCAATCTGGAATCAACATCACTATTAACTTAAGACTCAATAACCTTGTAACCAGCTTCAACTGCAATATGGCCAAACACACAACAATCTTCATCCTGGCGTAAAGTTGAGCCAACCTAAACAGAAATCACATTGAAGTGTAATGTCAAGGCTTCACTGTCCAACTGAAAGTCACGTAACTGTTTAGGTGTGCACAGCTTCTGTGGCCGACATAGGGTACCACTCAATTTTCTGCTGCAATGCCCTGTCTCTTTTATGGCAGATGGAAGGCTTCAGTTTTGCGTTTGTTATTTCTAATACAGAATTATTAATAATTACCTCCCTAAAACTACCTCATTATCTGTCCATTAAAGTTCATCATTTTTCAACCCAGTCCCAGAGCTTTTCAATACACTTGGTCCAGTGCTTCAAAAGCTTATGTATTTCATTAGGAAAAAAAAGTTCTGACTGAGCAGCAAGTTGTGTATGACCAACTCAGTCACTGGCAAAATGACTACCTAAGGGGTCCAACAATTGAAAATCTGACAAAGTGAGGTGAGGGCTGCATGATGTGTTTTCCAGTATCTCAAAGAATAACTGCTGGAGTGCTTTCAATAGTGTGGGCACATTATGGGGGACACTGTCCTCCTTGTCATCTTCAGCCCATCATGCAGCATCTCAACGTAGCATGCACCGCTCAACATCACACTTCTTTCCCAAGAGTGCCCAAAGACTGGTCTCTGGGAATTAAGAACAGTGTGAGCGTTGGTAGAGCTCTGAACTTTTTCTTGACAGGGAAGACAAACTGTTTACATTCCACACTCCAATGCTCACTCTCTGGTTCATGGTGATGGATCAACGTTATATCACCAATGACAACTGTGATTCATAAAGGTGTCATGATACCAGTTCAGAAGACAGTTACAGATGTCCGAATGGTTACATCTATGCTGTTCCATGAGCTGTTTTGGAACAAGTGGGAGTAAAGGCATATCATAGCACTCCTGTTCCAAAGCGTGGATCTCAACCAGGAAACTGGCTCTCATCAATGGGTTTTTCATGGTCTTCCTCAGTGCCTCCAGCATAGGACCTTCATAAATGCCATTACTTTCCTTCCACAAGGGAACATGCAGTAGCGTAGTTGGTCAAGGCGCCATGCTACAAGCCAGAAAGCCATGGGTTCGATTTATGATGGATGACATCACTGGACTTTTCAGTCGACCTAATCCTTCCAGCCACACTACAGCCCTGGGGGGTAATGGGTGGCTTGCACATAAGGCTGACAACCTCACCACCATCTGTGAGCCAACTGTCCAGAAAATGTGGGAGTGTTGAAGTCTCACAACCCTATGGGCCTCCACAACCCGTTACAGGGATAGCTTTACCTTTCCTTCCATGACCCTTCCAAGTTCATCATTCACAGTCACTATATCATTCAATGCTATATGATCTATGCAACAGCAAATCAGTGTTAAATAACCAAAGAATCAACTGTTCATACCAGCAACATTTACCAGCCCATCAACATAGTTATGACAAGTTAGGAAATGTATGCATAGCATAATAATTTGGATACACTCAATCCCCTTTTAATTATCTAGATAATGTGACATACTGTGGAGAAAGTGTAATGCACATCAGTATTACGAGTAGCACTAACTTTGTGGGTGGGGGTTAGTAACCCCACACACCCAGACTGCTGCTGGGTCCATTGGGCAGCCCTGATCTTGGCAGGGCCCTTCGAAGGACTCTAACCTCAATGCTTGAGCCAAAAACTCTTTGACTGAGTACTGGACATAAAACATATTTCCTTTTTCTCTATGACTTTTATTTGAACAACTTTTAGCTCCAATTAATATTTAGCAAATTACAGCCAAGGTGCATGCAGCAACTCATGTTGGTCTTCATGAAATGTGTCCGTTACTATCATCTGATTTTAATAACAACTGTAACATGGTGAAACATTTTAATAAAACCTCCAAATATCTTATTCCACAAAAAACCATTCAGTAGTTTTCTCACTGTCATGTGTGTACACATGGTGAAACTAACACGTGCCAAGTGAAACTTGATGTGAAACTAACGAATTAAGGTTCTACAAAACCATGCAGAGAAGTTGCTCCAGAAACAAAATATCTGTGGATATTCAGGTTCAAGATAAAAGAGAAGATGCATCAAACTCCTGGCATCTTGGAGATGCTGCATCAGTATGCCTAAACAAACCAACAGAATGCAACCAATATGCTGCTATGAAAGAATGTCCCTATCTTTGTAACGACACCATCAGTAGCTCAGGTGATATGATATAGCACTGAATGGCATGGTGACTGGTGAACAACAAACTGGACAGAATGTGGCAGGAAGTGATGTGGCCAAATTGAAGGCGCCATCACAGAATTAGCTGGAAGAGAGTGATGCAAACTACGCAAACCTCATGACAGTCAGTGTCATTCTGAGATTTAAATTCAAAGCTCCCAAACACATATCCAAAGTGATACTGCTAGCTACACAGAGGTGTCAAAATGCTACATATAAACTGAATGGCCTCTTCCACTCTGTCACTGCACCACCATTCAACCCCCCTTATGGCTTCATGAAAGTAGCTGATGGTGTGAACCAGAACAGACAGCCCTACCTGACCATGGTTGCCGGCGGTACCGCAGCTTCTTCCCATTCCGACGGAACAGCTTACTGGAGGCACTCTCCAAGCTACGACGTGCTCCAGTGTTCCCATTACCAGCCTCACTTTGGCTGAAGTGGCTGTTCACATGGCGTTCCAACGTTGTCTGTAACATGAAGCCATCAGTTTGCACACATCACAACATACCGGACTGTCGCAGAAGTAATGTCCAAAGTTCTTAGAGTTCATCAGACTGAATTATTATCAGAAATTATCTCCATTACTGCATTACTTGTTTCACAAGAAACAATCAGTGCCCAAAAGCAACATTAAAAATACCTAAATGTTAAAGATTCTTCCGAGTAATAAAAGAAACACACTTCTGTGCATCTGTGTATGGTGAAGTTCCACGTTAGAGGGTTGGACTGTTCATCAGCACTACTGGTAGCATTGCTCAATAAACTCTTGAGACTGGTGGGTAGGGAAGTGCACAGATACATCACAATGAGTGACAGCCATGTCACTTCGGTTCTAGCAGGCAGGCAGTGCTGATGTCAAGAAATGATATAGAAAGTTCCTCACTAATGAATTAGCAATTAGCTGTTGTCTGAAAATTGTTTGTAGACAGAAAAAAAAGATACATGTGCATTACAATGAATGGTTCAACAACTGCTGCAAAACAAAGTCACAACCCAGTTACTCCCGCTGCTGAAGAACATTTAAACCCATTACTTCTATTGCTACTAATAATAATGCTGCTCATCTAGAAGTACTGAATTTAACCCCATTAGACTGTGTATGAATACACCCCAAAGCAATGTCTATCTTTTGTCGAAGTATTTGTGATACTGCCAAAGGCAGTAATTGTGAGATTGTAAATTGTGTGATTGTAAGAGCGAGTGGAATAAATTCGCTATACCAAATAAGGTGTGAAATTATTTGTCGCGTTATATACCCAAGACGTAACAATATGTTTACCTCTATTCTGCTGGTGTACATAACTTGCAACACTACGGGATCTTTGCAGTGTCAGGATGTCCTACCTAGACGGCACGTAAGAAGAGCCTTCCTTGTGTGTAGTCACTGTGTGTTCTTGGTTTCTCTTGTGTGAGAACTCCATTGGGTCTGTACATATGTTTTGTATTTATATGACATATTCCATATCCTACAGTCATTTTGACTAACTTTGGATCCATGGAATGCAATGCAATGTAATGTAATATTAACATAATACCAAAGCAAACCATGATGCTGATGATGGCTTGCACTAAGTGCTCAGTGTATGTAATGTCAATTGTTACTTGCTTATTTACCGTTTATTTAATGGCACTCTCAGTTACTAAGACTGTACAGCACCAAATTACTGATGATAGTGAACAATTAATTGGAAAGGATGCAGAAGGAAGTGGCCACAACCTAATTTAAGATACTATCTTGGTATCTGTCTGGAGGAACTACAAAAACCATGAATACCTCAACGTCTCAGCCTAGACTCTGAATAGGCGCCCTGTGTTATGACTTTAGCCCACTTGCTCAGCACAATATAGCTGACAAATGTATGTAACAAGTTCTGATCATAGGTGCTACTTATTGTCATTGATGATGCAGAGCTGCTTCTGACCGTGAATCTGTTGTAAGTGACAATAACCGCGACAAAAAATCTGCACAATACTCACATTGGACTGCCAAAAAAAGGCTGATTCTGCTCTTCAACCAATGAAGCACAAGGTTTAGTTTAAAAGTTACAATATCTTGTGTAACAAGTTATTTTGTCAAAAATGTACCCAGTCATTCATATGTTGAGATCAACAAGTTCAGAAATATGTGCTCATAGAAAGTTTGTTCACATACTTTTTTTTAAAGAAACATTTCCTTCCATTACATATTCAACAACTTATGCTCAAGATGGGCACAGACATATACGTGTAGGTCTCATGCGAAGCATCAGTTATTATACAAAAGGAAAGTTAACCCTGTGCTTCATTAAGCACCATAACATAAAGGCATATAGAAGAAGTGAAATTTAGCATGTTGTCTCTTAATTTCAGAATTCAATGGAGGTGAGTGGTCACCTTCATGCCCCAACCACTCTACCCCCAAGGAAACAGCCTCTTGTTCCAATGGATAGGAGATGCTGGATGGGTCACAGAACCAGTCTGGGTCCTATGAAGATGAGATAATCTTTCAACCAAGCTGGGAATTGAACCCTGATTCCTTTTAATTAAAAATGGAAGGCAATGAACATTACTACCGAAACTCTCCAATTAAAGTCCATTTAACAGTTCTCAGGTTTTACATGTGTGCAGATGGACAGATTTTGCAAAGATAACAGATGTATTCTTGCAACCGTTCTTTGAGATTGAGCAAAAAATAGCATTTACTGTGACTCTGTATGGGTGGGACTTGGCATCTAAACAATGATGAACATACACTGAGGGTGACTGAGAACAAATTACTGAGAAGAGAGATTATCTTGGACACGAGTATGGGAAGTCCATTGTGGATAGTTGTGTCTCTAATATTTTAAAAATTCTTTCCCCTTTTCTTGAAGTCTTTAGCATGAGTTAATCTGTTTCTGAAATGCAGAAAGAGCACATACCTGGGAGCTGAACCGCTGACCACATCCATCCACAATGCAACGAAATGGCTTGTTCCCACCGTGACTCAGTACATGTCTCTCCAGCCATGAACGGGAACACGATGTACGGGCATACACCTTGCAGCCCACCCATAGGCACACATAATTCTCACACGACACCTGCGGGTTCACGTGCTTTGCCTGTAACATGTATGGTACTTGATGAGTTACAATTTGCTACCACAATGAACAACGGTGTGAATGTGGATCTAATCATATCGGTTCCCATTTACCCTACCCCACTCAACACTTAGAATGTTGATGACACTATTAATTCCAAATGGTGGGCATAATATCAGCCCACCAGAAACAAGGCCTGAAGGAAGAAAACAGATGTCAGGAACCTCATCCATAGCTGTTTCCGCAGACTTAGTGCATTACTGTACAGCTCTATAAACTTCACTTGCAAGTGATTCAATATGTTGACAATGTATTAGCATTTCAGCAGACTAATGCTGAATTAGTTTTGGTATTAGTAAGTAACTGGTAATCTTGGATAATAACCAGCCTGGAAATTTTGTATAACTGCCAGGTATTATTCATAATAACCAGATTATTCACTTCTACTATGACACATATCAATTCATGTGAGCTTTTAAGCCCTATTAATGCATGAGACTTACCTGCAGGTGCTCCAACAGACCGGTGCTGGAGTCGAAGTGCGTCTGACACTCTGACCAGCGGCAGACAATGGTGTCAGGTGATTCCACCTGTGAGCTGCTAGGTTTAGGAGGTACCACACTGCTACTACTGCTGCTGCTGTCACTAGCAATGGCAGGGAACCTGATGGTGGTTGGCACTGACAGGATTGGAGTAGGCTCATCACACAGTGGGGAAGCCACGCATTCTGTCTCAGACACGATAGTCTTTGGTTTTGGAATGGCTTCCTTCCCACTCTTAAACACTGTTTCAGATGAAACAACTTTAGGGGTGCCACCTGCAGAGGTTGTCAACCCAGGTTTTTGGGCACTTTCCGCAAAGGTGGAGAAGGATGGTGATTTTTGGGTGGTATATGGCGACAGCAGTGCATTCAACTTCTGAGATGATGTCGGAATATTGAGACCATTCCGCTTTACCTCCAGGAACTTTGAGACAGCAGATGAAGAAACCTTTCGTGCTGAAGCTACTGCCACCACTGGTCCAGTCTTTTTATCTGCTGCAACCTTCTGCAACACCTTCGAAGGCTTGCCATCAACAGAAGATATCACCCATGATGGAGAAGTGCCTCCACCAGAAATGGCATCTCTTTTAACGTCACTCCCTTTGGACAGTAATACATTCCTCGTGGGTGATTTAGCTCCTACTGACTTTGTACCCGAGAGCAAACTTGGAAAATACTTGTTGAGGCCAGCACTGGTTTCACAAATCTTGGGTTCCTTTCTCACCTGCTGCAAGCCAGAACCAGATTTCACAGCCAGCTCTTTCTTAACTCCATTGAGTGGCTTTACCTGTGCTTTGAAGTACTCCGTTATCTTCCCTTGCTGTGGCAGTTTGGCTGGTGGGGGCGCCTCGCCCTCATGACCCTTATTGTCAGCACTACAACACTTGCTCTTGGTGGCACAATGACTAGTAACTTTAACACTATTATTATTGCTGCTCGGATGTTCCACCTTTAGTCTCTTGGTTGCTGCAGTGGAAGCAGAGGCAGTCTTGTGGCTTGTAATGGCAGTTTGACGTTTCGACTTGAGGGGCAGATTGGCAATGACATTGGCAGTGACCGATGTTAGCGGGGTGGCAGTGACGGCAAGTGGTGGTGGCGGTGGCGGCGGTCCTTTGTCGCGCTCCTTTCCGCCCCATGGCCAGCAGGGTTCCTGTGTGTTGGGCGCCATAGCGGAGACCGTCTTGCAAGAGGGAGCGGACGTCGCCCAGTGACGGCTTTGCACTGGAGGTGTCACGATCCCGCAGTACGGGGGAGCCGGCAGAGCGAGCGTCGCGGTGGTGGCGACATTCTTACGGGGGGAGCAGTCGTCGCTGCCCTCAGAGGCCGAGGAGTGGGTGGACGCGGTGCTGTAGGGCGACCCTGGGTCTGTGATGTCGCTAGTGCCACTAGACGACGTCGAGCAGTCAGTGCAGCTGAGCGTCGCTACGCCGCTGAAAGCAAACACATCAGTTGGGCGGTCAAGGCCAGATCTCTGAGGTCAACAAACTCCGAAAGGTCATAGGCATCGCCGAGTGCATGCACCAGCATTTTATATTCCGGTCCCGCCAAGTGCAGCCACCGCGCGGCAACAAACTGAACTAACAGAGGTTATCGGATCGTTGCTGTAGAAGGTGGGGCGCAAAGGCCTTGAACGCAGGGACGGTAACTCGGGAACTGGGTCTATGGCAGCTAGAGATCTTAGCCAACCGCAGGTGCGAGGCAAAAGGCGACTGACGCACTATTCTTCTCAGCCTTTTCCTTAAGTCGATCGTGGTAGGAAATCAGTGCCTAGATGAATTACGTCAGATTTAACAAAGGCCAAGTCGTTTGCGTGCGTCAAATGAAAGCAAGTTGCGCTGTTGAGACGTCTGGAGCATAGCAGCCTTTAACGTATGTGCGCATTATAACATTCGGCACATCCTTCCTGGGCAAAGAGAACTCAGAAAAGAAAAAAAATTGTAAGTCATCTTCACGGCATTTTTGCCTGCAATGTGGCAGCCCGAAACATGCTCATAACATTCTCATGCATTTTGAGTGTGTCGACACACAACAATTTCGTAAAAATACGGCATATAATGGACACTTCACATGAAGACCTACATGCGTTTCTGTGCGCGTATCAGGCGTAAATCATTAAATATTTATTTGCCCATATGTTCATAGCAGGAAGGTCGCGGGTTCAAGTCCCGATGAGGTCATTGGATTTTTTTCAATTTACCTAATCCTTCCAACCGCACTATGGCCCTGGGGTCGACTCAGCCTCTAACAGAAATGAGTACCAGGAATTAATTAAATAATTTTCCTGGGGAGTAAAGCGCAGCCGGCGCGTGGGGCTGACAACCTTACCACCATCTCTGAGCCGACTGTCTAGCCCAGTCGTGTCAAACATGCGGCCCCCATAGCCAGAAAATTTTAGTAGAAATGTTTTTTGTAAAGACAATTTTCCAACAGACCAGAAGACAAGAAGTCTCGCGCAGACATAAATTAGTAGGCTGCAGGAAATTCAATGTTTTGCTATTTCTAACATAATTTCTTGTGTAATCTCTCTTTTTACATATTGAAAAGCTATTTGATACTTGTCAAAAATGGCATTCTCTTGCTTTTTAAAACTCTAAGATATGTGACTTTAGGTAATTATATTGAAATTATTCCTAAATAATAAATAGAATTAAATTTCCTTGTAGCAAAATCTAATGTATATTTCCATTTTGAAGTGCGGCCCTGGACTATTATTTATAGGGCTGAGGTGGCCCTCTGTACAAGTTGAGTTTGACATGCCTGGTCTAAACAATGTGGGACCCTCAACGTCTCACAACCCTAGGGCCTTCACGGCCTCGTACGGGGATGGCTTTACTTTTTTTTTTACTTTTTATGGTCATAGCAAAAGTTTGAGATAAAATAAAACAGGCATGTTATGCCCGTATAATTATACAAAATGGGGCGCACACTACAGCTGTCATGCTCTGCAGGGTGTGAGGTTCTCACAGTGGTGCTTATGAAGAGTTCTATCTTCTGGGATATACTGCTGTGTAGTCCGGTAAAAGTCAAACGACGTTCCGGAGAAACACATCGCCCTCATCTCCAGGGATGTAAGTCAAGAAAGTGTCAGGCAGCAAAGCTCTACAGACTACACGTTCCTTCCAAAAGTCGGTTAACTTTCATCGGGCAAAACGGCGTTTCATCATTAACCTTCATTACCTACCTGGTCCAACATAGTCTTCTAGAATGAAACGTCGTGTAGCTTGATAGGTATCAACGTTTCGGAGGAACGTGCTGCCTCCATCTTCAGGAGAGAATCTCAATGTTATCACTTACTTACCAAGCCACAAAGGTGTCACAAACGAGAATACGGCGACCTTCCAGTCCACTGTAATATCAGTGTTTTGCGTGTGAGGTTCAGAGGACACGCCACATCCATACAGATGTACAGTTGCTCAACCACTCAGTGAAGTTGCCACTTTTATTAAGGACCATTACAATGCTCACAAAGCATGCCACCAGACCCTGTCCACGACCTCTCATCCTATTTCTTTAAGACCCGTATTAACATTATCCTCCTATCTACGGCTTGGTCTTGTGAGAGGTCTCTTCCCTTTAGGTTTCCCTACTGAAATCTGTACGCATTTCTGATCACCATGCGTGCTACATGCCCGGCCCATCTGTATAACGACCTACACTTGCCAGACATCAGACACGGGAGCAAGAAGTGGATGTACCTAGCGGCAGTAGACTGCAGATACCGCACTCCTCACAGGGCTCTCTTCACGGGCCCCACTATGTAGCGTCCCAACAGTCAAACTGACGTCTTCTGGGTTGGGACATAGACCCTGACGACGGGGCCTGCGTGTTCCTCCTGCAGGGTGTTACATGACTCTTCACCCCCGTGAAAACCCCTACTATATTTATACGTTTAATTTTAGACCTTTATGGGGGGACGGTGTTCAAAATACTTGTAGATAGGGCATTCCAAACAGAAACCGTGTTTTTAATGTGTCTGAAGTTGCCATACCAATATTGACCTTCTAAATCGTGATGTCTGAGGTATACGATAAAATAAAACTAGATTGACTTAATTTTTGAACTTCGGATCGTTAAAATACGAGACTTACAGCACAGACCCGTTCTAAGAACAATGTTATGCCCACGCAACGCGAGAGCGCGCGCGCACACACGGAACATGTGAGAATTGAACACAATGTGACTCAGACACGCAACATTAGCAACCGATGAGCACCTCACTTGTACAAGCCGCCCACAGTGCCACTACAAAGCTAACAGCTTCGCGGAGTAGAGCCTTCTCCAGCCTAGCGCGCAAACGCCCTGCTTCCTACGAGCCCCGTAGCTTCGTTAGCATGCTCAGTAGAGTCCACCGATACCCATATGCATCCAAACCCTCCAATCCAATATATTTAAGGCATGTTTTAATATTATCCCCCACCCACTCTTAGGTCTTCCTAATGGTCTCTTTCTTACAGGTTTCCTTGCCAAAAACTTGCACGCATATATCAACTGTTTTATGTATGCCACATGCCCGGCCTACTGTATCCTCACTGATCCGCCCATCATAATAATAATTGAACGGTACAAATTATCAAACTCTTTCTCTACTGCCCTTTCACTTTCACTCTCATTGGTCCAAATATTCCCTTACTGTGAGAGTCCAACTTTCTTATCCGTAAAAATTACTTACTCATGGAGCTGAACCCTTCTTGAGGAGCCGCCAATTCTGCAGCTACTCAAGAATTTCCCAGCATTTTGTGGAAACCGAAGGTTCATTATCGTGTTCACAAGAACCCTCCACTGGTCCCTATCCGGAGCCAGATCAATCCAATCCATACCATCCCATCCCTCTAAGATATATTTTAATCTTCCCACTCCCCTACGCCTTGGTCTTCCCAGTGGGCTCTTTTCTTCTAGCTTTCCCACCAATATTCTTCTTCTCCCCCAATCGTGCTACATGACCTGTCCATCTCATCCTCCTTGATTTTATCATTCTAATTATACTAGGAGAAAAGGACAAGTTATGAAGCTCCTCGTTATGCAGTTTTCTCCAACCTCCTGTCACTTCATCTCTCTTCGGTCCAAATACGTATATTCTCCTCAACACCCTCAGTCTATGTTCCTCCCTTAATGTCAGAGGCAAAAGTTTCACAATCATCCAGAACCACAGGCAAAATTATAGTTTTGTACATTCTAATTTTTATGTTTTTGGACAGCAGACGAGAAGGAAAAAGGTTCTGGATTGAATGGTAGCAAGCATTATCTGATTTCAATCTCCTCTTAATTTCCTCCTGAATCAGGTTTTGATTTGTTATCGTTGTTCCCAAATACCTGAACGGTGCCACATTTTCAAAACATCTGTTTTCAATCTTTATGTCATCATTTTGTCCCGCATTTGGGTGACGAGACAGCAACGTATACTTAGTTTTCTCTGTGTTTACTTATAAACCAACCTCCTTACTTGCGTAAATTAAAGTTTGTGTGTTTTTCTTTATGGTATCTATATTATCACCCTGTAGATTCATAGCATCGGCCTAGACCAACAACTGATGTGTCCCGTTTAATTTCAGTCCCACCTGGTTTTCCTGTACCTTCCTAATGGCATATTCTAAAGCAAAATTGAAAAGGAGTGGCGATAAAGCATCTCCTTCTTTTAGACCATTCTGGATAGGAAATTTATCAGACAAATGTTTACCTATATGGACTTTACTATACGTTGCGTTTAAACATATTTTAATCAGCCTAACTAGTTTCATGAGTATCCCAAACTCTATCAGAATATTGTAAAATACTTCCCTCCTAACTGAATCATAGACTTTCTTGAAGTCTACAAATAGCTGATGTACTGCCTCATTGTACTCCAATTTTTTCTCCAATATCTGACGAATGCAAAAGATTTGATCTGTAGTTTATCTGTTACGTCGAAACCCACACTGATGATCCCCAATAATTTCATTTATATCCACAAAAATTAACAAGAAAAAATACAAGTAGAAAGTAAAGGGTTTCTGACGATGGTGTATTACACTCAGTATTACTGGGTTTTTGGACTTCGTCCATCGTCCTGTAGTCTAAAAACTAGAGAACACGATATAACCCACTACATCGTGTCCCCTTAATTCTTAGAACACCGGACGATGGACGAAGTCCAAAAACCCAACATTTTTAAGAAAAAAATAGTTTTGTATATTTAAATCTTTACGCTTAAAGAAACAGACGGAAGATTCTACACTAAATGGCAGCCAGTATTCTTCAGATTTCATTAATCTGCTCTCAATTTCCTCACGAACCCTGTTCCGATTTGTTTTTGTTCCCAAATACTTGCCATATGATGCTATGATTTCATTCTGCATTCTGGTGACAAGACATCAATAAGTACGCATTTCAGTTTATCTCTAGGCCATCCTCCTTCGAACCGTCTATTCAAGATTCTGTGCCTTTCTTTACGGCATTTACGCCATCCCTGATAAATTTAACATCATTAGCAAACACCAGAACCTAATGCGTTATCGTTCAATATCAATCCCTTCCTTTTCCTGGGGCAGGGGGTGGCGGGATCGATTCTCGATGAAACTCACTGGATTTTTCAATTTACCTAATCCTTTTTCAGCAGCGCTACGGCCCTCTAACAGAAATGGGTACCACCGTCATCTGTGAGCCGACTGACTAGAAAACGTGGCAGCTTCGACGTCTCACAACCCCATGGGTCTCCACGGCACGTTACAGGGCTAAATTTACCCATTTTTACCTGTTTTTTCTTAGTAATGGCGTATTCAGAACAGGAAATGCACGGCACGCATGTTGACCTATACAGACTTTACTATAGGTTTCATGTAAACATAATGAATTAGCTTAACTAGCTGCATGGGAACAGCGAAATATGAAACAATGCTGTACGACTTCCCCAAAGGAATCACAGGCTTTTTCGAGGTCAATAAATAGTTGATGTGTCTGAATGTACGTCCATTACATCTTCTCCAATATCTCATGAACGCAAAAATATCTGATGAATCACCTCACATTCCTCAGTGTTTGACACGTGTTTCCAAACACAGAGAGGAGACGTGTGACGCCAGTCCGTTAACACGCGCTCGCACAAGCAAGCAGTACCTTTTTTTGTTCTCGAATAATTTTGAATAAAACAAAACTATATGCATTATATACGTAAATACTTTAAAGACATATGGACGTGTCCATACTTCGAGACATGTGTCTCGCCTGTATCATTCGATATATACTTACGGCGATAATGAAGGGCTCGGATAATTTGCCAAAACTTCGTAAGGGGCTCGGCGCGAGCTGCTTCGGGCCATCCCGAAGCACGTGCCTGCCATCAGACATATCTGGCGGCAGTGCCGCAAGTTAAAACGGGCGTCATGCTGGTTTAATTTGGAAACCGTCAACGAATATATGACAAATATCGGTCAACGGCTTCAGGAGTCTGGCAGGACACGCTGCACAAAGCAAGCAAGACGTGCGCCCTTGTTTTCCCGTAGCCGTGTGCAGACTGCACTGGGCACACGTGGCGACATTACCGCGGCTGCCAACAGAACCACATTAAAGTCTACTGAATTTCGCTTTCTTTTTCCTTATGCGGGCAATTTTTAAACACTGTCTGTAACTAGAATATATACCGTCGTATAGCTCAAGCGGTTAGTCGCTGGCTTCCCATCGCGGCGGCCCGGGTTCGATCCCGGGTCTGGTCAAGTGGGATTTGTGGGGGACAAAGTGGCGCTGGGCCAGGTTTTCTCCCAGTACTTCGGTCTCCCCTGCCAATCTTCATTCCACCAATTGCTCCACACTCACCCTCACCTATCATCTGGGGCTGGTACAATAGGCCAAAAGTGGCCGCAGTACAAGAGACTTAGTCCCATCCCACTAGCAGTAAAAAAAAATACCGTCGTATGATACGATGACGAAGTGAAATGGATTTGGAAGGAAGTGGCCGTGAACTAATCAAAGTAGTCCCAGCACTTGCCCAGAGTGGCTGAGGGAAACCACGATATACCTCAGTCGGGATTGCCGGTGTCCCAGTCAATATTCGACCCAAGAACCTCTCGAGTGTTACCGCTGCCTCCCCGTTTGGTCTGAATTGGCCACGAAATTACGTGCGATGTTAGTTCTAACATTCCCCAGTACATGGTTCGACACTGGGGTTCGTTCTGATGACTGGATTTACTGAACACTTACAACTCGTAACCACAAGTAACAATAACAGGTTCACGGATCTACACACCCTACAGATCACCAAACTGCAGCACACATAAAGGCTTCTATTCTTCACCAGCCCTTGCTGGTTTACGGCTCATAACAATGGATATTCCTCTGCATCCGTACTCACGTCCCTGCTGAATGGCGATGAATAACATGTCTACTGGCCGTTGTCTACCAACGGCTCTCTCTTCTGGCTTTCATGTCACAATATGTTGATAGTACAACGCCTGGGTCTGAGAGGCATGATCACCCTGTGTGGCTGCCCGCCCCGTGTCTGGGTCTGAGACTCAGAATCACCCTGTGTGGCTGCCTGCTCCGTGTCTGGTCGCGGGCGGTCAATGTACTCTGCCGTCAAGGCCACCAGCACAGAGACATTCCTCGTGCACCGTGGCCTATTTCATCGCAAGGGGATGTTGGCCCTGGTCATGACTGCGGCGTGATGACGACAGACCAGATGGCTCCGTATGTGGAATGGGAGGTATTCAGGGTCTTAGCAGTGCTCACTAGCCTCGATGTCTATGTAAATCCACGCAATGTGCGGTTCAAGCGGAAGGTAATGTCACGAAAGGAAGCGTCCAGCAGGGGGGTCTATTGCTATTTAACAACACTGTCATTAACTGTAAACATTAACGGTAAAGCAGTCTGCTTTACCGTTTCTCACGGTGTTGTCGCTTGCAGAATTCTTATACTTTTTCTTCTACCCTGAAGATGGGGGCGATACGTTCCTCCGAAACGTCGGTTAACACCACATATACACGGTGCCAAATCCCAGAAGACTGCTTTCTTCATAGTCACCGCCGNCATAAGAATCTAGTTTGTACGTCACAGGGAACACAATACGTCTCCGCTACAAAGCCCAACCGTTCAATGCTGTTCAGAGAAATAATCACTGTTTACTGTGAGAACTACATGAAACACATAAAGACACTCCGTGGGCAGAATACAGAGTTTTAGTGTGTTAAAGCAGGTGGTGCATGCAGTGACCACTTGGCTTTAAACGGTTAGCCAAGATGTCTGAAGACTGGTGTCCCTCACATGTAGTGAACCTGGAGATCTATTGTGTCTACAATGTCTCTGGGAGGATATGATCGTGATAATGATGATGAGGGCCAAATCCGCTATACTGGAGATCTCAAGGACTTCTCTTCAGTTCGGCTCCCTATTCACGTTATTGCGATAACGTAGCCTTAGAGATCTTTAGGACAGGCATTAGGAAACTTGTAAAGAACAAACAACAGGAAGTTTGGGGAACAACTAGTCAAGGTCAAAGTCGCATTGCGACTGACGGTCGGCCAGTCAGTAAGTCTTAGTGTCGAGCAACATTTATTTATTACTGTTTATGGTCTTGTGTTTCGTGGGACGCCCTCTCTGACTAGAGAATGGGTCTGTCTTTTCTATATGCTGCTGGCCCTTGACAGCGCAGTCTTTCTGGGGTCCGAGTCCCTTGGCACTCGCGACCATATTTTACTGTCTCAGATTTGAGACTTCCCTTTTCTTCGCCTCCTACACGACTCGCAGGGTCACGGTGGAGGTATTCGACCCCTCCACCACACGGGTTAACAGCCTAGTTTCCTTCGATAAGATACGGACCCAATTGAAAAAGACGCGTCCAACAATTCTTCTGTTGTTGCGTATGTATTCGTTGCAGCGGTAACGATTTTAACGAGCCGTAACCTAGCAACGATGGGGGGTTACACACAGAAACACAGTGACTGGCGAGACTTATGAAGTATGCCGCTGAGATGGGCTCAGCTGCCATGATATACATACCAATGTTACATAAAGAATGGTTCAGGCGCTCAAAAATGAATATGAGGAATACACAGACACACAGCGTGGTGATCGCATAAGCCTACTTTTATTTTTTAAAAATAAGGGAAGTAGGCTCAAACTAGCTAGACTGCCGGCGAGATCGCAGAGGTCGGCACGCGCACTTGCTATGAGTCTGGGGGGGGGGGGTCTGAGGGCTCCCCGACAGACTGCCCCTTCCGTTCGTCTGGTACGGACAGATTAGACAGAATGACCTTTCTGAGGTGAGCTACTGTGTGGCTAGGCAACAGAAGACAGACAATGAGCAGGGTCCCTACTACTGTAGACTGAAATTTAATGTTAACACTTGGAAGGGACATAATAATATGGAATTTCCATGTCAACATTAGGAAAGCTATATTAGAGTGGAATTATGTTAACAATGGGAAGGCTCAATTACGGCGGAACTGCGACGTTAAATTACAGCGGAATTGTGATGTTAACATTGGGAGGGCTACATTAAAAGCTTTGCGCCCTTGCCGCTTTATCCAAGCCCCTATTAGATAAGAGCAAGTGGGCCCAAGAGCCAGTCTGGCAGCTGTGAACGAGAAAAAAAAAAACTTTGTCCCTTTTGCGAATGGAATCGTGATTCCTACGTCATACAGCCCGGAGTTTCGTCACTACAGAGTTAGTAACATGGGATCTGGATATATAGTCTATGCTAGAATCTCTGACCCGGGTTCGATACCGGGGTCTGGTTAAGTGGGATTTGTGGTGGACAAAGTTGCGCTGGGGCAGGTTTCCTCCGAGTACTTATGTTTCCCCTGCCCATCTTCATTCCGCCAGTTGCTCCTCAATCACCCTCACCTATCATCTGGGGCTGGTACAATAGGCCAGAAGTGGCCGCAGTACAAGGGACTTAGTTCCACCCCACTAGCAACAAAAAAACATGGGATCTGGATATACAGCCTATGCAAACATCTCTGACGGCACATCATATCTTAAGCAGGCAACGTTAAAGAAGGAAAATCGTGTGCTCAGCAATATCTCCGGCGTGGCGATTTCGTTTCCCACTTTACGCTGAAATCAAAATCTAGTGACTTTCTAACGGCGATGTCACGATATACGTCAGTAACAGATGACGACGCATACTTGAAAATGTTTAGACACAGTTTACCAAACTAACATTTCCTCCAGAACCGAATAAAACCACGAAAACTACCTTCGCCGGTCGCAGGATATACCGGAAGCAGTTAAAGTTTACCGTTAATATATACAACACCTAAACGTGGACCCAACACGTGCAGTTGCATGGTATGGAAATCGAAAGAGTTCGGCCCCTACTTCCAACAAGACACATACCATATCAGTTACAAAGTTCAATCGCTCTGGACTGCGAGGATATACATATGCACTGTGCATGTGGACAGAGATAATCTGCAGCCGATAGGAAGAGTCTACGTGTAGGTTGAACGTGGAGTAGACTCGTGAGGAAACCGGCACCGAGACTCCGATGGGACGAACACTAACAGTAATAAACAATTCTGCGGCTGTGGGTGTCAACTGAGCCAGGCGAGATCTGAACTTGAATGTAATTATGGTCTATCATAGTAGACATGTCATGAACCCCACTGTGTACGGTTCAATCTAGACATGCCACGAACCGAACAGTGTGTGGTTCAATCTAGACATACCATGAACAACATCACAGTGTATGGTTCAATCTAGACATACCATGAACATCACAGTGTATGGTTCAATCTAGACATACCGTGAACAACATCACAGTGTATGGTTCAATCTAGACATAGTATGAACAACATCACAGTGTATGGTTCAATCTAGATATACTATGAACAGCATCACAGTGTATGGTTCAATCTAGACATACCAGGAACAACATCACAGTGTATGGTTCAATCTAGACATACCTTGAACAACCTCACAGTGTATGGTTTAATCTGGATACTCGTAAGCCATGGGCAACATCACAGTGCATATATAATTCTAGAGCAGCCACAAGGATCAAGCGGAATACAAAACCAAAAACGTTTCTCAATAAGTACTCACAGTGTATTGATCAATCTAGAGCAGCCACAAGGATCAAGCGGAATACAAAACCAAAAACGTTTCTCAATAAGTACTCACAGTGTATTGATCAATCTAGAGCAGCCACAAGGATCAAGCGGAATACAAAACCAAAAACGTTTCTCAATAAGTACTCACAGTGTATTGATCAATCTAGAGCAGCCACAAGGATCAAGCGGAGTAGAAAACCCAAAACGCTTCTCAATAAGTACTATCACTTAAACTTACTTTCTTCGCAAGTAAATACAGGCCTAATACAATGGCCGTGCGTCTGAACGTGTTTGTGGGTCTCCAAATACTTGTTTGAGCCATGTGACTGGCCGTCACAAAACATCCAGCTGCCGGAAACACCGAATGTCGGTTTGTATCAATTAGCTCTTCTCTGTATTCGGAAGGTTGTGGCTTCCAATCCCGGCCAGGACACCGTCCAATCTGTGAATTTTCTGGGTTTCTTCGTTCCCCGTAGTCATAACCTAAGACATCTCTAGTTACTTTAGGGCCACTTCCTTCCACACCCTGTCCAATTCATTACTCTCTATTTCATTAAAATTCGACGCTATGCAATGCAAGCCACTGAAAGCTTCCTAAATACAGTAAACTTTCGCTTTTCCGGTTACAGTTAATCCGGATAGAAAGATGAAAAAGACTGTTCACAGTTTAGAACATACTTTAAAAGACATATATAATTTAAGAAGGTTGATGAGTTACTTGTCCGTTCAGACAAAACTTCACAGTTTCTTCAAACGTGCACTGTTACGTTCAAAAACCAAGTACAATTTCTGAGTCGTCTATTAATGGAAAAATGTACTGTCTTTTTGTTTTTTTAAAATAAGGATTCTAAGATGATATCTCTTATTTATTTTCATCAGCACTATGTATATCATTACACTTTCAATTTATTTGTGTTCTAAATTTTTCTTGCCTTTCGGGGTTACCTTTTGCTTTACTAATCCGGATTAGCGAGGGTTCACTGTCCTCCAGAAATGATCAAATACATACCTCTACAGAGCAGTAATGGATCCGCGAACGTCTGAGATGTGAACACTAATATCCCACGTAAGAACGTGTTCAAGCAACGTTCTGTGGCAGGCAGAAAAATATCTTATGAACAGAACTTAAAACAACATGGCCACCAAGAGTAATCTGTATCTGGCTTCAGTTTCGTAACGTCTGGCAGAGAGAATTGCGAAACTCTGTACGGCGCTGATCCTAGCGTTATCCCAAATGTTGCATGAAACGGACACATCACAAATGTGGGGACAGTGGGAAACGCTGGGGGCATGTTTCACCATTTTGAGTCGGTACAATTTGTTGTGGCGTATTTTACAACGCTGTCAGTATCTACACTGTATAGCGTCGAGTGGTACCATGTCTCATGAATTATGAACTAGAAGGGATTTGGAAGGCTCGGTAGCAGGCTAATCGAGGTACCATCCTGGGATGTCTGGGAGGGCTGAAGAAAATCACAAAGACCTCAGTAAGGATGACCGGTGCCCAGGTCCACATTCGAACCGGGCACCTTTCAAATACGAATCTACAGCGTTTCAGCTACCAGTACTGGATATAAACCACAAAGTTACACAACGTTTTAACTTACCGTGTTTTGGTGGTGTGTGTACATATTTCGGCATTTCAATACAAGTGGGCAAGGTAAAGTTATATCCCTATGCTTAACCAATTAAGCACTACGCCCTGAAGATGTATGGGGGAGTGGATGTACAGATCCACGTTTTCTAGGCCTCGGAACTAGTTGAGGGTGAGTGGTCAGCTTCACGCCCCGGACGATTTACCCCTGGTACAAATTTGATAAGACGCTGGATGGGCCCTAAAACCGGGCGGGACGACGTGGACAGGAGAAAAATCTTGACCCTACTTGGACTCGAACTCCGACTACTCGGCCTTCAACTCCGAAGTCAGTCGCTATACCGACTGAAGAAAAGTGAGTGCTACAGCTTTTTATGAGCAACTGCAATTTGATAAGTTTGTTTAGGGCATAAACACTTCAAAACATGAAGTTCATGCAAATAATATTTAAAAACTCAGTTCCGACCTCACAGTAAATACACTGCGTCTTCTTCCCAACCAGTTATTATTGCTTACGGAAATAATCGGCGTTTACTTTGGGAACCAAGCAGAACAAATAAATGCACTACAGGCGCATAATGAAGAGTTTTTATTTCTAATGTTGCAGAAGATGGTAGAGCCGACCCCAGTGGTCACGCAGTCTAAGGCATGAACTGCCTTTCGCCCGCTCAAACACTGGGATCGTGGGTTCGAATCCCACTTGAGGCATGGATGTCTGTGTGCGTTTATTCTGTGTTTGTGTTATCCTGTGTGCAGGTAGCTGCCTTGCGACGGGCTGGCCCCCGTCCAAGGAGTCCTACCGACAGTATTAACTTACTTACTCATGGAGCTGAGGCCTTCTTGAGGAGAAGCCAAATCTGCAGCTACTCAAGAATTTCCCAACATTCTATGGAACCAGAAGTTTCATTACCGTGTTCACAAGAGCCCTCCACTGGTCCCTATCTTGAGCCAGATCAATCCAATCCATACCATCCCATCTTCTCTCTCCAAGATCCATTTTAATATTGCCCACACACCTACGCCTTGGTCTTCCCAATGGTCTCTTTCCTTCCGGTTTTCCCACCAATATCCTACATGCATTCCTCTCCTCCCCATTCGTGCTACATGACCTGTCCATCTCATCCTCCTTGACTTGATCATTCTAATTATACTTGGCGAAGAGTATAAGTTATGAAGCTCCAACAGTAAAAAGGATTAAAAAACTGAAAAAGCGGCCAAGGGTCAGCAAAGGGCTGCAGAGCCACAGAGACAGATAGGTGGGAGATACAGTTGCCATTAAGCATTAAGGGGCTAAGGAGGTCGATGCAAACGTCACACTTGTGCCACTTCCTCTATAGACAGATGTGGAATTATTTAAAAATGACCATACATGTGACACCGTGAAGTATGACAGAAAAGTAGTTACGTTTCGGAGAGAATGCAGGGCGAAAAGTATGGTACAGATATAGGGAGATGGCGGTAGAAGGCAGGACTGTGAGTCGCAAGACTAAGACGTCATATCCCATAAAATGGGGGATCTTCATATTCACTCGGTGAAAACCTCGCATCCCACATTTCGCGCCAGCACGACGAAACGTACAATTACAAAAAGCTCTGGGAGGAACTAATCAAAGCCAAAGTTACTTTACGACTGCCGGTTTACCTCCAATCAGTTCATCTTGGCGTCAAGCAAGTTGAGACTCACGACCAGATATTTTTTCAGCTAAACCTTTACGGTAACAGTCTTTATGTAACTTCCTCTCTGACGAGAAGATGGGTTTCTCTCTTATGAATATGCTTGGCCTTCCGTCAAGTGTACGTAAAGCAAATATTGCATGTTATTGAAAATTCATGCTTTTGTCCTCTGTCAGCACAGGCTTTGCAAAACATGCCTATCTCACTTATGCTACAACGGCAGTTTAGTAACTTGAACGGTCGTAAGCCTGACCACGCCAAGTTTAAGCGAGGGTATTCCTTGCAGCGAGCACATGTTCACAGAACCGCTGCCTAGCAATATTTAGGGGGACACATAACAATATAAACTTCCTTTTTCAGAATTAAGAAATCAGATTAAAAAGTTAAACTGATGTTTTATAAAGTTCTGAGAAATTTGATACAACTGTGTAGAGAGTATCAGCTTTTAGTGAGGAGTCCACTACGGAGTGAACGACATTTCCCACTTTGTGCTAACGATTAGATGCAGAATAAAAAACGCAGACCGCTGTGTGCGGGGCTGCACAGCCTACGAAGACTCTTGGACGTCATACACAAACACTAGTTAAAGTATAGTCAGCTCAATCGTCACGACTATTTCTCTAAGATGCATGCTACTATTATCCTTCCATTTCCTTTTTCGACGTTCTAACTGGTCATCTTCCCAAATATTTCTCTGCACCGAAGTTTTGAATGCACTTGCTATTGCACTCACCCAAGCTACATATCCAGCCCATCATGGATCTGCTTTCCTCAGCATGTTGTTCTCAAACACTCTGCAAAGTGGACGGGGAAGGAGCAGTTTCCGGGCCTCTCTGGTGAAAAGTTACGAAGATGCGCCCAAGTAAGTCCGCACGTAATAACTCGAGCACCGTTGAACGGATATTCAAGAAACTTGACACCGGAGAAAATATATTAAAAGTTGTCGACGCATGGCAATTTTGGTTACAATCAGAAAATGATAACGGACACTTCACAGGAAGGCCTACAAGTGCATTTGGGTGCATCGCAAGCGTAACCCGAGTGGCCGAGCCGTAACTCAACCGGTTAGTTGCTGGCTTCCCACCGCGGCGGCCCGGGTTCGATCCCGGGTCTGGTCAAGAGGGATTTGTGGTGGACAAAGTGGCGCTGGAGCAGGTTTTCTCAGAGTACTTCGGTTTCCCTTGCCAATCTTCATTCCACCAACTGCTCCACAATCACCCTCACCTATCATCTGAGGCTGATACGTGCAATAGGCCAGAAGTGGCCGCAGTACAAGGGACTTAGTCCCACCCCACTAGCAATAAAAAATAGCGTAACCCGCAGAATACTCACATGGACGACACAAACGTCGGAAAGAAAATGAAATATTTTATGTCCAGTACAATTTCTCCCCAAGTCTTGCGGTTTTCGAGATAAATAAACAGAAGGGAGAGGACCGCCCCTGGGTTGTTACGCTACGCGCACATTTCCCAACTTGTAGGCCTGTGTGAACAATGACAACAACAATCGCACAACACAGAAACAACTCACCGAATCACAACAGCGCTCTCTGGGCAGCTGTTACTTAAAAAAGTCAAATGTTCAACACATCTGAAAGTTCATCGGCGTCAAAACAAAG
Source organism: Cryptotermes secundus (assembly GCF_002891405.2). Classification (NCBI taxonomy): domain Eukaryota; kingdom Metazoa; phylum Arthropoda; class Insecta; order Blattodea; family Kalotermitidae; genus Cryptotermes; species Cryptotermes secundus. The sequence goes on from NW_019725849.1 coordinate 318,189, forward strand.
TCTATTAGACTACTTACTTGCCGCTGTGACTCATTGCGCTGGCGACTTGCGACTGATGCCCTGTCGGCCCGTGGGGCACATCTCCCGGACGGCTCTCTGGGAGGCACTCTTCGCCCAGTGTACCTTTTCTGAAATCCTATTTCCCCGGATCTCCGCCGTTTGAGTTCACAAATAAAAACTACCAGGCCTGAAAACTGAAACCGGTACGAAATACTGTTAAGATAGTGAGACCACGATGGGTTGGGCACGTAGCAAGGATATGTGGCGAGAATTCTGGGAAATAGCAGTCTTTTAATGTTAAAGTAGACGGTACACATAATTACAACTTACATGTAATTAGGCCGCGCCATAGCTCAAGCGGTTAGTCGCTGGCTTCCCACCGCGGTGGCCCGGGTTCGATCCCGGGGTCTGGTCAAGTGGGATTTGTGGTGGACAAAGTGGCGCTGGGGCAGGTTTTCTCAGAGTACTTTGGTTTCCCCTGCCAATCTTCATTCCACCAATTGCTCCACAATCACCCTCACCTATCATCTGGAGCTGGTACAATAGGCCAGAAGTGGCCGCAGTACAAGGGACTTACTCCCACCCCACTAGCAATAAAAAACTACATGTAATGATATAATATTTACAATGGACCCACTATCCTGAGGTTCCTCGTAGTTCTCCTCAGTCCCTCGGGGCAAATAGCGGCATAGTACCTCGATTAGGCCACGACTTCCTTCCAAATCCTTTAAAATTAATTATTCAGTAATCTTATCATTCGACAGTACACTGCTTGCGCTAGTGGAAGCTTCATTAAATAAAGAACAAAAAAACTGACTCACACAAAGACGCCAAGTTTCACACTCAGACAAAACCACTCAGGGTATACATACACAATGAAAAGCGGCCTCCGTAGTCTAGAGGTAACGTTCCCACCTCATGACTCGTAGTACGCGGGTTCAAACCCGGCGGAGGTCGTCGAATTTTTAAGGGCGGAAAAATTCAGGGAACAAGTCCTCCGGGAGGGACTTTAAGCCGTGGGTCCCGTGTCGTAGCTTTACGGCACGTAAAAGAACCTCATATCTCCAAAGGAGGTCACTGAGCCAAATTACGGACATTTCCCGCCCGACAGCAGTCACTAATACCTCCGGTAGATGGGGGAAGCATTATAGATACCTCTCAGCCAGTAGAGCCGGTCTCCCTGGCTGGGCGGGACTGATGGTAAGCACCAATACCGGCAGGATATAGGGACTGGTAGAAATCGTAGAGGGAAGCACAATGGACCACTACAGGTCTAAGTGCATGGGGAAACCCACCCTCTCTAATAACTAACTAACTAACTAACTAACTACACAATGAAATTATGATGATGCTGTGCGCCGGGAGATCCCTGGAAGCAGATCCCTGGTTGACTGTAGCAGGATCTGCCGTCAGCTGTTATCATTCTCATGAAAGATATGCTTATTTACATCAGTCTCTTGAAACCTGTGTTTTGTTCTGATACAAATGGATTCGTACGCCGGGCCCCTACTCATTTCTCTCTCTCTTACACACACACACACACACACACACACACGCAGAGACTGCCACACTTGAGGATGAATACCTGGAGATTCGACCAACTGCAATTCGTAGGGTGGAGGGGCCGGTGCCCGGTTCAGAACAGGGGTAGTGGATACAGCCATGTTATCAAAACTGTCCTTTTCAAGGCCACCGAGTACACTAAGAAACCACCAGCAATCGGTGTCTCCAGCCAGTCACCGCTCCAAGTACTCACCGGGTACCACTCCTCACTCTTCTCTCCGTGTCTGTCGGTCGAAGACATATATTCATGAACACTGAGTCATCCCAGTCACTTCGACCCTGAAGACAGAGGTAGCATGTATTCGCGGAACGTCGAGAAATGCCCACATCCACATGGTACAAAACCCAAGAGCGACAACCACTGTGTAAGTCAGCGAAGCGCATTTAATGGCAGATGTGACGTAAGAAGACAGACGCCACGCAGCAAAATGTGGATCGAGAAGCTTCGTACAGTGGAAATCCCGGCCAGGATCATATGGATGGAAATGAATTAAGGGTATTTCATTTAAGTAATTAGCATAATTTAAGCATCCACACAAGCCATGTGTAAAGCATGGAAGCTCACAGCATACCAAGACAGATAATTGATTGCATAGGCTGTTATTCGAGAGGCACTCGGCTCAAATCTGGGCCGGAACACCGACTACACTTACTGAAATTGTCATGGTTTCTCCCAGTCCCTCAATAAAAATGCCGTGATAGTACCTCGATCACACCACGAAAGATTCCTTCCAAATTATTTCGAATGATATCCTCTCATACGTGACCGTTTTTTATGATGCACTCCACGAAAATTCTATATCCATTTCTTGTCTCCTGCATCCTAACCACATAGCCAGCCACCTCTGGGCCGCGTCAGTTTACTATGGTAACCTGTTATACAGAAAGTTACGAGAGAAATAAGAGACCAGGGTTCACAACTGTACGCAACAAGTAGCAAAACCGATCTTCTACGCAAATTTTGCTGGCCACGTTGGGGTGACGATCGGTGGTGAACTGCACAGCAACAACAAACATATCCTGAACGGATTCCGCAGTGATCCTATCTTCAACCCGACACCATCGTTCCCAGGAAGTCGGGGGTGCTTCTGCTGCGGCTTCGTCCTAGAAAACCTTTCAGGGTGTACCATCATCAGTGACAGATCTGTGTGTCGATATTATTTTCAACATGCAATGGGAACCCGGATCTTCATACCAACCATCTGGAACTCATAGAGCTACTCTTCTATAAAGCAAAATGTACCATCAAAGATGTAAAAAAAGTATGGCGAGAGTATTTTAGTTTCTTAGCGATCATAGAGGACGTATCCATATTGTCTGGCACGTGAGGTTAATCGTCAAGCGGCCTCGACGTATCACTCGATAGGACATGCACATACTGTCACGTGTTTAGTGACCAGAAACGGGATTTGGATTGGTAATTGAATTTACTGACCACTAACCACTTATAACTTGTAATCACACGGAAGTATAGCGCCCTCGCTAACTCATTCCCTACAGTTCGCTAGAGCACGCACTCATTTTTCTGTCTTCACCAGGCGCTGCCTGGCAACGGATCCAAACAATCTCCTCTCCTTCCGTGCTTACGTCGTTGCATGCTGGCGACCAACTCACAACTGACCACTCACTGCCTATGACTATCTAAGTCAAAGTTATGTTACGACCGACACTCAGCCGGCAAGCCTGCCTTGGTGTCAAGCCACGTTTTTGTTACCGTCAGACAGTAGTGTGTTTGTTGATGTGGGTTGCCCTCTCTTACGAGAGGGCCGGTCTGTCGTTTATAATTCACAGTCAGTCAGAGTCAGAGTCACTTTATGACTGGCGGGTTACCAACAATCAGTTCGTCTTGTCACTAAGCCCCTTGAGGATCACGACCGGAGTTTTCTTTTGCAACTGAACCCTTGGGGTCACAGTCCTTATGTAACATCTTCCCTGACGAGATGATGGGTTTGTCTCTTATGAATACGCTTCTCTTTTGTCAAGTGTAGGTATCGCACATACAGCATTGAGGTAAATGTTTATGGAGAATGTCTTTTCTTCCCGGAAAGCTGTCAATCAAGTAATAATCTGGAATGAAGAACCTCTCATGGGGTGTCAGATGTGACTCTGAGTGCAGAGCCGCATCTATATGTAAGTGTTGCAGCTGTTTCTTGAATTCACAGCGTCGCCTCCAAATGCCATTTGCATTTCGTTTACAATTGTCAAAGTCAAAGTCACATTGCGACTGACGGTCAGTCAGTCAGTCCGTCTTGGTGTCGAGCCCTTAGTTCCTGTTTGACAGATACTGTCCTGTCCAGGTGGGGCGCCCTCTCTGACGAGAGGATGGGTCCGCCGTTCGACAGCGTTATTAAAAGTATGTACGTATATACAATATATACAGGGCCTCTGTCAGTCCAGGCTCAGTACAGTATATCATGGCCTATCATTAGTAGCTCCTGTTACAACGGCCATCTAGTCATTGAATGGTCGTATGCTTAACCGCCACCAAGTTTAAGCCTCTTATGTGTCTCCTGTGTCGAGCTTCGCCTTGTGCAATGTTGCGACCATTTGCATTTTCATCGTTTTGTACGACTTCTGCTTGTTGCCTGCATAATTTTGTTATATAATCATATATGTACGGAAGTTTGAAAGCCATATGCAAATCGTCAACGGTGTGCGCCTTGGAAAATTTCCAATTGTGCGGAGAACCTTGTCTTGCAGGCGCTGCAATTTCAGTATATGGCTATCTGCCGCAAAGTCCCAGGCGGGGAAAGCACAAGTCATTATACTCCTAATGAGTGCTTTGTGGAGGGTCAGTTTAATGTTAGCTCTTAATCGCTCACTTTTGAATAAGGAATATACTCTAAATAAATGTTCTGAAGGCCTTGGCTTCGATCATTTCGATTTGAAATTTCTATGTATATTTCTTATCGAAGATTACGCCGAGATACTTCACACTATTTACAAATGGAATGTTTCGTTCATTCATATAAAACAGAATTCTGGCTGTCGACAACTGCGAGAGAAGTAGACTCTCTGAGTCTTATGCTCCTTTTATTTTAATATTCCAAAGCTTACACCAGGTCTCCACTGAGCTGAGGCCACGCTGGAGACACTCAAAGTCAGAGTTACCTTACGACTGTCGGTTTACCGCCAATCAGTTCGTCTTGGCGACAGGCCCCTTGAGACTAAAGACCAACATATCCTTTTCAGCTGAACACTTGCGGACATAGTCTTTATGGAACATCACCTCTGAAGAGAGGATGGGTTTGTCGTTTACAATTGCTGCCTGCCATCGCCAGCGCAGTGATTCTCAGGTCCGAGTCCTACAGGACTCATGACCACATTTTACTGTCTCAGATTCGAGACTCCGCCAAACTTGGAGGGCCAGATCCCCATATTTATATACCCCAGGAACAGGGTGGGCCAGTTATAGCCCCAGGCACTGGGTTCCCTTTTCGCAGGGCTACGGTGCAGGCATTAGACCCCGCCTGAACATGGGCTCCGCTGGAGGAAATAAATGCAAGAAAAAAAGTATATTTAGGGTTAATTTTTCAACGAGCACCACACTAATAATAACATTATGTATGTAGCATTTATCTAGTGACACTGCACTCTCTTGCTGCGGCCCCAAGTCGTCTCCACAACTGTGACGCATCTCAAATTTTTCAACTTATGAGCGCATGGGAATGCTGCTCCTGCCTCACAGCCCAGGTCCAAACGTTTGCTTAGCATTTCACATAAGCTTAGCTCGCCGCAGAGAGCTGACGGGTGTAAGAACCTGAGCGCCACTTGTCACGAACCAATCACTGTCCCAGCGATAGTATCAGCACTAATGGCTTCTCACTGCGGCGGGGCTCGGATTCCGTAGTAGGTTAGTTCATATTGTATTTGTCGTGAACAAAGTGGTAGGGTAAAGCCTCGCTAATCCGGAGTAATTGAGGGGGAACAGGTCATCCGGATTAGTGATGCAGAATGCAGTCCTAAAAGGCAAAAAAAAACTTAGAACACAAAAAATTGAAAAATAATTATAAAAGTCTCGCTTATGAAAATAAATACCAAAACATCACTGTGGAGCCTTTAAAACCTATAAAAACAATATATTTATTAATCGAGAGACGACTCAGAAATTGTTCTTGTTTTTGACCGTAATAGCGCAGGTTTGAAGAAACTGTCAAGTTTTGCCTTCCTAAATGGCACGTGTCTTTTAAAATATGTACTCAACTGTGAACAGCGTGTTTCATATTTCGATCGCATTATCCGACATCCGGATTAGAGAGGGTTTATACTAAGCGAGATCACTCAGCATTTCACTTTCCCACGCCTATTTTCATTCTTCTGAATGCTCCAGTGCTTTAATTGTCAACCGCTGGTACAACGGTCCATTTACTGCCCGAAAGTCAAGGAATGAATTTCACCCCACTCTGAGAAAAATAATAATAAATAAAAACATCGGGCTTATGACTGGGTCTGCCTTTGGCTGGAATAAGTAGGCATGAAACCGTGAAGCTGATAATTCGAGGTTAAGGATATTTGGAGCTTGGCCTACGCCTCCTGCACGAGGTAGGTAGTACCTGAAAAACTACATGTACAGAGATCTGAAAAGCGAAATAAAGCTCAGGAAACTCCTTACTATTTCCTATCATCATCATCATATGAAAAATGGCACAAATATAAACATGCGTGAATGTAACACAGGCCCTATATAAAAACATAACCTTCCTGTTTCCTACCCCGGACCGAACACAGAACACTCAGGGATATTACGCAACGCACTTCGTACTCTTGCCAATACGCACGTAGTGTTCTTGCATGCGATTCGAATCCCCATTATCATGCCTTTGTTTAATTAAACTGGTAAACTTTAATCCACTTAAAAACTAGCTTCTATATACTGTCATGTTAACAAAGAAACCAACGATATCTCGGGTAAACGCGTACTTGTGCTCGTGGATTACAAAAAATGAAATTCAGATAAGAATGTACCCATAAATGTTCGGTGTTTGTCAAGGATACATATCGGACGTGGATTGAACATTTGAACGGAAATGAGATGGCGGGAAACTGGACGTGAAATAATGGGAAACATCATGTGATTCGGTGTGAGTCAGCGACAGAGAACATATGGATAAAAAATTAAGGAACGGGAAAAGTTACATGACAAAAAACTTGTTTCAGTTTCACAGCACATCTTGTATTCTTAGATTAGGCAGGGATGTGAAGTCAGAATGACGTTATTGCTCAAGTTTGACTTGGTTCAGTTTCACAGCACACCTTATATTTTTAGATTAGGCAGGCATGTGAAGTCAGAATGACGTTATTGCACGAGATTCACTTGGTTTCACAGCACATCTTGTATTCATAGATTAGGCAGGCATGTGAAGTCAGAATGGCGTTATTACGCGAGTTTGACTGCTAGACTATTTAATGACACAGCTTCAACTGAAGAAGTTACGTAACTGGAACACAGTCATGAGTACTCAAGACAGCAGGTAAGGATCAGGAGGCAAGCGGTGTTACCTGCGCTGTCTCAGCACCCGACTGTAGGAGCTGAAGAGAACTGCGAGATCGGAGGGCAGCCGGCCGAAATTCGAATTGGGTGCCACCCTGTTAATGTGACGAAAGATTTTTTCGTTACCGGTGCTGAACCGAGCTTCAAGGAGTCTCCACGGAGAAAAGCCCTGCAGTCAACGTGTCCATTATCGCGTGCAGAGGCCGGGTTTGCTATCGATCGATCGGAATGAAGGGACGCACAACTGCCAACCTTGCCAACATGACCAAACGGTAGGTCAAGCCTGGCACCCCACAAACTGATCTTAGTTCTTAGTTTCGTGGGGCTGAGGTGAGGCTGAGCCCACTTGGTACGTCGGCCACTAAGTGGCCTGCCGTACCCGCCCCGGGATCACAGATGAGTACGAAGCATTTTATGGAACGAGAATTTGCAGGGGAAACTGAAGCACTTGGAGGAAATCTACCCCAATACCACTCTGTCCATCACGAATCCTACACGTCTTGACCTGGGATCGAACCCAGGCCGTCGTGACGGGAAGCCGGCGGCTAACCGCCTGAGCTACACGGCCTTAGCCAGAAACGGAGCCACAGCAGATGGCCGCGCCATGGCTCAAGCGGTTAGTCGCTGGCTTCCCATCGCGGCGGCCCGGGTTCGATACTGGGGTCTGGTCAAGTTGGATTTGTGGTGGACAACGTGGCGCTGGGGTAGGTTTTCTCCGAGTACTTCGGCTTCCCCTGCCAATCTTCATTCCACCAATTGCTCCACAATCACCCTCACCTATCATCTGGGGCTGGTACAATAGGCCAGAAGTGGCCGCAGTACAAGGGACTTAGTCCCACCCCACTAGCAATAAAGAAAACTGTGAGCCGGCCACCTCGTTGCACAAAACAAGTCAAGTAACTACATATGTGTGCCGTACCGAGCAAGCAATAGTCGCTGTAGCACTGAGCACAGACCGTGGCCTACTGCACCAGCCCCTGATGACAGATGAGGCATGAAGCGTCGGCGAAATGATGGGTGACAGGGAAACCCCGTCCCAGTGGCAGTCCGTCCACCACAAATCGAACATGAGACCGACTCAGGCCTGCACGACGAGAAGCCGACGGGAAACCCTGCCCTGCTCTTGGGTTCTCAGCGCGGTAAAGATTATAAGCACATGGCATGGTGCACTGTGGCAGGTTTCGGGCGAACACACTGCCTACATCTTCAGATGAAGGTCTCCACAACTCAGAAATTCCGTACCTGCAACAGCGCCACATCGCGTTTAGTGGTTTTCCTCAGTCTCTCACGCGAATCCGAGGGATCGCTATCAGCGTCAAGTGGGCCACGATCCAGCAGACGCAGTTACTATGGTAACGCGTGAATCACACATAACCGGGTTAGCACTGCCGCGTGCGATCGATAGGCATATTCGCGGCCAACACGCCTTACGGAGAGCCGTCCGTGGGCAAGTCTGAGGCAGACACTCTCAGACCTCCTGCCCGATGTTCCGCCTACCCTCACTCAATACTTCTCGTGGTTTTCCTCAATCTTTTCAACGGTGAAATACATCATGACCGGCTCCTTCTAAATCCTAACTACACCCTTCCTGTCTTAGCCTGGGCTGAGAGATCACTGTAGCCGGAAAGTGCTCGTTGGTAGCCAATCGTTCGCAAACACATAAAGCCACCAATGAGAACGCGTGAAACATATGAGATCCTCAGCAAAAAACTTCAGAATGATTTGAACTATGTAACGGTAACTGCATGTATCACGGGCTTTAACACACGTGGACTTTGCGTTCTGCGCACACTGTGTTTCGCATGATTCTCAAGACAAGCAGCGACTCTTTCCCCGGACACCATAACAACCTGTTCTTCACGACATTTCATGAACAGCACCCAATTACAACGAATCGACATATTTCGACCCTTATTGGGCCATCATCAGGTGCGCACTTTTTCGTTAATATTTCTGCACAACCACTCGAGATTTTCACATTACAGTTAATCCGTACGTCGGATAATCCGGATCGAAATATGAAAAATTCTGTTCACAGTCAAGTACTTTTTTTAGACATATGGGATTTAGGAGCAAGAGGGATTACAGCACGAGGACTTTGAGACTGTGTCGAGGGCAGCTGGAGAGACTGAAACCACAGAAGAAAATATCCAAGACTGGCGTGAGCTGGATAAAGGAGACCCTATTATTATTATTATTATTATTAGAGGGGGTGGGTTTCCCCATGCACTTAGACCAGTTATTGGTCCACTGTGCGTCCCCCTTTAATTTATACTGTCTCCATACACTACCGGTAATGGTGCGTGCTATCAGCCCCGTTCAGCCAACCAGGTCGGCCCTCGGTACCTGACATTTCCCCCATCTAATAGAGGCATTGGAAACTACTTGGGAGGGAAATGTGTTGCCTAATTTTGCTCAGAGGTCTCCTAGAGACATGAGGACCTTTTACGTGCCGTAAATCTACGACACGGGACCCACGGCTTAAAGTCCCTCCCGGAGGACTTGTTCCCTGAATTTTTCTGCCCTTAAAAATTCCGTGAACCTTGAGTCATGAGGCGGGAACGTTACCCCTAGACTAGGGAGGCCGCTAAGGAGACCCTAGGTTTCAGCTTCTTGTCTTTTTATAGTTTCTAAATACAGGCTCTACAGTGATATCTTCTTTATTTCCTTTCATCAGCACTACCTATATTATTAAATTTTCCGTTTATTTGTTTTCGAAGTTCCTTGTCTTTAGGGCACCTTTTGCTTCATTAATCCGGATCAGCGAGGGTTTGCTGTATTGCTTGCCCATCGCAAGAATGTGTACAATTGACAGTAATGCAATACGCGCGTACACACACGCTGCTAGTCTCTATGTTCAGACCGGAAGCTCCGGCATCATGGGTCGTGTGGGTTTTTCGATGGCACAAAATATTACACCAGAAATTATACCGACGATAAACCACCAGCCATCATCGCGTCTGACCCCCCCCACCCATAAAGCTGCTTCAGAGCCCTTCGTGTGATGACCATTGTTCCAGGAGAGAGGAGCGCTGTGACGTCACCGACACACGCTCCCTTTAGGCAGCACACCACACCACACCATACAAGCATCTCTGACCCGTTCCTTTAGATAAGCGGCTCTCTTAACCCTCCGAAGCCTGAAATCATCGGGCCAAGAGCACGGCCTGGCACTTCTGCTTCGTGCATGGGTCTGATGAATGTTCACTAGTCTGGCGTTCACGAAAAAATTTAATTCATATTGGGTAGTCTGGTTATTTATGCCTGGCACTCATTTGAAGCTCACATGAATATTTAGAAATTAACTTCCTATCTCACAGCAAGTACACCTCGTCTTCATTACAAAGACCAGGCGGTTGATTAACGCTGTTCAGAGAAATAATCTACATTTACTGTGAAAATCATACTAAACACATAAATACACGTACACTGTGTGTGGGAAGTGCGGAGTCTTATGCTAAAGCAGGTGGTACACCAGGTGCTTTAACGCACGGCATTAAAACAACTGCGCGTTTTAGTTGCAGTCTATTTACAGTTTCGTACGAACAAGGAGAAAAACTTAAGATATGATAACGTACAGTCCGGTAGACGTTTTCGGACGTTTAATAGGAACGTAATGCCACGATCTTAAGGGCCGAAATCCAATTGAATCCGACAACGTAGATCACTTATCGCCGTAACACCACAAAGACAGGATCACAGGTCACACTTCCTGTTACGTCACATCCGCAGTTCTATTACGAAACAAGGGAGCGGAAGTGACGCCACCCCGCCTGCATGGTCTGAGTCACTTCCCGGCCCTCTTTACCTAGATAGAATGTGTTTACCGTTCTGAAACACAAAAGCTGGGGTCGTGTATATGAAACTGAAATGCAGTAGTTAATGTAGGCTTACTTCGCATTAACCATCTAAAACAGCGTTTCACAAGCTGGGAGCCGCGACTCCTCAACGGCCCTGTAGCTTATTCTGGGGTCACTCCAAAATTGGGCCGAGAACAAAGACGCTGAATTAATTTCTATCTTAGAGCCACGTTAATTTATTAACAAACAGGCATTGTTAAAGTTATGTTTTTTTTTTTCAAATAAGCTTCAGGCTGTAAGAGATAAAACTATGCGTGTATGGTAAACGTACCCAACTCCATGGCACGACACTCTACATTTCCCATGAAATTAGGCTGGCGTTCCAATTTAGTTTGAACGGCGCTCCATAGGCGAGCTTTAGCTTTCCTGAACTCTCCTCCACAGGGAGCCTGCCAGCACAGAGGAGTAAACGAACAATTTCCAGGCTCCACAGCTCTCTGCAACGGACGACTAACATGGTCATAATGGAGCCATCTATGGAGAACTGCTAAAACAAACCCAGACACCCAGTTCCACTGCGAATTTAGTATGCCGTACTACAAAACTGCGTGAGTTTACACTACAGACTACACCGAGGATGCCAATCCCTCAGAGCTGACACCGGTTCAGCGCGAACATCAAAAAGTCAATGAGAGCAGTATACATCGATAAAATAATTACGTTATTAAACCTTTAAACAAGGTGGTAACTATATATACCACTTGCTTTAATAAAACTCGGCATTTTGCCCCCACAGTGTATTTTATGTGTGTTGTATGATTCTCACAACAAACACTGACTGCTTCCCCAAACAAGGCTAACTGCTCGAGTTCGTCACGAGGACGCGGTGCTTTCGCCCATAAATGAATGTTTACGTATCATTTACACGAACTACAGGCTTCAAGATGTTATGTGAGATGTCTGTATTAACCCTTCATTTTCTCAGTGGTCACTAATACCACCCGCTTTAACGCACTAAACCTCTGCATTCTGCTCACAGAGTGCATTTGTACGTTCCGTATGGTTCTCATAATAACAGCTACTGTTTCCCCAAACAGCATTAACCGGCTGGGCTTTGCAGCGGAGACGTAATGTGTTTCCCGTGAGGTACGAACCGAATACTTGCATCTTATTTGGAAGAAATCCAGTATTTAAGTGGCTTAAACTTAGCGGTGGTCAAGCTTACGACCGTTCAAGTGACTAAGTTGCCGTTGCGGCATAAGATACGTAAGATAGGCATGATCTGCTCTGCAAAGCCTGTACTGACAGAGAGGACTTGTGTGTAGTGCAAAAGGAAGAATTTTCAATAACATGCTATATGCACGAAATGTACAATTGACGGAAGGTCAAGCATATTCATATGAGACAACCATATCTTCTCGTCAGAGATGATGCTACAATACATAAGGACTATTAACGCAAGGGTTCAGTTGAAAAAAAAAATCTGGTTGTGTTTCTCATGGGGCTTGACGCCAAAACGAACTGACCGGGGGCCAACGGCCAGCCGTAAAGTAACTCTGACTTCCACTCTGACCAGTCTTTAAGGGGTTAACGAGGCATGGGACAAATTTCCGTATCCCAAGAACACTTAGGAATATCTATCCAAGGGAAGGAAAAGCTTTGGATGTCTACAAATGGTAAGGCAAGACCCCACTTCGTGATCTTGCTGTCAGCTCTCACAAACGTTATATAGAAAACCCGTAAGCTACATGGTATATTGTGCCTACAGATAATGGCGTTGATTCAACTGCAACGTCACAACTACAGACGGTATCACGATTTTGCTTACATCACGTGCGCGGCGTATCCTGACGTCACAATCTTTGTACTCATCTTCCTTACGTCACCCCTCCACACAAACACACACATATGCACACAAGCACGCGCGCGCGCAGCTAACGTACCCCTCCGTTTCAGAAAGAACCGGAGAAGCCAACAAAAACAGCACTTCCCTTCGCGTGCTTTGTAGTATGTCTCCAAAGCCAGTTCATCTACAGATGTAAGGAGCCGAAACGTGGCCACCACAGCTTTGAAATTCTGGCGTGTCCTCACCTCTCTAATTATATCTAAACACACGCGCCGGTTACGGTAGCCAAGCGGTCTAAGGCATGCACTGTTTTCGCCGGGATCGTGGCATCGAATCCCACTCAAGGCCTCAATGTTCAGTGTATATGTTTGTGTACAGGTAGAGGCCTTGTGACGAGCTGATCACCCGCCCAAGGAGTCCTACCGAATGTCTTAAGATCTACTGAACCGAAGTTAAACGGAGAGTTTCATGGAGGTAAGCCAAGCCCCAAATTGAGGCTGTAGCGCCAAAAGAAAAAATCCACAAGGAAAAGAACAGTGACTATACAATGTGTATTTCATTTCCTAAACGCTGTGTGTTCAAAATATTTTTGGCCAGGATAAATATTTGCGAGTTACGCTCGTCATGAACACTGCGTGCAGGGGGTAGTCACCTCTCTGGAACCAATACAATGACGTCACACATCATACAGACGCTACGAAAAACGTGCATGCTGCAATTTGACGCAGCCTCATGTAATCTCACACGACTGCATCCAGCAACTAAACACACCAACGAACCTCAGCATAATAATGTTAACTGTTTCTGAAAGCTACAGTACATCAGTAAACGTAAAGTGCTCAGACATTTTAATTCAGATGTTTACATATAGTGCAAAATACCCTTTACTATTTCGTTTCCCTCTGAAGATGGCCATTTTATGTTCAAAACATGTCAATGATGTAACAGTATTTGATCAGTAAAAAGGTAATAAATTGTATACTTCGATGGTGATTTCGCATTTTATGATACATAAAGTACCGTACTCGGCGAAATTAACACCATAACAAGATACGATAAAAAAAACAAAATAAAACAAATATAAGTGCTTAATTAAACACCATGCCATGAAGACGTGTCGTGAAGCGGAGGTATGGCTCTATATTTTCTTAACCTTCGGCACTAGACGGAGATGAGAGTTTCGCTTCACGTCCCGGCCGTTTTGTCCCCGGGGCACATTGGATAGGAGGCTGGATGAATCCCAGTGCCGATCTGGATTCTGCCTGATATCAGATCCCGATTCGCCGGTGTTCCAGGCCAGCATAACCACTACACCGACTGAGCTAGCCTGGCTCTAGCGCTACGATGAATTGTTCTCCCCCTCCCGCCGAGCTCCCAGCCAGAAGTGAATTCTCAAACTATGAATACAGTCGGTATAGCATCAGCCCATCGCATGGCCTCTACAGACACGGGTCAACGCAAACATTGAACAAATGCATATATATCCATGCGACGAGTGGGGTTCGAATGCATGATCCTGGTGTTCGAGCGATCCCCTGTGTTAAGCCACGCTGCAATTAAACAAGCATCTATATATCCTGCATCGTGAGAGGAAGGTTCGTTTAATTATTCTTGGGAATGAGTGTTCGGTAACCGGCATGTCTGATAATTTAATTCTTCAATACAAGAATTCGACATCCATGGCTGTTGTTCTTTAATGTCATTCGAATCCTCACTGACAATTCTATTTGTAATTATACAAACTTCAATTTGTAAGTTTTNACCTTCTAAGTCTAGGAACCAGTTTACAAATTGCATATCCTTGCAGGGAATATACTCCACACCTAAACACGAATACAACAGAAGAGATTTCAAGGTTTCGCGGCGGTTGGTGATCCTGAGCTGTGACGCCGTGTAATCTTATCGGCGGATGTCACAGCCCGAGGTAAGATGTTGGCTCAAGCCTGAAGATGCAGATAACGTCTCTCTCCGAAATACTGGTATCTACACGGTGTCACGGCCTACAATACCATAATCTTAAGGAATACAGTATGCGAGAGTTACTCCATCTTCATTTTTTTCCTTTGGCACTACAGCCCCAGTGGGCCTTGGCCTACCTCCATGAACTCCGTTCACTTCGATTTTTCTAGATCTTACACATACGGTAGGACTCCTTGGGCGAGTGATCAGCTCGTCGCAAGGCCTCTACCTGTAGACAAACACAGAAAAACGCACACAAACATCCATGCCCTGAGTGGGATTTGAACCCACGATCCCGGCTTCCGAATGTGCGAAGACAGTGCATGCCTTAGACCACTCGGCTACCGTGACCGGCTCTTTTGGCTTTTAGCTACTATATATTATATTTACAAGGAAAGCAATCACATCCCGGGCGATGATCGGCCACTTCTGCTTGCAGATCCATTCTCCGCACGTTGCTGTCAACCATACCAAGTGTCACACAAGCACAGATATGAGGTGTGTGGATAGCTGGAAGCGCCGACCTACGTTATATTAACTAGAATTAAGTTGGGCTAGACCTATAGCATACATCTTACTCCCTAAGAATTTGGTGCATTGCAGTTCAGAAGTTAAACTGGTTATCCCATGCCCCTCTTTCTTTTGTGTACATCTCAGACAATTCGTCTCCTTCAGTCTTCTCCGCTTGTCCTCACTGTATACGGGATCAGTGACAAAACCTGTTGAAATTCAACGGGGAAATGCTGATTTCGTCGCTTTATCTCGTCCCCCCCCCTTCTCTGTAAAAAATGCGACTTAAGTTACTTCAGACTTTCTCACATACAGCTGGAATCTACGCAAAAACGCACCTGGGCGAGAGAACTGTGTGAAACACATATACAGTCAGGTACACATACAGGCAGCCATAAATCACCAATTCTATAAATACTGAGTGAAAGGAAATTCGCGCGCACAAGCACTATATAGTGCGATTCCTTGTTTAAAAAAAAAAAAGGTCGAAAATGCTGTGCAACATATGGCCTGTGACGTTTAGTTTCCGAGAAACACGCCACCGTCAATTCGCGCAAGCTATCAAATGACGAAACGACGGGCGCATCGTAGTTACATTGGGTGTTCCAAGCGGCCTACGTCAATTTCAAGGCAGACGGCTGGGAGCCGCACGGCATTCTGTCGAAAGGATTACGTGCTGCTTCAGTTGCCCCATAGAAAAGAATCCATCGGAGTTCCAGCCGGCGACCGAAGAGACTACAGATGTCCAGTCTAACTTCCTCAATATGTCGCGTTCATCCATTGCCGGAAACCTTCTCGACAGTCAAGCTGAAACCACCTCTGCCCCGGTAGAACACTTTCCAGGAAATAACATCGTTGGGCAGTCAGCCTGTCAGGTAGCGCATATGAGGCCCATTACAACATCCCCAACGATTTCAGACGCTGATATCCACATACATGGAAAGCATGAGGATTATCCCGTGCCCAGAGGTGCCTGTTTTGGACGCTGGAAACACCCTCATGCGTAAAATATACAAGTACTTCGCCTGCCCGAACAATGTTACTTAACCAGAGCTAAGACGCAGTTGCATCCGTCGAGGGCGATAAGCTGGAAACAGATTCGCGTTCCGAGAATAATGATATGGCTGCAACTGCTCGTAAGCAAGTATTTCGAGAACCCTCCGTTGGGATAAACCAAATTTGCGGTTGATATCGTGTGAGCTTCACGGCTCTAGTTCCACAGTTTCAATTATGAAATCTTCGTTGGCTGGCGTCCGCACACACCGTGGGTGACCAGTCTTTACACTTCCTGTCTCACGGAGGGTGCTCCAATTCGACCGGGGTAACGCGGTACACATTCCCGTACAGCAGTACGAGCTCGGCTGTCACATGTTAGGTGCATGTCGGAGTGTTCCGTGATCATCTGACCATAATTGACCCTTACCACCAACAGTTTCGTACATTTTGGGTGGCATTCCTGCTACATCCCAGCGTACCAATCGGAGGTTTGGTTACAGACGGACAATTAAAGAATTAACTATCTTTAAGTGGGTGTCACTGAAATAATCAGAGAATTCAGGAGTCTGATAGACGGCATGCAGTTACAGAAAACTAGCTGGGTCGTAGAATATAAAACGTCCGGGTGCAGTGAATTCACACTTACATACGTCAGTGAAAAACAACCAGTCTGAAGCAGGAAAATACTAACTTGTACTGTTTCTCTGTCTGTAGTACAATCACATTTTAATCTTCTACGATTTGAGGTTCTCACACCGGTGGTTATGAAGAGTACTATCTTCTCGGATATAACGCCGTGTAATCCGTCGAAAGTAAACAGGCGACTCGGAGGAACATATCCCCTCCACCTTCAGGGTCGAATAAGCCAAGGCTTTCAGAGGTCAGGTACCCACTGGATAACATACTTAAAATTTCTATCAGTGAGTCGATAGACGCGATTACGTTTGAATCCTATGACCATCTACAACACGAGGGCAGCATGCTACCCATAAACTGATCTAATATTCTTACTGTATTGTACAGTTGTTAGTTGAGGGGCTATGCTACAAACCGGAAGGTCGCGGGTTCAAGTCCCAATGAGGTCAGTGGATTTTTTCAATTGACCTAATTCTTCCAGCCGCATTATGGCCCTGGGGTCGACTCGGCCTCTAACAGAAATGAGTACCAGGAATTAATTAAATAATTGTCCTGGGGAGTAAAGCGCGGCCGGCGCGTAAGGCTGACAACCTTACCGCCATATTTGAGTCGATTGTCTAGATAGTGTGGGAACCTCAACGTCTGACAACCCTATGTGCCTTCACGGCCTGTTACAGGGATAGCTTTACTTTTTTTTTATTGTACATGTAGCCGGGAGAACGTAGTCAGTATATCGACTGGCTACGGGCTGGACGATCGATGGGTCAGAGTTCGAGTCTCGGTAGAGGTTAGATTTTTGTAAGACATCCAGACCGGTACTTGGGCCCACCCAGCCTCTTATCCAATGGGTACCGGGCGCTCCTTCCCCTGGGGTAAAGCGGCCTGGGCGTGAAGCTGACCACTCACCAACTAGTGCCGAGTTCAAGAAGATATGGATCTATATATCCACTCACCCATTCACCTTCACGGCGTAGTGCTTAACTAATTAAACACAGCGACAACTTTACCTTTTTGTTGTATTTTACACGTACATAAACCTAAACATAACCGAAGATTTGTGCTTACAGAAGAGTGTGCAACACATAACTGAGATTCATGGGTTTTACGTACTTATTTCACTTCACTTCGTGCTCTGTCCAGAAGCGATTCTACAAATCTCACGCATGCCACTTGGAGACGATATTCCGCAGTCCTGGTCAAGTAATTCCCCTTCATTTTCGTTTCTAAATGCGAGGACTTCTCAGATTTGAGGTTCTTTCAGCGTTGATTATGGAGATTATGGCTTCAGAATGTGACGCCATGTAATTTGGTAGATAGGTCCTCCCGGCAGAACTGAGCTTCCCCTAGATAGGGAGAGCACGTTCCACCAAAACTGCATGGCAAAAAAGCCAAGAAGACCCGTGATTTTGGACAAAAATTATGTTTGTTGTGCGTCGATACTTGGTTCAATTAAAGCCTGTCTAGCCGTATCATTATTTCTTTATAGTACTATCACGTCTTAGAGCCTAGACATAGGCTTCTGATTGACATGTTAATTTATTGGATGCTCAAATATTTGCTCGTTTCAAGAACACTTGTTTGTTTATAAATGGGACCTCCTCTTCGACGAGAGAAGGGGTTTAGTCTTTCGGTTCCTGGTAAACTACTGCTGACCTTCGCCAGCAGCCATTCTTGTTTCCGAACCCCGCGAGACTCATGGCCATATATTTGTGTCTCTCACCTCTGAGAGTCTTGCAACTACTTCTGTCTGACGGTTGGGCAACTTGTTTTTGGCCCTCGTCAGCACTACTTCGAAGAGAGGATATAGGGTCTGACTACCACCCGGCAAATAATAACAATATTTAATTGGTTCAGCACTATGCCATGAAGACATACGGGGAATAATAAGCCAGTCCTTGTTTCTTAACGTTCAAACGTAACAGCCCAGAGGACAATTACAAAGTTCACACGAGTACGTAGAAAGAAACATCAAAAACTTACAAAAATCAGGCAGTTTATATGATATATTAAAAATTGCAAGAAAGATCGAAGTTATTACTAAACGGCGAGAAAAGTATACTAGGAACATTGCAATAATAATGATGATGATAACAATAGAGATCTACGCACCGCCTTTAGGGATCTGAAGCCTGAAGAGAAAGTGAGGGGGGGGGGATTTTCGTACACTGAAAGTTCGCAGGCAGTGCCCGCTAGTCCTTCTGGTAGAGATGCGTTTAAGGGTGGGTAAAGCTCTAGCAAGTGAAGAAGGTAAATGGTTAGGAAGCGGACTTTGTTACGAGCGGAGGAAAGAAAGTGATCTGGGGCTTTAGTGTGTATGGCCAGAATTCTGATACTAGCGTTGAACTGTCTCAAATAGGACGACATGCTGGTGTTAACGACGACTGATGGGGGGGGGCTACATGCGAAGCATGCAATGCAACATAGAATTGGGGCAGTTCATCTAAATACGTAATACTCAGTTACACGCAATCAAGTTTCTTCTTTGAGCCCAAAGAAATCCTCATCTTCCGCCAGCGACAACGGGCGGTTACCACTCCTGCTTCATACCCGGTCCTCGGTTCAAATTTCAACTATCATGACATTTTCAAGGTTTACCTCAGACATTTCAGTCACATAACAGGATTGTGTTGCTTCCTGTCATATCCTTTACCATTCATTATTTACCAATCATCTTACCATTCGGTGCTATATAGTCGGATACTAACAGCGTCGCTAGACAAACCTACGATTCGCTCCGTGTCGCCCTGCAGCAAACCGTCAGAGGCTAACGATCGGTGTTACACAGGAGTAGATTATACTAAACGCACTACAAAGCAGAAGGCAGGCAGACTGGTTTTGCATGCAGATCTCATCCTCACCAATACCGGAGTCACAAAACATCGCGGAAGTGTGGCATGCACTCGTGATTCTTAGTGGGCTGTTCTGGGTTCAAGTATCGGCCCGGAAACCGGCTATCCTGACGATTTCGTGGTAGTTCTGTTACGCATTGCAAATGCAGGAATAGTATCTCAAATCCGGCAGCAACCACTTGTTTCTAATAATTATAAGCCAATCATTCAACCACTGACGATATATAGTACAAGTTACTGGCGGCGTCATTAAGCAGACCATAAATAATATAATAATACTGAAAGCCCTTACTGTGGTCAAAGCACAAGTCCGGTCCAAACTGGAGAAGTAGATCGAACAGAGTGAAAACGGCCACACTGTCCAACAGCGATCTTCGGCATTTTCTATTACCCGCTGCTTTTGTGTCAAGCTAATTCGGCAATACAAGTCATAAATTGATTCTAAAAGGTGCTGACGGTGATGTATAACACTCAGAATTACTGGATTTTTGGACTGCGTCCATCGCCCGGTATTCTAGAAACTAGAAAACACAAGTTTTGGAAATTCGATCTGTTCCTTTCTTCAGGTGAGGGGGGAGATATTTATTCTGTTGGGTCTCTTAGACAGAGCTAACGTCAATCCAGTGATCGAGACAGTTATTCTGTTGGGTCCCTCAGAAACAGCTAACGTCAATCTAGTGATTGAGGTTAGTTCTTTTCCTTCTAGGAGACCCAACAGAGCAGGTGTCTCCTCTTACCTGAGGATGGGAACAGATCCAGCTTCCGAAACGGTGTTTTATAGTTTTTAGAATACCTGACGATGGACAAATTCCTAAAATCCAGTAATTCTGAGTCAGAAATACCCCATGTAGAGCCCATTTTCTGGTTAAAAAATATTCATGTATATATAAACAAAACCTTTCCATCCTGATGACATATGTACTTATTCTGAGTCAAAATTTGTTGTCAAAGGTGCCGTGTACTTCCCACGTGACTAAAACGTCCAGGGTGGAAGCAAAAATTTGTTCACAAGAAATCCTGGGACTTCTAAAACTCTTTCGAAAGAATACTCATTGTGATATAAAATCATATTGCATCAGAACTTTAAATGTGACCCTCAAATTTCAATGAGATCTGCAGGCATGAAACATACGACTGACCAGTCATTAGGTCCTTGTTACCTGTTCATTTCATACAATAAACAAACGACACCAGAAACTTATGCCTGTTATACAACGCGCTTTTCCTACATAATACGTTTCGTTTCACATTCAAAGTATTCCTCAACAATTCATAACCTTTAAAATCTTCAAGTGCTTTCAACATCACGTGACGAAGTTCCAACACACTTCTCTCGATTTAAAAAATCGATGTTAGACGTTTCCTGAAGCCGCTCCACTTTCCATAACGCAGGCCATTACCAAAATTATGTTGTTGTGCTTGAAATAAGAAAAGCAATAATAACTCACGACTACCGCTCTGAAGCTGTAGTCCATCTAAACAACTTCTGAAAATTCAGTTCCTGCCTCACAAAAAAAGGTTCTGTCTCCGGTACAAGATAAACCGGTTAATATTGTATGGGGATATAACTGACGTTATTGCAAGAATTGTACCAAATAGCTCAGTCGATATGGTAATTGAGATACAGGCTGGATAGCCCACGAACTGAAGTTCAGTTCCTCCGAGGGGCAAGAGGCCATTCTCTTACCTACTTGTCTGGATGGGCTCTCTGGCCGCCCGGCCTCATATCCAATGCTTATCGAGGACTGTCCATTTTGTGTCGATGTTACGCTTTAGAGCGAGGGCATACCTCGATAACCGCACACATGTTCAAGGAGTGGGACAACTCGGTCGTTTTACCTTCACACATAAAAAACACGTGGGCAAAATGCAGTGTTTCTGAATGTCAAATGATGCCGCACACATAATTAATGGTGCTTTAACCCTTTAAAGCCCAGTGGTCACTATATGTACCAAATGCATTAACATATTAAAACCCTGCATTCTGCCCACACAGTGTATCTGTGTGTTTCGTATGGTTCTTATAATAAACAACGTTTGTTTCCCGAAACAGAATTAACCGGTTGGCCTCTGTACAGGAGACGTAATGTATTTCCTGTGAGGTACGAACTGAATTTTAATATAAAACTGTGAAGAAATTCAGTCTTTAAAGGGTTAAATGAATGAGAAAAGCATGCAGCAGCGCTGGCAGTACTGTCAAGTGTTCACACTTTGCGCAACAGGATTCTTTCGTTTCAACAACCTACACATGAAGGCAGTCTCTGAGCGTGTGAAGCCGGTTACATATTTCAGAAAGCCAAGTTGAGGGGCGTCATAGCGAAGCGACTGTTCCAGTTAACAGTTGCGAGCAAATACTGCATTTTGTTCCAGTTACCAATGTCGACAAGATTTTAACATTCAAAGCCTCTAAAATTTGCCAAATAGTAAATTCATATGCGTTCGTATAATTCTCAATAAACAGCGATGATTTCCCTAAACGCGATTAACCGGTTGGTTGCCAGCAATGTCGTATAATGCAAAGACCTTCTCTGGGGCCCACTCATCCTTCTTTACAATGGGTACCAGGAGGTGTTACCCCGGTGGTCAAACTGACCACTCATCTCCATGTAGCGCAAAGGTTAAAAATGGTGGAACTACACCTCCACTCCTCCGTGTGTTTTCACGGAGTGGTACTGAATTACCGGATTACCTCGAGTCTATGACGCCATCGAATGTCAGGCGTACTCCTGATCTGATAGTGGATTTCAAGGGCGAAGAAAAGGTGCTATCGATTGTAAGACGCAACCTTAATTTCCGTCTTAATGCCGTCTCATAACGGAACCGTTTCGATGGCACTGTAAAGTGGCAAATGTCTACGGAATTTGGGGGTCGAAATTTCGCGTAGGAATTAAAATACACCCACGTGTAGCACTATGCATATACAATAGCAAACTGAAACGACAACCGAATGTTCAACACTACCAACGATATCCACCCATTCCCGGGTGATGTTTTAAAGAAAGGCTTTAAAAGATGCATCACTAAGCACAAGTGTAACAATGAACGGTGACCGATCTCGGGGGCAAGATGTTTATCCTCTCCGCGTCGTCCAGACCGGTTCAGCCTCCTATCCAATGAGCACCATGGTGGTAAAGCGGTCGGGGCGTGAAAATGACAACTCATCTCAAACCAGTGCCGAGGTCAAGAATACGTGGATCTATATATCCGCTCCCCCATACGTCGTCATGGCGTAGTGCTTAATTACTTAAGCACAGAGGCAACTTTACCTTTTATTGCTAGTTTCGGCCTCCATGCCCGCATTACGTGTCACTGTCACACTAGGGGCATTTTTAACAAAGGAAATACACTGATATATATTTTTGTAATCTACTCTGTTGCTGTATTTTTTGGGCATGACTTTCCTTACGCTTCAGTCATTAAATATAATTTTTGATATTATTCTTGCATGTCATCAAATGCAAGAGGCACCATGATTTCAGAAATTTTAACATGAAAGAAGTGAGTCTTAAAATCGTGGTAATACAGTAATTATGCATTGGACCAACCTTCCTTTAACATCATGATGTTGGCGGTTGAACAGCTCGCTAAATGTGTTTTAAAAAAGGGCCTGCCATTCAGTAACCGCTCCTAGAGTTGCCCTCTCATCTCGACAACAGCATCTGAGTCCCTATTTCCAGGCCAATTTATGCGGGGCAATGAAACTCCTACGGCCCCCACTCAGTACAAATATTTCCCACGCATTTTGCTTTATGATAAAGCTGACTTACGAGCAAAATAATTATGTACAAACCTGAACTTTCCTGACTGGGAAGAAGACGCGATAACTGCATACCGACAAGCAACATTTCTTGTTATACGTCTGAAGCAAGGCCACTGATGGCAACCCCAGCACATTACACAAAGGCCACCCCAGACACGCTAGCAGATCTGGCTTTTTGTCCACTTCACCCCCGTCTCCAGACACAGAGACGACCAATGTCAGTACGTAACATAAATGAAAAGAGTGCTATCGGGGAAGCTTCAACTGTTATCTGATTGCCATAAAACCGAAATACTTGATTATGAATCACATTCTACGTCACCATGCCACTGGCGAGAGACGGGGTTTGGGCCACACCGTGTCTCTCGCTTAGAATGAAAACAATGAACTCATATCAATTATTCTGCGTTTTGAGGTTCGCAAAGTGGTTACCATATTACAAACCAGTAGTAACGGGTGCACATTTGTTAACTGCGAAGTGCAATTTTGTTCCGTCTGGGGCTAGTCTAAGTTTCAACAAATGTACAAAAGAGACAAAAGTACTCAGGCCCTAGAGTCTGAGGTTCCCAACACACAGTCTTACAGCAACACTTACATGTCTGCTGCCATCGCAGTAACTGAACTCAACACAAAGATCGCGTCTCCATCAACGCACACCGTGCATTCGTTTGAGCGTAAAAAGAACTATAACATAACAATGGACAAAACCTGACAACTAACGCACAAACACTGCAAAAAAATCCTTTTTAGGGCTGTCTTCGATTTCATTAATTACCTCTAACAAAACAGCTGACTCTTAAAACACTGCAGAAATCCATCTTTGGGTTGCCTTCGATTTCATTAATTACCTCTAATAAAACAGCTGACTCCTAGACTACAAATGTATTGGTATTATGAGGCTGCCACATAGCAGACAATCAAAACAAAATACAGGATTCAGTAGCAAAGCACTTAAAACTTAATACTGCTGCTAATAATCGATAAATATCATCTGGATCGCCGGCATAAGCACACGCTGATCACGACTTGAGTTACGATTCTCATTAGGAGGGATTTACAATTTAAAGCTCTCCACACGGAGATCCTGCATCCCTGCTTAGTTTAAGCGTTTCAATTACCATCTTCGTGATTTATTTACGTCACGTCGGCACACTCTTCATTATTACAAAGAACGAAAGCATTACGTGAAAGGGAGAGGAGTGCAAACACAAATATCATGCAGTTGTATTTTCGCTTTCGATTGGCCGAATTTCAGCGGGTGCGGCCATGAATTTAGGTGAAGGGTCCGCTGCCACGGCTAGCTCGACACTGACCGTGATATTCGCTTGCGGTGTACTTGGTTTCGTTTTAGGGTTACATCGGCTCTCAGAGCATCTTCCCTACAGCTGAAAACAAGTCACAGCACAACAAATATAGCTGAGAGCGTACATTTCCTTTGTGTGGAAACCTTCTTATCAAGTAGATTTTTTGGCCCCGTCAAAACCTTTCAAACTTACCTGTCTGAGCTTTCCGAACTATCATATCTGTCGGTACATCGCTTTTTTCTGCAGTTATCTCCATTATTTGGACAAAACTCGGAGCTAGCACCACAAAGCATAGCAGAAGCGCGCACACCCAGTTCCACCACGCCATCGATTTCAAAACGCGAACACAACTCTCCACTGTCACCGTGAATATAAAACGAAGATTTCAATGTATTGGAATTTAAACAATCCTTGTGTGAAATACTGAGCAAATCCACACTCTGCTTCACCACAGAATCCTTAACACTATCAGTCGTCCCTACTGCACACACACCGTCTGCCATCTTGTTTGGTACGCACAGCAACACTAATGTGACGTCACTCTGACGTCACGAACTCCCCACCCCTGTGGTTCACTCTCACTGTTCATTGGCCGGTGATCAATTACA
Organism: Cryptotermes secundus; assembly: GCF_002891405.2. Taxonomy (NCBI): domain Eukaryota; kingdom Metazoa; phylum Arthropoda; class Insecta; order Blattodea; family Kalotermitidae; genus Cryptotermes; species Cryptotermes secundus. Next base: position 343,511 of record NW_019725849.1, read on the forward strand.
TAATTTACTCGTCGGAGTAATAACTTCGTAACGTCGAGATATTAAATATGAATGTTTGACCCAATGACCCCAAATCAAAATAAAAATATTTAAAACAATTATTTTGTTAGCATAGTGCGAATATTTACGTAGTGTTGCTAGAGTTGTGTGAACTACCCTTAACACTCCGTTAACTTCGATTACTCATGGGACAAGGACAAAGGCACCATTCATTGATACATTACAACTTCGAGTTGGAAAAATTTTCTATAAACTTTGCTGTATTTCTTGTTTGAGATATTCGGCAACGCCACAGACTTTGCGTGCTGCGAACAACACGACGGTTCTGCCGTAACATGCATTCAGTCAAACCAAACGAAGTTCTGAAGGACTGTGACCCAGCAGGAACAGGGCTACTTTAATTCTAATGTCAGGAAAGAAATGACGCCACAAGGGTTGGGGGGGGGCGGACAGCGTTCACTGTTATTTATCGAAACGTTTAATTCAAATTACCCTGCACTACACCAAAAATTAAATTTTGGGGCGGTGCAGTAATGAACAGTAAACGAAAGTGTTATGTTAATAATGGGCTGCACATGTAGCATATATGGAAGAAATTAAAACTATTTTTTTTAGAAAATGTTAAATTAAACACCACTTGGAAGATGTATGCCAGAGATGGCAGAAAATTAACACCAATCTTCAATAAATGCATGTATTGAATCTATTCAAATGCTTCAGGATCAAGTTTGATTATGGGACTTTGTCAACAGAGCAATGACTACTAACCAACTATGTACTATACAGAACCCTGCACCATAGGGATTTGTTAAGGATGAACAGTTATTTGCCTAGTCATTATGAACTGGAAATGAACGTGCTAGTTTCAGGGACTCTTAACTTACTTGGTCTTATGCTAGATCCCAGTCAACTGTCAATGCAGATATTTTCATGCTTACCTTCCTACAGCTGACCGTTATTCTTTCACAGAGTAAGACAGTTCACCTTATTTATTCCCTAAGATATGCCCCTGAATATTTGCATAATTATGTTATACTTCATTCTGAGAGCGTAAATCTGTCTTCATGTTGTGTCAGATTTTGTATAATTGAGCCTTACAATTATTTAATGACATCATTCCAAATACAGAGGTTCTGTAGTATCATATGGGATGGTAAGATGATGATGATGGAGTTAGCCAACAGTCCATTTCAGAATGCAACTGCCATGAATTAAATGGCACTTGCAAATCATTTGCATGCTTGTCTGTAATGTTATGCAACCATCCCACTGACTTAAAATTTTTCTCACAAATGAAGGGCCTGGAAAACAAAGACATTTGTTTGTAACACCAAACTGACCCAGCTGCCCTCCATCCCCACAAAATATGCAGAACTAAGCGTTACTCAATTTCATGTCAGTTACTAATCACAATATTTACCTAAAGAGAGTGAAGAAATCCACAGTAGTACCTATGAAGACAGGAGGTATTTGACCTGTTACACTTTCAATTCACAAGAAATTTGTATCAGCATTTTGAGGAAAAGAATTGTGTTCTGTGATCAAGAAAATAATTTTTCCTTCTGCCCACCACTCAAAGTTGGGTGTTGGAACTCAGAAATAGCTGCAAAGGACAGATATCTGTTTGTACCCTGTTCCATATCATCCCATCTACAACCTGAGAACTTTCACTATTTCCAAGTTCTGCACTCTCTTGATCTGTGATTTTCTTTCATAAACTTTGAGGGGTGGGCAGAAGGAAAAATTATTTTCTTGATCACAGAACACAATTCTTTTCCTCAAAATGCTGATACAAATTTCTTGTGAATTGAAAGTGTAACATGATATCCCACACAGTTGGTATTCATATTGTATTAACCTTCTGAAACCTAAGTGTGTCTAAATAACATTTAAAAATTCAGTTACTGCTGGACAGAAAACAATGTGTCTCACTTATGAAGATTAATCAGCTAATGCAGTATAGAGAAGTAATGGCCGTTTATTCTAATAGTTACAAGAAACACATAAATACATTGCATGGGTAAAATGCAGAATTTCTGAATGTTAAAGCAGGCGGTGTATATATATATATATATAGCTACCACTGTGCTCTAATACACCAGTCTGGCTTCAGAAAAGGAACACTCACAGAAAACTCAGCCTTTAAAGTAACAGTGCCTTAAAATCTATTACCCAAAAATGTATGCTGGAAGACTGTTTTGCAACTTGGCAAAAGTTCCGACTACACAAATCATTAAGTCTTACCAACTTAATTACATTTTTCTAGCATTCAAAGAAGAGCAGATAGTTGGTTTAGATCCTACCAAACATGTATATAACAAAAGATCAAAATAAAACTATCTAATGGAACCCAACATTTCAACTCAAACTGGGGAACAACAAAACACATTTTCCTATGGGTCAATTCTAGGGCCTCTGCTCTTCATGATCTATATAAATGACCCCTGCAAGTATAAATACCTTATTAGTATCCATACTATTCACCACTGATACTAGTGTCATAATTTATATGAAAAACTTTGATGATTTCTGTATACTGTCAAGAGAGCTCTCGTGTGAGTTAAGTGGCCTACTGCTAACAAGCTGGCTCTCAATCTAGACAAAACAAATAACTCACCAAAATATGCATTTAACACTGAATATGATAATAAATATATATATATAGGTACCAGCAAACAAAAAATTCCTCTTTTACAAATTGATAACCACTTAAACTGAAAAAAAAAAAATGTATTGATCCGTTGGCTCCTGAGTAAAGTGGAGCATGATCTGATGTTGAATTGTGTACCAGTGTAATCCATAGCATTGTTTTATTAACACAGTAGTGTCAACTACAAGTTCACGAAATTGGAATAAATTCATTTGACATTTACAATTTCATTCTCATGGGTACAGACTTAGTACTACAAAAATACTAGCTCAAGGTTATTTTCCACTAGTGTACATAATTTTTAATTTCTTTATGAAACAATCTTACATACAAAATAACATCATACATTACAAAATTATCATACATTAAAATTCCTGTATGCAATTCAACACTTCATGTTCCAAAGCTATACAGTTAATAACATGCTGAATATACCACAGATATGTTCATTAAAAAGGTCTACCAACTTTTATACTGTATATGTGTGAGGTTGTATTTGCTATGAGTTCTACATTGTATGGCAACATACTATGCTGGCACCAAAATTTTCAACAATCTTCTCCCTCATCTCAAGTCTTATGAATGAAAATGGCATAATTTAATGTAGCACTAAATAAATACTTAAATACATACTCATTGGACTCTGATGACTAATTCTTATTATCTAAAAATGACGCATAATCTTCTCAAAGGTTTGCATAAATAACACGGGGACAGTATCAATGCATATGTGTGCATCTATTTAAAGCTTTTGAATACTTTACCTGAACCCTTTGCATATTTTTTTCTTCCCACTTTTTATGTGTCTATTTATATGTGAAAGCTACAGTTGTACTGTACATATTTGTTTTCCGTTTTTATGACCTTTTCCCACATTAAGTGGTCATTCTGACTAACAATGGATCCATGGAATGGAATGTGGTGTAACAGATACATAAGTGTTGTGGGGTAATATGAAAGAGAAGCATTTTGTCTAATGTCCAGAAAGACACACTCTACTGCATCAGTCACCAATATAGGGAAATGAAGTCACTATATGCTTGACATTAACTACAGTAACTTAAGTCAGATTTCAGATATAAGATTGAAGCTTTCATGACAAGCAAATACAATGAACTCTTCTCAGGCGGTCAGCTATGGCAAGATGGAATGAATTTCTATTTTGGACAATGCTTCTCTATTATCATGCAATCCCTGGCTAATGACCACAGAAATATTTTGATGATAGAGACAGTGACAGTTCCCAAAATATTGGAAATCCATTCCAGCTTAACGTAGCTACCTGCATGAGAATATTTCAACTGACTTGAAATTACTGAAGTTGAAATATACACCGATACCCTCCACACCAAACAGATTACACTATAATGGCATAAGATATTTTGTTTTGCTGTGCTGGAATACATGCAATATTACATCTTTCTTGTTTTCTAAGACTCATGCTGTGGTCTTCTGCACCATTACACTGTGCAGTCTGGTAGGTTGGTACCAACAATTCAGAGTAACATACTGCCACCATCTTGAGGATGCACTTCCATAATGAAGATCCAAGCTGTATATTTCTCCAAAAAGCTGGCATCCACCTACCAGATTACACTCCAAAACAGAACATGAATGAGGGTTACACATAGTTTTGGTGCTGAAAATTCTTTAAAGACTGAGATGGGGATGGAATGATAATAATAAAATGGATCTTAAGAAAAATAGTGCTGAGGATAAAATGGACAAGGACACGGCCCAGAGATTGTGGGTTTCTGGTATTGGCAGTGTTGAATAATGGTCTCACAAACCATATCATTACAGTTTAATTGTCTGACAGAAAAGAGAGGATGCTGTTGCCAACTGTATGTGCCTCGCTACCAGGAACTCTCATTCTACTGCACATTCCACTTATCCATATGAAATCCATTTCAGGTGTATAACACACCTGGTTCATGCTAGTCCATTACTTCCTAAACAAACCCCTTCTTGGATATAATTTAACTATTTCTGTATTTTATATAAATGGTAACAAAGGTAGATGGCCCTGTGCTTAATTAAGCATCACACCATGATGACATATGGAGGGGACAGAGGTATAGCTCCATGCATTCTTAAACTCAGTACTAGATGAAAGTGAGAAGTTAACTCCACACCCTTGGCCCTTTACCCCTGGGAAAATTTATTCATTGGATAAGAGATTGGGTGGACTCCAGGGCCAATTTAGGCATGGCAGTCAAGATAAGACTATCTGCCCTTGTTTGGAATGGAACCTCAACTGGCCAGAGCATAGCCTAGCTACTATACTGACCCAGTTTCTGTGGGTGAATGTGGTGAAATTAAATGTCTCATGTAATGCTTAACACACACAGTAAACATCCCAATCTGACAGCATCAGGATGTTTTCTGTCATGAGGGACTGAAGGATATGGCGTAAAATAGAGTCACGAGATATCCACTGCAATCGCTATTCATAAAATGGATGTGGTGCGATGCAGTGGCCAACTCCTGGTATGAAACTCACATAGTGGGACAGAGAACTTAACACAATATGATACAACAATGCATTTACCACTAGCTACTGGTGTAACATATGAAATAAAATACATGTATATACAAAAGTAATATACATGAGGAACCTATGTCATGTCGCTGCATGGTGGCAGCACTGCACAACCCTGTAAATATGAGCAATAACCAATCATTGGGTTCTAGTATATGAAACCAATCAGCAATGTTCCTGAGCCATCTGCATCCAATGGCAAGAGAGTAATTAACATTTCCAGTGCCACAGCAGTCACTGATACCCAGTCCAAAATGGCTGCACATAGTTTGGTGCAACCAACATGTGTCCCCTCATAGCATACAGTTCTTAAGGAAATGTGTACCTTATGGACAGTAATTACTGCATCACACATCAGAATTGGTGATGCTCCAGAACAATGTAAAAACTATGTATGGATCATCAACTGGCATGTGGAAAAAATAACAGGGATCACAGTGGCAGTAAAATTGTTAAGTGTATATACTTTATTCTAAATATGACTTTCTTCAATAAGCCTCACGCACCAAAATGTTACCTGCATGGTTGGTAGTGCAACACAGTAAATTCAATCACCACAGTCATTTTTAATGCCATGGCAAAAAATAAAAAAGAAAAAGGAAAAGGGGGAAAAAAAAGAAGACGCAAAGCTACCTCTGTAACAGGCTGTTGAGGCCCATAAGGTTGTGAGATGTCAAGGCTCCCATATTTTCTAGACAATGGGCTCACAGATGGCACTGAGGCTGTCAGCCTTTCACACCAGCTGCCCTTTACCCTCAGGAAGATTCCTTGTACTAACTTCTGTTAGAGGCTGAGTCAAACCCAGGGACATAGCGCAGCTAGGAGGATTTGGTCAACTGAAAAATCTAATAACCTCATTGGGAATCAAACCCAAAACCTTCTGGCTTGTAGCACAGTGCCTCAACGAACTACGCTAAAGCGTGCCCCTTTATTAATGTCATGACAGCTCATAAAAGTAAGCTACTGTAAAAATGGTTTCACAGTGAGTACATACACCTACACATAACCCTGTGTGTTACAGCTCTACATTTGAAATTGTGAATTCACCCACTGCTCTGCTGAAACAGCAATACCACATCTCTGAGACACATTTAACATGCCTACATTGTGCCAGTATTTCATACTGTAACAAACACATGGCAGTCTTTGACTCTTCTCTGCTCTTCCTTTGACCTAAAAAATTAACTGGGATAAATTCTCAGAGGAGGTGGAGTCTAGGATCAAGGCAGCCTAAGACCTTCATAATGGGAACCTGCACTCCTGCATCAAATTCTCTTCCATAACAGCTCTAATAACAGATACAGTCAAAGGAGCTACTCCCCCATCTTAGAGTCAATAGCAGGAAGCAGAGGCAGATGGATCCAACACCACCAAGGAAGCTACTCCTGCATCACTTAATGTGATAAGCTCATAAGAATGCATAAAGCAGCCTTCTGGCAGTTCCAGTATAGGAGCAAAACAGCGAACTTTATTAATTACAAGAAAGTAGAAGACAAAGCTGTAAAGGGGGGGGAAAAAACAAGAGGAAATCAGTCTTTGACTACAATGAGGGCAAAGGCTGGGGCTAAAGGACATCACAAATTGCCTCCATATCAATCGTGGAGACCATGGTCATCTCTGGGTCTCTCACCCTTATCAACTAAATACAAGGTTGTAACTTTTGTATATTCTCAGTCACCAAGTGTGTGACGATTGCAATCTGATAGTCAAAAACTTTGGAAAATGATCTCCACTCATTTCCTGTATTAAGGAACAGCATAAGGAGACAAATGCAGCTGGGAAACATGTTAGGATACATTGGATCCCAGCTCACACAGGGATTACCAAGAAAACTGATGAGCTAGCCAAGTACAGTGTCAGGCACGGAGGAAATAGCCAAATCCCTATTCCAGCTGAGGACATGAAAAGCACATGGAGGAAAGAATCCAAACAGGAATCCCAGCTGTGGAACCAGGAAGTTGGATGGGTCAGGGGACAGCAATACTTTATGCTGTTCCTTGATAATGGCCCCAACCCCTGGCTTGCCAAATGCAAACTAAATAGAAGAGTGGTGACCTCAATCTGCCACCTCTGAATTGGTCACACAACCTTGGCACATAGTAATATTGTGCCAAATAGGATCTGCACATGCTAAACATCTGAAGAAACCCTAGGCCATGTCTTCTGGCAATGTCAAAGATTCACAAATGAAAGGAAGAACCTTAGCAAAGGATTGCTAGAAGAATGGAACATGCTTCCCCTGAAAGTGAACATGATTCTGACCAGCAGGGGCCCAAGTGATGTTTACATACTTGGAGTCTTCATCAGTGTAATCAAGATAAGGACGTAAAAGTTCTGCGAACTTACACCCACCACCATCGGCAATGAGGAAATGAGGAGAGTCCAGACCAAAGCACAACCGTACTTGAGAGGTTAGACATATAAGAATAGAAAACAATATAGGGTTCACACTAAGTCACACTGGAAACAGGTTTAGTTCTTAGTGTAAAACAAGCTACTACATGAATAAAAATAAAAATAAAAGGAATAACCCCTGAAATGGTTTGAAGCTTATTACAGTTTCACTTCTAAAGCTCTAAACAATCCTGCACTTTATTTATGTAAATAAAAAATATTTCTTTAACCAAAGAATGTATTTTGGATATTAATAGAACCAAAGTAGATATAAAATTAGACAATGCTGCATGAGTAGGGACTTGTTGCCATTCAAAGACAATTTCAAGGGTTTACAACATGTGGGTCACAGCACCTACTTCACCCTTTAAATAGTGTACAGCATGATGAAGTCACAGAGGATGTGCTTTCTAACTACTATTTTCATGATGACTACATCAAGTAATGAGGGGAGGCAAGAAGTAACAGATTTAAAAATGAAATTATTAAAGAAGAAGGTGCAACTCAAAATTTGTTAATAGAATTTGAAGGGAAATGGTCATAATTGTTTGGCCATGCAAAAAGACAGAATAATCAGGAGATGAAGAAGGGAATCAGAATTAAAATTTAAGTGAAAGAGATGTAAGGTATGGCATGGAACAAACTTGTTTTGCCAGGTACTGAAAAACATCAAGGACAGAGGAAGGGCTAGCAAGAAATCAAGAAAGAAAAGTTGTGAGAGACATTCTGAGACCTTTTTCCATCGACCAGTGTAAATTGGAAAGGCGGCCAACAAGAAGAAAGGCAAGGTGGGCAGTTCAACACACACAATGGGAAAGTAGAAATGCATGCAAAATCTGGACTAGGAGCTTCAAGGGAAAGAAAGGTGTAGGGTGAAGCATAATATTAATAATATACATAGAAAAACGATTTGCATACTACATTCACTTGCCTCAGGACAGAGTTGAATGACACTGATTTCATAGTAGCAGCTCAGATTAAAAAAAAAAAACTGTCAATACACAGTGGCCTTCTGTGTCAAAGATCTTGAGTTCAGGACTGTCTGCATGTTGTGCTATATGTGAGCATGTGATTTCATTCTGTGTAGGTGACTATCAGGCCCCCATCATAATTTGGAACCTGAGTTATACTCCCAGCGGCCAGAATACCCAAAATATTATCGACAGTCAATCTTACTACTATATTCGATATTAGAAAACGATTTTTTGCCCTTTGGCCAAAAAATATAACATAACTCCACTAGCCACATATCAAAATCAACTTGTACATAGTAGCACTGTATAGTTCATACAGATACTTTTATAGGAGACATGAAAAATATGGTATGAAATGTTACTAAGAGAAGGTTGCATCATCATCAGTGATCAGTGATCATTAGTGATGTACACTGTTAAATCATCATTAAAAATTATTAAATATTATTTCTAGCATACCAGTGGGATATTCAAACATATTTACACAGGACAAAAGTGTGAAGACAGTATCATTTGGAATGTGAAAGAGGCACTAAGACAGGAGCTCGCTGAGCACTTGCCAGAACAGTTCAGGGAGACAAGCAATGTCCTGTATAAGAACAACCAAGATAGGCCTTCCATTCATAATGACATGATCAACACAGTTCCTGAGGCTTTCCAGTACTGCCTTCAGAAATCCACTCATCATGTTACCACTGACCTTCCAATTTTCCTGGGCAACCATACAAGAAACCCCCCACCATTGCTTAAAGCTGCAAGCATACAAGCATTTGAACAGACACTCAGCAACACTGGGAACAATCTGCTCAAATATGCTCCAATGGATTGATGCTAAGAACAGCTTGCTGGATGTCTTTTTAGTGATAAGTCAGCCTTTCACTTGTCTGGTATGGTAAACAAATACAGCTCCAGAATTTGGGGTTCTGCAAATCCACTTGTGGTTTGTTGAGTATGAACAAAATAACCCCAAGTTAAATGTATGGAGTGCTCTTTCGTGTCATGTGGTGATCATACCATTCTTCATTATGCATGCACTATAAACTTCCATTAAAATGCCTGAGTGGTTCCTTCCAAACACAGTAAACCATGTCTGGGCACCTCTTGTATTTCATATTTGTTTGCAATGTAGTGACTAAACTATGGCTACCCTGTATTTTAACCCATTCACATCCATAAACATACCTCTATGTGCTCATGCTTCAAGCTATGATCACTGCACAAGTGTACTTTCACAGAAAACACAAAGGATTGCTTCAGGTGACTCTAGTGCCACCTGTGAGTGCATTTATGATATATAGTGGAACCCTCACTTAATGTATCTCAATTTAATGTTTTTCCTTCATCTTATATCCAATTTCAATGACCCCAAGTCAAATAATCCCAGTATCAAATTTCCTACATTTAAGACTTTCCTCAGTCTAGTGTTGAAATTCACAGTTCCTCAAAGAGATCTTAAATGAGGAGTTCCACCGTATACTGTTTAGAAAATGGAAGACGGTGCAAGCAACACCAGAAGTCAATGAAAGCACTTCTCTCTGTTTTGTAGATGGTGAGCATTGGGGACAAATATGATCACTTCTACCTGAAGTGTGGAAGGATGCAGATGGGTTGATATGTTTAAACTGAGGATACAAATACATTTGTCACTGATCCCTCTCAATCTGTCTGCCTTTGCTATTACACAGAGGCAGAGGGCAGGATGGATACAAAAATAATAACTGCAAGCAACAACAACTATGATCTATCCAGAGGATCCTGCCTGTGTGTCCTAACTGCCAAGGCACGGCATCTTGTGAATTCAGTCTCTGATTGCAGTTGTCATTAGATATTGTTCTACCAAACACACAGGCTGCTTACTGTAAAACTGACATGGTAAAGGATGTGTTCTCGATTCATTTCCAGGTACTATCCAAGCACCTTTTGGAGTGACTGCCAGCAGTCCAGAAACCATGGCCATCACTTCACATGCAATTACAGAAGCAACCACGGAGATACTATAACTTGTTCATGTCCACAAGGCTGTTGGCATTATACCCTCTACGGATGCAGAGTTTGGTGTAAGAACCTCACTGCTAAGGAACTGCAATGGCAGATTCACCAAGTTGCCCTGTAACAGAATGCTGTATCAACTGGTGCAGTTAGACAGCACATCAGAACAAGCTGGCACGTCTGTCTGTCTGTCTCACCTTAACATCCTCCAGTTTCTTTCTAGCCAACAGTGGATCGCTATAACACAGCAGCGGCTCCTCCTGGTAGCGCCTCAAGGACTGGAAGTCAGCAACACTGTCTGACGGGATGCACCGGAACACCTGTGTTATGTAAGCACACTGTTATTGTGTAGAACTTGTTTGCAGTACCTCAACTGACTAACTAATCAACTAATAGCATCTAACAAACAAACTGAGCCACTCCGTGGAACAGAACTGCATTTTACTTATGGTTTATTTAATGATACTGTCAGTAACTCAGACTAAACAGTGTCAAATGGAAGGATGATTCATGAACCAAACCTGTGTATCAAACCAACAATACAAGTTCTAACAATGTATCCTACAGTGAACAGTTTTCCTCTTGCCTCCCAATGATTCCACCCAACTCATCATTTAGAAGCTACACATAAGTGTACTTGATAGAGCATTGTTAAACCAACATGTGCAAATTCTCACCTCCTCATATATCTGTGTGTTCCGGGTGGCAGTGCATTGCCACACGCCCCGGTAGAAGTGCTCGCTCACCGGGTCACTCACGTCTGCGCTGTGGTCCTGCAGCTGCCCCAAGTGCTCCCGAAACAGGTGTTTCCGCAGCGACCCAGCATACTTGCCAGACTGGTAAGGGGCCCCACCCATAACACCTGGCTCAAACTCCACATCCTGCACAAAGAGCCCATGTTATTGGCAATTGACTAACTGCACGAAGCAGAGTTCTGCTTGTCACTGGTCCATATCAAGGAAAATGAATCCAGCCCACATCCATACATACTATACCTTTAAGATCATCTTAGTACCATTCCCTTGTCTAGGCTGAGCTCTTTCAAGCGGGCTATTTCTTTCAGACTTTTAGCTCAAAATTTTGTACATATTTTTCATGTCTCTCATGCATGCTACAAGTCCCATCCATCTCACCCACCTTGATTCAGTCACCCCAATAATAACTAACTGATGAAGTGGGCAAATTACAAAGTTCATAACTGCGAAGTTTCCTCCAGCCTCATGTTATTACCACCCTCTCAGTTCCCTGTTCTTGAACACCCTTAGTCTATGTTCTACCCTTAACATACGTGTACGTGTATTATGTACTTATTTACTCATGGAGCTGAACCCTTCTGGAGGAGCTGCCAATTCTGCAGCTACTCAAGAATTTCCCAGCATTTTATGGAACCCAAAAGTTCATTACCATGTTCACAAGAGCCCTCCACTGGTCCCTATCCTGGGCCACCCATCCTATCTCTCTAAGATCCATTTTAATATTGTCCACCCAACTATGCCTTGGTCTTCCCAGTGGTCTCTTTGCATCTGGCTTTCCCACCAATATCCTATATGCATTCCTTGACTCCCCCATTCGTGCTACATGCCCTGTCCACATCATCCTCCTTGAGTTGATCATTCTAATTATGCTTGGAAAAGAATACAAGTTATCCAGAGGATCCGTCCAGGTCCAAGGCTTTGTGTACATTTTCATAACAAGCTTATTTTTATGGTGAGGAGTTGTTAGCCCCACGACCAAACCCCAAGCTGGAGCACCACCCCTTCTCGGCTGTCCGCGACTACTTATTCAATATATTCGCAGGTTCCCTCCATACCTGGAGGGTGACTCCTCCATCTGCAACTTGAGGACATACCATGCCGTGGTGACAAGGGACCCATCTAACATGGATGTTTATGTGTATGCAACTAATAAATCAGCATCTAACACAAGTGAGTTCTTGGCAGTTAACGTGTCCTTACAAGTGGGAAATTGCCACTAATGGCAGTAGCACAATTGAGGTGAGAAACAATAGCAGTAAACACTGATGTGAGATACCAACAGTCTGTACCATCAGTGCCCAACCATTTAATGAATGACAGGCAGTATATGTGGACAGCAGTGAACCAGTTCGATGTGCGCAACACAACCCTGTTCATTTGATCTCATACAAAGAAATTCCTGTCTGACACACAGACCTCAATGACAACAGCTATTTCAGAGTCCCTCTTTCCCAGCATGCTGCGATCATTGATGTTCGCTGAGCCACAGATCACCAGGTTGTCATCAGCAATGAGCAGCTTTGAGTGCACATAAATCAGCTCTGTGACCTGCAGGAAACAACATACATAAACTTTATACATGGTCACTGTCAGTGCAACACATAGCATGCAAATGCAACACTGGCAGGACACACACTGTGCACAGACAACATTGGCAGGGCATACAGTGAACGTGCGTATCACCAGTGCGTGAATGTATATGATCCTTTCAACCAGATGGCCAATTTTTATAAAACCATCAAAAATACAAAAGAAAGGCAGCTATAATGAATGTTACATGTTGATGGACCATAAAACGGTTTGTATACAATGTGAAATAAGATGGGGGCTACTTTACATTTCACTTGATAGTGATAATCATAGTTTGACAAAGACACTTGCTATAGATAAGTTAACAAATGATGGTGGTGAGCATAAAAGTATTTGTTGAATGAAACTGTCAGATTACGGGAGAGTAAATTCTGTAAGGTGTCAATTGGAACCAAGATACTGTATCATGCAGCCCCATTGCTAATGACTCTGTAAACAACAGCCACTGTTGGGTAATAGCTGTAAACAGTAACAAAGGAATTGTGACCTCTATGTGGTCTGTGCAATAACTACGTGATGAAACAATATAAGAACTGTTGGGAGATGTGTTTTCTATGCAGTCCGTGCTGAGGCTATATAACGAGGAACAGCTGCAATTACGAGAGTCTTCAGACGGCTGTTAGTGAAGTGGAGATGAGTTGAGAGTTGACAGTTGTGGGACAGTCACAAACTGGTAACAATGTAGGCATGGAAGCAGAGGACACTGTTGGGATCTGTCACCAGGCAATGACGGGTGAAAACATAGCAAACTGAAAAGACTTAGTACATGCCATAATGAACTGCCGAGTGTGTGAATTAGCGAGAGTACTATAGTTACTTGAAGTTATGATCTGTAAGTGTTCAAGAAATCCGATTACCAATCCAAACCCCATCTACAGTCATTCTGTTACATGACAATATACTACATGCCACTGATAATAACTGATATGGAATTTGGTAGATTGATGTTTTATAAACTTGTTACAACTCGTATGAGATTTCAAATTTCCAGAGCAGTGAAGATATTGATTGGTTGTCATGTGTTACAACACTGTGCAGTCTGAGAGGTGGCTAAGAGCATTTCAGAGGAACATACTAACTCCAGCTTCAGGGCAATAAATGTTGGTTTATGCTGCTTTAGCTAATAACAACTCAGACTCTGTTTGGCTGAAATTCTGATATTCTCTCTAATACTTTCCCAAGCCCAATGAATGTCTACATCATTCAAGTTTCCCAAAGTTGCAAACATGTTTGAGGTTTGAACATGATACTGCCCTTTAACTACCGCAATGTTTAGCCTCCTGACATAAATTCTGCAGTCCACAAGGAGTGAAAAGATTGGGCATACATATACAAGAATCCTATGTTGTGTCAATAAAGATATGATCATTGGGAAAGTACATCTTTATATCAGAAGTGCAAGTTCATGGGTCATGGGTGTGATTCTTGATGAGGTTGCTGGATTTTTCAATTGACCTAATACTTCCGACCACATTAAGGCCCTGGAGTTGACTCAGCCTCGAACAGAAACAAGTACCAAGAATCTTCCTGGGGGTAAAAGGTGATATCTAGTTCCTGTGCTGAAAGAAAATGGCCCCCACCATGGCAGGGGAGAGATTTTTGTGTAATAACCCCATGAGTTTTGGGGTCTGGCACCAGTCACATCACAAAGTCCTGCTTACAAATCGGGGTGCATAGTAGACACTGTGAAAGCTTCATGATTCTCATACGGCCAAAACACGTGTTGGTAATCCTATTTATTTATTTATTTATTTATTTAGGTACACACCCATTTGTTGGNGACATCCATGCTTTGAGTGGGATTTGAACCCGCAATCCCAGCATTTGAGCGGGTAAAGACATTTCATGCCTCAGACTGCACGGCCACTGTGATCAGCAAATACACATATGGGTCATCACAAATATGCAAACAGTTCAGCACTTCACATACCAAAAAAACACATTGAAACAGCAGAACTCCACCTCTTAGCTAAATATTTACATATGTGACATAACATTTTGTTAATACGAGATATGCTTATACAGGTGACTGCAAAGTACCAGAAAACCCCACTACTCAGAACCTGATATCATTTGGTTACATACAGACACCTATAAAAAGAACATGAAACAATAACATACGACATACATAGCATCACATGCTGTAATCAGTTCAATTAAATAACTATGGCTCATATACACAAATCAAAGAATTTCCCACCAATGCGGTACAATCCCTGAAGATGGTCTTGTGTGACTGAAACATGCTGGAGTTTTAATAACATGTAATAAACACAAGGAAATAAACTAGATACCCTTAGATGGCAATTTATATATTGCTCTAAAACAGAGAGTATAACTGGAAAATGAACTCTATCAAAATATAAAAAGGAAAAATTGTGGGAGGAAGGAAGAGACTGGAGACTTTTCCTCCATCAACCTATATAAAACTGAAACAAGGCTAGAAGAAGATGCAGAAGGAGGAAGTAAACCAGTAAAGCTATCCCTGTAACAGACTGCAGAGGTCCATAGTGTTGTGAGACATCTAGGTTCCCACATTTTCTAAACAGTCAGCTCACAGATGGAGGTGAGCTTCCCAGCCTTAGGAACGAGCCGCCCTTTACCCCCAGAAGTTTACTGGTACTCATTTCTGTCAGAGGCAGAGTCGAACCCAGGGCCTTAGTGTGGCTGAAAGGGTTAGATCAATTGAAAAATCCAAATCGAGTCTTCCAGCTCGTAGCACAGTGCCTGAACTAACTACTTTACTGTGTGCCCTGAAGGAGGAGGAGGGCACAACTGCTCCACAATATGAAATGCGAACAGGTAGGTTGTCTAAAAGTTATCTTCAACTCTTAAGTTGGTTTAATGCTGTGAAAGATAGCAAGAACTCACCAGCTCACCATGGAGGACTGAGTGTGTGCGCAGCCCATGGAAGGAGATGTACTCACTGGGGTCCTCCACCCCAGCAGCTTTGAGCATGGTGAGTATTGCTTCACTGCCCCTGTACAACATTATGCACGTTAACACTTTGAAAAACAATCATTATACACACCATCCACACTGACATTAAAGGTCAGCCTTTTGCTAATGAAGTGGTATGATTCTCACAACAAACAGAGATTATTTCCCCAAACAGCATTAACCAGTTTGCTTTGTGATGGAGATGCATTGTGTTTTCTATGAAATATAAACTCAATTTTTAAACATTATTTAGATAACTTCAGGCTCTACAGAGTTAAAAACACTTAACATCAACTTTGCAAAGGGTCAGTCCTCATGTATTCTAATTATGAAGTTGTATAATAGTGCCTCAGATATTGCTGTACCCGCTGCTAATTCCTTCTTTATAAACATGTGTTTGCTGATACTCTCAGCCTCAAAGTCAAAACATAAAATGCAACAGCATGGCTGAGCCACTGTTTTACTTCTGACCTGTTTGCAAGTACACATCAACTGCTCACCAGTATGCATACAGTGCATACTGAATGGAAAAGTACTGCATACTTCCATATGTAATTGCAAGTAACAAAGAGACTGTGACACGTACAGCCATTGCCAAATAACAGTTGTGTAAACAGGAGACAGTACANGTCAACTGCTCACCAGTATGCATACAGTGCATACTGAGTCGAAAAGTACTGCATACTTCCATATGTAATTGCAAGTAACAAAGATACTGTGACATGTACAGCCATTGCCAAATAACAGTTTGTAAACAGGAGACAGTACAACGGCCACTTGCTAAGGAACAGCTCTGTGGACACGCTCTTTCCCTGGCAACGAGAGAACAAAGAATAATGGAACAGACATTTTCTGTGCAGTCTGTGCTGGGGCCATATAATGAGAACTAGTGGTTTAGTGAGTCAATTGGGAGTTTCAGTTGTGAGAAGTGAGAAGCTGATAACTGAGGCCAGGGAGAGTTCTGGAACCCAGAGAAAGGGCAACGTCCACCATTCGAAGCCACTACCAAGCAATAGCTAGTGCAGACTGAGAAGACTTTATGTGTGCTGTAGTTATAGTGATCTTTGGAGTGTGTAACTCAGTGAGATTATTGTAGTTATTTGTAGTTATGAGTTGTTTAAGAGTTCAGTAAATCTAATTGCCAATCCAAAAATCACACATCTCCTCTTATCATGTGACAATATGAAGTTAATGGTGCATGTATGAAACAGATGTAGTACCTGTATTAATGACATCATTAATGTTCTAATGTTCTAACATGTTCTAACCATGTCAGCTTCTGTACAATAGATCTGTTATCTCTGAAGTTCATTTTCAATGACAAGTAATATGAATGAATGAATGAATGCACTTAAGGGGTAGGCCTAGACTGGCCCTTGTACAACCATCAGTGATCTATTGTGCATCCCCCTTTATTTCTACCCTTCAACAATCCTACTTGTACACTTTGAATGAAGTGCAGTATCTTACTTAAAATGGTGTCTTCATATTCAGCTGGCTCCATAAAGTAATGGCCCAGGTGGCAAAATGGTAAGTAAGCTATAGCCTCACAGTCACATAAGATGTGTGAGGCTCATTAATTTTTTTCTAGGTATCTTTCACAAATGGGACTATGTGTCAACCCCATTTTGAAGGTGTCCCTTCAGGTGACACTTTCCTGCAAATAGTCCTGTCACCACCATAACTGGTTTCTCTTTTATCAGTTCCTTGGTCCTTCTGACAGAGGGTCCTTCATAAGCAATAACAGTAGTGCCTTTGTGATTCTGAAGACTATAAGAATATTGAGAATTATTCTTGCCTACAGACAGTGTTACAATGCCTTCAATAATTAGCACATTTCTCTGGTTATTAGCCACCCAACATAACAGTGGAGCCACAGGCATTCACTGCTATATCCAGATTCTTACAATACAATTAAGGACAGACCTTCAAGAATCTCAAGACTACAGTATTTTGAGATGACACTGGGAAGTTTCGTAGACTAGGCCAAATATCCATCCATTTTCAGGAAAGCAGTGTTCTCTTTGTATGTACCTGCAGATTGAGGCATAGTTCCAGTGTGTGACAGCATGCAGGGCAGTGCCTGATGGGCTGCCTACTTCTCCCTCGAAGCCCGGCAACAGTGGCATCACCACATACACACGGAACACTGAGCCCTCTCTGCAAGTTGAAAACAAACAACCAAAGAAAACTAATTAGCAGGTATTGGGCCGGTTATGTAGCATGCGTTAAAATGTTTACACTATGTTATTCACTTTTATGTCCCACATTTGTGGTCCCTGTTTCTTATTACTGGACCACTTTACTGCCCTGTACCCTTGACACTCAGACGACAGTATCACCTACTTTAATATTCAGAAGTCCTGCATTTTCCCCACACAGTACATTTATATGTCTGATATGATTCTCATAATAAACAGGAATTATTTCCCTAAACAGCATAATCATTTACTGGCGATGCACAGATTATTAGGATAGCTGGACTGTGTAGTGCAGCTGGCTGAATGCTGCATCTGCTCAACACTAATACCATTACCTCTGAGTTAAAATATAATTACCATATACATAGAAGGAGATGCAGACTTAAAACACCCCCTTCCCTAGTAATAAAATGTTACCCTTGATTTACAACATGGCCATCACTCCTGTAGTACATGGACATTCAAAATTCTTCTACCCAGATGATAAAGGTGAACCAGTTTGTTTTTGTAATGGAGCTGCAGATCAAGTAAAAGCCCGTTTCAGGTGCAACTCACCTGTGTGCACGCATGATGCGCTTGAAGAGAGTCTCACAGACAAGGTTGCGCACAGATGTATTGCGTCTGGCAAGGCTGATGAAGAACTGGTTTTCTATGTACACATAGTGTTTTGCTCTTGTGATTGCATCAATGTAAGCCTCGTGGATACTTTCTTCTACCGTCTCTGTGTCTAGGAACCCAGTGCTCCAGCTTGAAACACTACGCACAATCTGCAGCAAACAAGGACTGATTAATAACACAAAAGGAATCTTGCATGTTATGAGGTATACTGTGCTGTATGTATGGTTCAGACCATAGAGCATTGAATTACTGGATGATAAGGGAACAATGAATTCAAAAGTATGTGGAAGGAAGCAGCCATAATCAAAGTTCAGGATTTTTAAAATGCTGTATTCTGTTTGCATGAAATCCATATATGATCACTGTATACCATCACACTAACTATATTTCTCTAATAGTATGATTAATATGACCACATGTTTCAGTCACATGACAACCACTGGGTGAAGTTCGTACATAAAAATTGTATGAAAAACTAACTAAACTATGCTCTGTTTGCTACGTGCTTCTTGTTCGGGTTTTGCTTGGCTTATTCTCTGACTGTGAAGAAGGTTGCTCTGAAAAGTTAGTTGACTTTCAATGGACTACACAGCATTATATCCCAAAAGACAGAACTCTTCATAACAACTGCTGTGAGAAGCTCATATCCTATATAAAATATTTGTTAGGGGCACACAGCTTGAAATACATGTGAGATTGAAACACTGAAACACAGAGACATCACAGTGTTCTATACAATGTGTAAGAGTTTTAACACTAGAAAATCACTTTTATGGCATACATATTACTTCAATCATACGGCAGAAAAGCTGCATCTTGATGAACATTCTGCACATATTTCTTCTTATTTTCGTAGATGGATAATAAATATAACAATTAAGATCTGGAAAAGGCTGTAAGTGCGGGGAAAGAAGGTCAAACCCAAAAGACTATTCAGTGGCCTTCAATACCACCAGGATGCAAGTGAATGGTTCTGCAGACATGGACTGAAAATGACCAGGGTTGAAACCTGCAATGGGAATAGAAATTAGAAAACCAATTGTGCAAAGCAGCCATAGAATTATAGAAAGCTGGATAATGGAATTAGTTGGAAATAAACTTTACAACTTGCTGGTGAGACTGAATCTAAGAACAGAACATAGATGGTTCAAAAGCTTTGTGATGCATGACAACTTGTTGCTCAGTCAATATGAAAATCTGTTAATTGCTTGGGCCACTGTGAAATATGGAAGAGGTAAAAGATGATTTTTATAAAAAGTCCAATGAGGTAATTATAGAAATAAAGCTTAGTGGTATATGTATTTTAGAAAAATTATCTGAAATGACATGGTGAGATGCAGAAGCTTCTTACAACAACAAAAATTATTCCAGAATTCCATTCAAATTCTAGTGATCCTTAGTTTGGATGTTCTAGCTCGCCAGCTGGGTGTGACGAATCTTTGGCAGCATAGGATAATAGTTTGCCAGTTGTACAAGTGACCCATACTATGATAACAAGTGATGAAGAAACAAGGTCTTGGCATGTTACTACAATTAGATGTACCATGTCAGATGAGTTCTTATGAGAAACTGAAAAGAAGGAAAAGAACAAGCAGAATATAAGGAAAAGGGTGGCTGTCCAGCTGCAACAAGAGTAAGCTCTCAGAAGCAGAAGTGCTAAATGAATATATCCAGAAAGAATGTAGTGGTTTCTTTGAAGATGATTGTCATGGTGAGATTTAGATCCAGCGCTGAAAATCACTGATGCAAATGATGGTACCGTCAAAAAGTACCTGACCAAAGAAGTTCATCCGCTTGGATTGCAAAAAATTATAAAATAAGACTTGATAGATCTATAATGCTTAATGTTTTCAATCACATTTACTTCTTTCAGTTCCATGGCATGTAATAATACTTGACAGTTATTCAACTTTTCATATTTATGTTTATTAATTGTAATGAAAATGTATTTATTTAAATCAATATTTCTTCCATACATCCTAATGTATCAAATAATCCTGATTAACACTTGATCAACAACTGCATCCAAGTACTAGCTGTGGATCACATGATATATTTTCTGGAAATTCAGCTGCCAAATAGTTTCACAATTCTATTGCTGTATTACCACCATCAACCAGTCATGGAAAGGCATCTTAAGAACTGACGCACAACCAATAACCAAGGACCAACTGCGAGTTGTATGCAGTGATTCATATCATAATGGGAGAATAATACTTTTGTGAAGAATGGGGAAGATAGAAGCAGCTCTTTCGAGCAAAATCACGGCATCCTGTCCCTTTCTGGAACATTCTGCAGGCTGAGGAGACTGAGGTTAACTGGGATCCTACAAGAAGAATCAAGAACATACCACACAGGAATAAAAAGGTGTGGAATTAGCTGTTCAGTTCAGTTCAGTTCAGTCTGCATGTAAAAGCTGCAGGCAGCATTCACATGAGGTGTGACTACTGTTGTGGGCGAGTCCTGAACCAGCAGTGATAAGATGGGTGCAAGAAGACAGTACAGTAGTGTTCAGTCATTTAGCCATGAACTAAAACCAAGTGTGTCATGACCATGAATGGCAAACTGAAAAAAATGCTCCAAAAAAGACACATATTATAATAGGAGTCAGATGTTGGACTGAAGGTGGATCTCTCTTTACAGGTAATTTCTGAGTAGCCAATCAAGTTGAGTGCCAGCCACAAGGTCAGGACAAAATGCAACAAGAACTCGAAAAGGGTGCAAGTGCCACCCAAGATCAGCTGGTGGGCTGCAAAGAAGAAATGAAAGCAAAACAGTGACATAAAACCTGAATTCGAGCATAAAGTAACAGACATACTAAGCAGACAGTTGAAGGGTGTCATGGCGATAGTTCTGCAGCAGAATTAAAGTCTTTGTGAAGTCAGCAGTGAGCTACAAGTGACAGGACAAGACGTAGAAAACAGATGATGAAATGCAGAAGCAACAGGACTCTACAAGGTGACTGGGTGTGACCTGGAAGCCACAAGATGGGAGTCTGGTATGCAGCTGACAACAGCTGAAGACCAGATAAGAGGTGCAGGCAACAGGAATGCTGGGACCAGGGCCATCACAACCCTATGGGCCTCCACGGCCTGTTACAGGGACAGCTTTACCTTTACCTTAAAAATATCATAATGAAATCTCAATTTCCTTGACAAAATGTGCATACCACTTTGAATAAAAATAAATATGGAACCTTGATGGAGATAACTAAAAAAAAATTAAAGGTTTTTGATTTCTATTCTCTTTCTTGCAAGAAGCAACATATGATAAGGGTTTTCTCTGCTTGGTATGATGATTCATGCAACATATCATACAAGATTTATTTAAACCTTAGTGATATATACATAGTAGGATACAATTTCATTGCTTTAATAATTGGTTTCATAATGTAACGTGTCTGGAATCCAGAAGAGTCACTTCTATGGAAACGCTAGAATAGACCGTTGCATAGGAAACAACAATCGCTCTATTGTAGTTCTAAAATGAGTCTCCATGGTTATAACAGAGGGTTCATTTGCATAGCAGCGTCCGAGGTTATAAAATGGGGTTTAATGCATTCGCACAGTTAGTCTGGATCCAACCGCCGAAGAAGAGAGTATCGGATTAGTCACCAAAGAAGTCAGTCTGTTATTTTGAATTGTTTCATTTTTGGTCCGTTACACTATCAATCACAAAGTCGATAGAAAGTCCGTCAAGTGTAACAACTTGCAGGTCACTTCTTTATCACTTCTGCCTTACATGTTTCGGTTTAACACAACCATCATCAGAGGCACATAGTACAAACATGAAAACACTGTCGTTGTTTAAGATGTACACAGTTATGTTTGCTGCGTGGACGCTGCTACAATATGTCGACGTGTAAAAGCACAACACTTGCTAGGATTGTTGAATGCACTATCAATTCTCACATTTCATCCGAAACTGCCCTCAAGTAAAAACGCCAATGTTAAAATATTTAAAAAATTTTTTTAAAACATTTGATGTAAAATGTTAAGCTCCTCCTTGTTAATTCATCCCGAAGATGGGAGATGTCAGCTTGAAGTTGTATGGCTTACGGTTAGATGTTTCCTATGTGCTGTGTGTTGGACCGAAAACTGGCCGCGGAGCGCCACAGCCAGAAAGCGAAGGACTCGGCAAGGGAAAATCATGGGCCACACAAAGAATTGGCCGTCGCCCAAAGAGGAACTAGCTGCCGCGTGGAAGTGGCATGGCAGAAGAAAAACTGCAGGAAGACATCCCGTCGTGCGACAGTGGCATGACATTGGAGAAATGCCTTCAAGAAGGAAACTCCACAGGGAACCTTCGGATGCCAGCAGAAAGAAGTGGCCGCCAACGGAATAAAGATAACATGCTGTGCAGGACACAGGCGTTACGGACAAAACAGTGGCGATGTGGTAACTAGGATCCCCAAGAAACAATACACGTAACAATACATTTCTATACATTAACAAAAATCCTTCTTAATATCTTAAGTACTGAAATTTGCAAAACAAACCTAAGTTGGAACACAGATTGGAATAACAACTTTTTCCAAAATTATGTCATGCTGACAGTTTTAGTAGTTTTGTGTAATTCTTATGTACTGTCATGTGTATGGTGGTATGCATGATGGAATGATGGGTTCTAGTTCGGATGATTGGATTTATTAGCATCTTGGTTACACATTCCCTCTTAATCACGCTTAAATGCATGCAATACAGTGCTATCACTGACATACACACTTTCAGTTCACCACTGCATACACACTAGGATTCTCTGTCTTCACTGGTGATCTCCTAGCAACAGATGTGAAAACAGAAACTATCACTTCAAATCATTACAAATATTACACCTTCCAATCGCACTTTACATTCTTACAGGCCGACCTCCTGTATTCCTCTGACTCTGTTCACGTGCTTCTGCCGCTACTACAAGGTGGTTCAAATATGACCGGAACTGATTTGTGTGTAAACAAGTCGCACTCATAAATCAAATTCTCAAACAACCTTGATATAACTTTGTAAAGCTTGATACACTTGATACACCAGCATTATCATACAACAGTGAAAGCGGCCTCCGTAGTCTAGAGGTAACGTTCCAACCTCATGACTCGTGGTACGCGTGTTCAAACCCGGCGGAGGTCATGGAATTTTTAAGGGCGGAAGGGAACAAGTCCTCCAGGAGGGACTTTAAGCCATGGGTCCCGTGTCGTAGCTTTACGGCACGTAAAAGAACCTCATATCTCCAAAGGAGGTCACTGAGCTAAATTCAAGGACATTTCCCGCCCAACAGTAGTCTCTAACGCCTCTGATGGATGGGGGAAGCATTACAGATACCGCCAAGCCAGTAGAGGCCGAACTCGCTGGCTCGGTCGGGACTGATGGTACGCACCAATATTGGTAGGGTATAGAGACTGGTAGAATATCATAGAGGGAAGCACAATGGACCAATACTGGTCTCAGTGCATGGGGAAACCCACCCGCTCCAATAACTAACTAACTATCTAACAACAGTGAAGTGCAGATCATAAAGTTGTTACATGAACAAAGATTAATATCTGCTGAACAATATTTCATGAGGCAGAAAGAAGGTTACTGTCTTTCCAGCCTTAAAAGAAACAAAGCTAGGAGTTCCAAGAACAACTAACAAATCCAACTTGCCTATTCCACAGGCTGCTTGTGCTGTAAGTCTTGTTTTGAGTTTATTTAATAATAAAATGCAATTTAGCTAATGAAATAGCTTGCTGAAATTATATGCAGATGGTCATACAATTGAATCCTACTTGTCGAATCTCCTGTCACTGTTTGCAATTGTACGCAGGTTATATTGTTGTCACTGTTTTACTTTTGCGAAGAATTTATTGCATAAGTATAGGAATTGTCCATGTTAAATTTGTTGGATATATCTTCAAAATTTTGCACTCCCTTTATATTTGGAATTTTTGACTGATAATAATATTTGATATAGAGTAGAAGATAAGCAATATGGAAAAATGAGTGATAGAGGGAAGAAAGGAGTAAAAGTGGGCTAAGAGCCACTTCAGGATTTGTTTAAATTTCATCTGATCTGCTCTTGCCACTGCAATCAAACAGCAGCAACTCTCTGCTATTGCAGTGTTATCATCTCTGGTGTGTACTGATATGTAAAATGCATTGCATGGTGAAGGAAGAAGAGAAGAGCACAAGGCTTCCATCTGCAGACAGAAAGACAAAATACTAGCATAATCTAAGCTAGAACTAAAAAAATATCTCCAATACATGGTACTGCTGTTTAGTCAGTGTGGCTGACCAAATCTCAGAGATGCTGTCCAACAATAACTGGTTACAATCCCATAAGTGTCTTCATGTACAGTTATGAGGAACTCTTATGCACAATTTACCTGGCAGTTGATGCGATGTAAATGTATACCAGCAATTGGTGGGCATGGGCTGATACTGTCATAAGACTTTGGCAAGAGGTATGGGTACGAATGGTTGAGCTTTGCTTTCTCCAACTGAAACAAGTAAAAAGTGTGAAGCAAGAATGCCAACCAAAACACACAAAATGCACTAACATCTGCAGCCAAATTATATTCTGTGTCTCATCAATGACTGAGTGAAATGCTTACAGACTGACCAACTGATAAAATTAGGATCTCAACAACTTGATTGGAGCCAGTTAAACCCAGGCAACATCCTCACAACATATTTCTCTTACACCCCTCTTAATACTATCTTTGCACAATATCTCAGTCTCCAAATAGGTATCTTTGAACAGATCTGCCTACTAAAATTGAGTAAGCCTTCCAGAATTCATCCATTTAGGATGAATGTTTAGGTCATCATATCCTCCTCGACTTTAGATGCCTGACAACACATGCAAACTGTAAGGATCATTATGGTCCTTATTATAAAATAATCTTAAATCTCAAATTATGCCCCCCCTCCCCCCAAACACAGTACAGCTGTCAAGCACTTATACTGTCAAATGGTCCCTGACAATTAGGGACCAATTGTTTCACACACACACACACACATTGTTTCAAAAGGTGTGGTCTAGAGGTATGAGGGGGTCATGTGGAGTAGAAAATGTAAATATACACATTTAGGCTTTATAACCATTATCAATTTATAATGCCTCATAATTGAAAGTATGCTGATGATGAAGGTCCTTGATTACAGCATGCAAACACCAGGTAGACTGGTAAGAGTCCATAGACATTTTGGAGGAATGCATAACTACCATCTTCAGAGCTGAAGAGTTAGCCAAGCAAGAAACCAGCAAGAACCAGCTGGAAAGCAGAACATGGCAGAACACTGTGTGCCATCTGCTTCTTGCTGGTTTCTTGCTTGGCTTACTCTTCAATCCTGAAGAGGAAGTAAACATGTTCCTCTCAAATGATGGAACACATCTACCAAACTACATGGCACTGCAAACCCAGAAGGCTGTACTCTTCACAGTTACTGCTGTGAGAACACAACACACAGATCTACTAACCGCAACTTCTATATCAGTTTAGCCAAATGTTAGTAAAATATGCAATAATTAGGTTAAATCAAATGTTAATGTGTTCTGGTAACTCCTCAGACCACTTACATTTCTTCAGAATGACTGCCTTGGACTGTCATACAGGTTTGAGGGAGTCCAGCAGCATCTCACCTCAGGACCATGGCTCATCTCAGCAGCTTCACCGATTTACTAGGATCACCATTTCAAACTTGTCACATCCACCATGTTCCTTCATACAACCACAGAAAAGGCCCTTAGGATAATGAGGTCACAGAAACAAGGTGGCCATACAACTGGCCCTCACTGTCCTATTCACTGTTGGAGAAATGTATCATTCAGTCAGTCTATTACGTGAGCATCATGAAGTGGAGCAGCATATGTTGAAGCATAGGAAACTACATAGCATCACAGTGTTTGTCAGCGGCTGAATGAGTTATCAAAAGACAATTGTGACATGTAACTCAGTAATATAAATCAGGAAAATATTCTTTTATATTTTCTACTTCACACAACCTCCCCATAGCTTATGTAAGTTAAGACCACACCTTTTTAAAATACCTCGTACATGTAGGGTGTGTCACCCTTAATGTCTTAACTTCAGCGGCTTATACCTGAGGTCAGTCTCTGTCAGAAACTTCATACAAACAAGCGTCCAGTTCTCAGCATTTAGGGCATA
Source organism: Cryptotermes secundus (assembly GCF_002891405.2). Taxonomy (NCBI): domain Eukaryota; kingdom Metazoa; phylum Arthropoda; class Insecta; order Blattodea; family Kalotermitidae; genus Cryptotermes; species Cryptotermes secundus. Next base: position 370,310 of record NW_019725849.1, read on the forward strand.
ATGGATGTTCAGAACGATTGTCTGTAAGTGACAGTAATTTCATGGTGGCAGCAATGTGTGTCAGCATGGGCATGCACCGCACTGAATCAAACGAGCAGATACTAATCACGGAGTGTTGTGTCTCATAGCATGCTGTTCATGTTTTGCATGCAATTATGCCTTCTACATTTTCAAATGCCATATATGCAGATATGGCATATGTTTATGGGATTTATGACAAGAATTCATATGATTCTATTGCTGAATACCAGTGATGATTTCCAAATCGAAGAACATTTAGCAACATCTTTCAGAGACTTCAAGATTCAAGCAGAGCATCTGATACGAGATATGGCAGATAAATATATTACATAGGTCGTACCGAAAGTCATGAGCAACTTCTTTTTGCATGTAACCTGGGAACAGCAGACGAAAGAGAGTATGGTGGTAGGTAGAACCAGCTGTTGTGTTAACCATGAGTGTCTTGTGATGTCATGTGACCAGTATCACTCCTAACAAAATGGCCGACAACGATATGTCATTTCACCAGTGTGCTGTCATCGAATTTCTTGTGAAAGAGGAAATCCCTGCTGCAGAAATTCACCAGAGACTTCAGTATGCTTATGGAAGTGCGTGCATGGGTGTAAGCAGTGTTCGAAGATGGGTGAAACATTTTAAAGATGGGAACACCAGCACTGAAGATGAGTCTCGGAGCGGTCGTCCTCCAACAGCCTCAACTGAACGCAACAAGGAAAGAGTGGATGAGATCATTCAAGATGACAGGTGGGTGACTGTGGACACAATAGCCCGAAAACTTGGAATAGGGCACAGTGCAGTACAGGAGATGATTGACAGCTTGGGCTATAGGAAAGTTTGTGCTCGTTTGGTCCTGCGGTTATTGACTGAAGACCACAAAGGTCAGCAAAAAGCCATCCCCTCAGAACTGCTGCAGAGATATCAACACGAAGGTGATGATTTTTTGCTCTGTACTGAGACAAGTGATGAACGCTGGTTTCACCATTTTGAGCCTGAAATGAAACAGCAGAGTATGGAATGGCACCATTTGCATTCTCCATCAAAAAAGAAGGCAAAGACAGTGCCATCAGCTGCAAAAGTAATGGGCAGAGTCTTCTGGGATGCAGAGGGGTTTATTCTAGCCAAATTCCTGGAACCTGGGCAAACCATCAATGCTGCTCGTTATGTCCAGACGCCGCACAAGCTTCGTCATGCATTGCGCGATAAACGTCCGGGACGAAACATCATCCTGCATGACAACATTCACCCCCACGCCACTCACCTCACATTGGAAGCAACTGCAAAGACGGGGTGGGAAGTTCTTCCACATCCATCCTATAGCCCTGATCTGGCACCCTCCGACTACCATCTGTTTGGATTTCTGAAGGATCAGCTGAGTGGACAACGTTTTGAGACAAGGGAGGCAATTCAGAAAGCAGTGAGTCAGTGTCTTCGGATGGCTGGAACAGAATTTTACAGAAGGGGAATTTTCAAACTCCCATAACGCTAGCAGAAATGTGTACAAAGAAGTGGCGATTATGTGGAAAAATAAAGAAAGGTCTGTAGATTGAGGTGGTGTATTTGGTTTGTCAATAATATAGCATGTTACTTTATAAAAAATTGTTGCTCATGACTTTCAGTACGACCCCCGTATTTACAATGTACAACAGAGTCTGCCATTCTGAGGCACCTTCATGTTCCACACACAGGAGTATGGAGAATGTAGAACAGGAGGCATGCATCCATACTATGCACCATGTTTCAGCACCTAGAATTTGAGGAACATTCCTTGTACATGGAACTTTTGTTAACTGGTTCAATGCCCATCGACAACTGCCATGTTTTGTTCTGTGACAAAGCTGAATTCACCTATGATGGGGTCAATAACACTCACAACTCACATTTTTGGTCTGAAGTGAATCCCCATTCTACAGTCAAAAACAATTTTCAGCACTGGTTCAGTTGAATGTATAGTTTCGTATGCTTCACAATCATGATTGGCTCATTTATCTTCAAGGGCAGTATTAAAGTGACACTTATCTGTAATTTCTACAGAATGAACAGTAAGACATGTTAGATGTACCTTTGGAATCAAGACCGCATATGCATTTTCAATGACAGTGCTTCCAACTTTTTGGTCATGCAATAGAAATATATCTTGATGATCCTTCACTGCATGATGGATCAGTCATGGTGGCCTACAACAATGGCCAATCATCCCAACTACATGCATATTATACGAGTACATCTAGTGGACCAGTAATAATTGGGAAGACAAGCTGCATTTCTCTGCCACATTTGGGTGCTACAACTGCCATATAGAGCACACCTAATAAAGTGATGCAAGCTACATGCTTGATTCACAAGATGAGCTATAACACATACTGAGGCTGAGGGGGGTCATTTTGAATAGTCACTAAAAATTCAGCAGTGAAATCTTCATGTAAATGAAAAATCCATAACTTCTGATGCAGAATAACCCCACATATAAACTCTTTAAGTTAAGACACTAAGTTGTGAATCACTCTGTATATAAATTAATGTATAAAAAGCAGATGATGTGACAAGATTCTATTTTGTGACTTCCCACACAATAGGACATGCTGATGATCTTGCAACAGACCTTAACAGCATTCCAGCGCTGTATAAAGTGGCGTGCCACATCACGAGCTGCAGTCCCCATGACCATGGCCCCTACATCATGCCACGGCATTCGTGGTGTTATGTCACGATCGACCAAATCTGTCAGGAACCATACAAAATAAGCTGGTAAAATTCCACTCCCAACGTGTCTCACTCTGCAGCACTGCTCAACCGTCCCTTACCTTGGTATGGCCGGTCCAAGTCTGTGAAGTCCTTCACAATGAAGTTGGTGTAGTCCTTGAAAAGCCAATATCTGACTATGCCACTCATGTCAGCAGTGCTGCCACCACCGTCACTTACACCCCCATTAGACACTGCCCCATCGCTGCAACAAATGATGACCCAATCAATGGTAGCTCCATATGTAGGCACTCAGCTGAAGACAAAAACTACATGACGTAGACTGTTATGTCCTTAAATCCACAATGATACAATCTTTTAATTACAGAAGTATGGACTTCAACTTAGCAGTACCAAGAAGAAATTGTACAAAGAAAAAGGCAGTAACTTAGGTATGTAGGTTAGTGTAGTCATCAGAATATGCCCACTAAGTCCAATATTGCTGAGATGGATATGTGGACATAGAGTGCAACCACGAACTACAATGACGACAGTATAGAATGTTGACTTCGCAGTGTCTATATGATAAATACCTCAGGGTTGGTAGACGTGGGATTATTGATAAAAATGTGAGAGCGAATGACAGGGGAGGCTATGCCCTATAGACCTCCAAGAGTTACTTAATACGTCACCAGAAGACCAGCCCAGCCGAGAACTATGAACCTTAGTGAACCTCTGTTTTGCACCGTCACCCTAATTACCATACACAGTAAGTGGAACCATGAACTGCAGCTGCGGAAGTGAAGTGCAGTGTTTCACTACAGATCCTCTGGGGCTAGATTAATGTAGTGGCCATCTGGCAATCACGTGTTAGTATGAGACATATCCACAAAACAAGTTCCGTTTACAAATATTGCCACTGCAGCGCTGCAGTCACTATGGCGCACAGAGTTTGTTGGTCCTTTTGGAAGGCATGGACACCATTTGCAGACAACTGAAGCACATTTACACATTGTCCCATATGTTTACAATTTTCAAGAAAATCAAGAAGCCCGCTGCATTTTTGTATTTATATGATATATATTCCCCTCGTTGGTGTCTCCACCTTATCGTGGTGAGGGTGTTTGAGTATGCCAAGGACCCTGAGAGCTATACCAGCGGTAGCGTAGCTACTGGCAGGGCCTCCCTTGCTGGACAGGTCAAAGGGTAGGCATCAGACGAAGAGAGACACCGAAAACTGATGCCGGAAGCAGCGTCATCAGCGGCGACTTGAAGCACAGAGAAAATGATGCTCGAGATGGTTCAAGTTCGTATAGCAACAGGCGTGACCAGAGTGGTTTGAACGGCTGTTGTACTGCGATGTGGAAAGCAAATGGAAAAACTACCACATTATCACTTTTCCTGGATAGTCTCTTTCCAAAAACAGAAGATCGCATTAAGTGGAGAAACTGTTTTGGAAGAGGCTGTGGACCTGTCATCTGACAGATTACTGATGAATGAATGAATGACATATATTATACAGCCATTTTGACTAACTTTGGACCCAGGGAACATAATTTAATTAGTGTAGTGTAGTGTATTGTAGTGCAGTGCAATGTAATGTAATGTAATGCACAGTCCAATTGGACAACACACATGCACTGTCATAATAAGACACTATACAGGCCAGCTAAATGTTGCAGACATTCCATAAAAATAATGGAACACACTGTCAGATGTTTCTTCATGAGAAATTGAACATTTTTCAGTCACCTTAAGAGCACCATGGCTGGCTCCTTCGTATTATTGTTGTCCCCCTCGTCAGCTGTGGCTGCAGCTTGCTCCTCCTCTGCACCAGGCGTAAGCCAATGGACCCACTGCTTGCTGCGCTGCTTGGCACTTTCTGTCTTCTCAAGCACTTTTCCTATCAGACTGCGTCGCTCTGTGGGTGGTGTGTTACACTTGATATTTTCTGCAACTGTCACCTCAATGGTTGGGGGCTGCTGTGTTTCACCTGATTGCAGCTCGTGGACTTCAGTTTCATTACTGAAACAAACACAAGTTTCAAGCCAAACAGCATTGAACAGACACACCTGCTCCAGTTACTTGTAACAGTTATGGCAAAATTATACTCTGTTTTGTCTGATGGAAAATCTGAATGATCAGTGTGGCTCAAGATCCAACTCTCACCACCTAACCTAAATACTGGTAGCAAAGGTAACATTTTCCCAACTTGCACATTTTCAAAACTCACTGTTACCTAGTAACAACATATTAAATTGCAGAAATTAAAAAGAATTAGCCACTTTGATATGGGATAATACAGAACTCCTGTCATCTGTTGTTCCTTTATACAGACTACTAGAATACTTGTAAATTGATGTGAAAAGGTAAGATATAACACCCAGTATGTGATCACATAATAGTGGAAATTTCTTAGCGGCAGAAGACTTGAATGGGAAAATTATGATATTGGAAGAATTCTGACAGAGGCTGGGAAAGGGTAAATTCTGGTACCAGAGGCAATGTTATACCAGCACTGGGACCTGAGGTACTGCCAAGATACACAGTATGGTAATCTTATTACCTGTTCAGTGAGGTCTGTGACGTATTGAGTACACCCACAACAGTGTTGGAGGATATGGCAAGGTGCATCAAACTATGTGGCTTACTGGACGTGGCTGGGTGGCTCGACGTGTGTTTCTTGCGAACTGGCATGAACACGCTCAATGTCTGTGACACACTGCCCACATCTACAAGTCTGTGGACACACAACAGGAACTGAGAGTGTGACTGGCTCTGCCAGTGACTGCTTCATACTCCAACTTCACCCAGCACATTCTTCCTTGAGAATCTAGAACTTCCTCAGCCAATCATGAAATTTCCTGCCTTTTAAGAAACCAAAAAGTTCATTACCAGTCATGGAAGCCTGGCCTTGGTCTACAGCCTGATACTGAGCCAGATTATTCCAGTCCATACCCTTCCACAATATTTCTTTCAGATAAATTTTAATATTATTCTCCCACACCTATCCTAGTTCTTTCAAGTAAAAACCTCTCAAAATTTGCAATCGGAATTTTGTATACATTCAAAGTCTCTCCTACATGTGCTACATTCCTTTCCCATCTCATATTTTCTGATTTGATCATCCTAATAAAATTTGATGATGATCATAAATTATGTAGCTTCTGATTATGCAATTTTCTTCATCCTCCATCCTTTCACTTCCCCTCACTTAGGTCTACACATTCCACCGAGTACTCTGTTCTCAAACACCCTCAGTCTATATTCTTCCCTTCAGGTGAGAGACCAAGTTTCATACCCACACAAATTTATAACAACAACAACAATAGTCAACAGAGGGCGTTCGTTTTGGTTTTTACTTTTGTGAATATATTGCCTAGGAGATAAGTGGAAAGTTTAAAACACTGCAAGACAAATCACTGTGTCATGACTCTGAAAGGGTTAAAGGAAACATCACTGCCAGAGTCCTTTTTAAAGGTTCTAAGCCTTGCTAGTTTTAAAACCAGCTATATTGCATGCATACAGTGTTAAAAAATGTGGTAACATCCAATTATGGTTCACCAGTTACTCCACTACCTCACCATATGTAGCTGACACATTCCCTATGAACCAAACTGTACAGTTTCAAAAACTAACTGGCCTATGTTCTTCAAACCTCCTAAGTTCACATGTTGGCATGCCTGATTGGAATGTGTTATATGGGGAGATTATCAACGGTAAAATGTCCATACAAAGCTTCATGGATATTGGTCAATTAGTATCTCTAGCACTGAAGTGTCCAATTCAATTCAGGTTAATTTGAAAAATAACAAGTTGGTAAGAGTTTAGAAGAACTTCACATATGTCCCTCTGGAATGTCAGTGAACCTGTAATGAGCTATATGGTGTTACAACCTGCAAGATCAAGTTCATCATAGTCACTGCTCTCAGAACAGGAATACACACAGTTTCTGTGAAAGCCTAAAACTAATAACGTTCATAATGAACCCAGAAGAAAAGCTTATGTTAAAATTCAAATAAATGAAAAGTTAGGATTCAAAAACACTGACTCAAAGAGCAGACCAAGAGGCCTGTAAATACAGTACGAACCAAGGTCTGTGAGTGCATGTCCCATCCCTAACCTGTGACAAGGGCTAAGCTCTGCAAATGCAGTGAATGTATGGCTCACATCATAGCAAAGAATGCTGTAACTCTGTTGCCCAGACATGCAATCTTCACTCCCAAGGCAGACAAGTCACAAGGCCTGACTACATCAAAAATTTAAACATCAGACACAACACCTATGTTCATGGTCATCCCATCGGCCATAGCAGAGGTCTAAGCCACCTAGGAATGCGTACGTCTGGTCGACCACCACAATCTTTTCATGGTGTGCCCATAGGAAGACGCCCACCTTTGCATGGTCAGGATGACGCAGTACCTGCACATCAGTAATACCAACATCATTACATACTTCAAAAAACAAACCTACTCTCTCTGATGAAAACAACGATGAAAGTATTTTCAACTCTATTCAACTTCAAGCTTTTTAATTAGTTTAACTTTACTACATAGGCAACATCTGTGTATACAGTACGTCTCAGCTGGCTGTCAGGTTAAATTATTTCAGTCTGATGGCACACACAGATGAGATACTTAACCCTATCAATGCTCAGTAATTAAGTGTTCAGCCAAACCCCCTATGGAGACTTATTCTGATAATTTTCATTAAATCTGAATATCATGAGAAAGCGTTAAAGTGCACATTATCCCTTGCACTATTGTTATGAAGATGATTTGAGAATACGTGAGGACATCATTTTCACTCATAGAGATTGAGTTTTCGGACTTTATCTATCATCCTGGTTTTTTAAGATAACTGAGAAAAACATGACGTTTCGGAAACTGGATCTGTGATTGAGGCTAGCTCTTTCTAAGGGACCCAACAGAATAGGTGTTTTCCTTCACCTGAGGACGGAAACAAATCCAGTTTCCAAAATGTCATGTTTTTCTTAGTTATCTTAAAAAACCAGAACGATGGATAAAGTCCGAAAACCCAGTATCTCTGTGTGTTATACACCATCGTCAGAATCCTATAGTAACTAATCATTTTCACTGTTCCTGTGATGCACAGGACACTCATGCTGGGTGCAGCATTTTCTGAATTGTCCTACACATGGCATACAAAGCAGCAGAGGGGTCAGACATGAAGTTCTTCATGCTCATGACAGATGAAGTATACAGCCAGAAAGTTCAAATACTCTGAGAAGATGTTTCTAAAGTTGCACCAATAACATACTGAGCAGACTGGCATAGTAGTAATGCATCTGACTCATTAGGAAGGTGCTCAGTTCAAATCTCAGCTAGGAAACTGGTTACCCAGACAGGATCTTCACAGGATTCCTCAATTATTCCAAGCAAATGCTGGAACAGTAACTGATCAGGCCATGGCCACTTCATGCAAAATCCTTTCCCCCTTAATAGAGCACAACAGATCACTGAAGGTTGCAGTGCAAGGGCCAGATTATTACAGCACACCCCTTATGCTTTCATTCATTCTCCCATAACAAATGTTGTCTATTTATCTAACTGCACCACACAGCTGGGACACAGGAAATCTTAGTTTCAACCAACAGATCAGAATATGTAAGAAGCGCCGTACTGGGATGCAGACAGTCACCACATGAATATAAATAGGCAAGACTATATTAATGTAGTTATATGAAAAGGCAATATGAAAGGGTTAGCTGTTTAATGGGATACCTGACTGTGACAGGACCAATGGATTTTCTCCTTCAAAATGATGTCTCTCTCATCAGCATTATCAATTATTCTTTTTACCCCAGGTCACTTGTTGTACTCTCTTCCTCGACAGTACTTGTGACTGCCCATACCAAATGTCACATTGTTCATCAGGATTCAGGTAGTTACAGTGCTGTTTCTTCACATTTTGTCTAGTTCCCTGAACACAGACAGTATGTGAGAAATGAGTTTCTACTGCTGTATATAATTACAGAGAATGCCAGTGGGGTTGCTCTCACTTCACAACAAAGCATTATAAACATAGCACACCCTCGGAATGACTGGGTTTTTGGACTTTATCCATCATCCAGTATTCTAAAAACTAGAAAACACGTTTCAGAAATGAGATCTGTTTCTGTCCTTGGGTGGGGTGGGGGAGACACCTATTCTGTTGGGTCCCTTAGAAAGGGATAACCTCAATCACTGGTCCAGAGTATGTGTCTCCTCCCTCATTTGAGGATGGAAACAAATCCACTTTCCAAAATGTTGTGTTCTCTAGTTTTCAAAATCCAAAAACCCACTAATTCTGAGCATTATACACCACTGTCAGAACCCTTTAGAACCTAAGTGACACACCTTGATGTTGTCATGATGGGCAGCGACAAGCTGCTGCTTGCTGTAGTAGCTGTTGATGCCAAGTGCGAGCTCCACCTCTTTGTACAGCAGCACAAACACCTTCACACCAGCTGCCTGCAACACAACAAGAACTGATGCTACAGCTCCCTCTGCATGCAACTGTTTAGCTGCTTGTACAAGTGGAGTGAGTCCCAAGGCAATGCAGCTTCATATGGGCCTACTGCAGCACTCCCTGAAAACATACGAGTGTGGAACACTGGCAGAATGATAACTGGCGCGAGAAATCGAAGTGTCTGGAGAAAATTATGCTTCAGTGCCACTCTTTCTGGCATGGATTTCACATGTGACACTCCAGCAATGAGCCTGGGCTTTCATGGTGAGAATCTAGCAAATAAATACTTGTGTCATGGCCACTTCATGAAACTATCTACTAACCGACTGACAGCTTGAATCTCTCAGTAACAGAACCAGAAAATTCAATACTGTATATATCAAAGATTGCTACCAGATTGCACCGCAAACAAGTCCAGTCCAGTTCTCAAGTTATTTCTCTAAGCTGCATTTTAATATTATCCTTCTAGCTACATCTTAATTACCCATTAATTGATGGTGGTATGATGGTGTGAGTAAGAAATACTGATTTGGTAGTTAACAGTTTTCACAGGAAACATATTACATCTCTGCCACAAAGCCTAACTGGTTAATGCTATCTGAGGAAAAAGTCACTGTTTACTGTGAGAACCATACAGAACATAGAAATACACTCTATGGGCAGAATGCAGAATTTCAGTATGTTAAAGCAGGTGGTGCATTTAGTAACCACAGGGCTTTAAAGGTTTAACTCACCGCCTTCCGCTCTAGAATCTTGTCAAGACGCCAGTGATCACAATCCTGAAATGGTCGCTTCATATAAATTTCTGGGCTGAGCCACCAATCAGCAATAAAGATCTCCTCCTTTGCATCTTCCAGAGCATCCGCAACAGCAGACATGTAGCTACTGCCATCGACAAACCAGCTAGCATCCACTGACACCCGTTCAGGAGCAAACGAGTTGTACCTGTTGTTCTGAATGAAGTCCCGAGCTGCAACAGTGTAGCCCCAATTTGCTATGAGTCCCAAGCTTTGAATTCGGTGGAAACCAGATTCATTATATGAAACCAAGCAAAACAGGATGAGGAAACAGAAGCCCTTTAAAGACCTACTTCAAGGGTGAAGTTAATGGGAGAAAAGACAAAAAAAAAACCCCCACCAGGGGTTGATTTTGGGACGGAACACAAGGGAAAATGAAGACGTGAAGGCGAGAAGGCCACTGTTTCTTTACTCTGTTCCTCCTGGCTTCCCGCTACCTTCTGCTGGTTCACTCTAAGCCATTATTTCTTCCAGTCACTTTAACCTTGGAAAACGACTGTTTTAAGGGTCAGTGTTCTTCACATTGTTCTCCTTATTGCCATTGGCTCACACAGAGCCCCCAGTTCTGTTCCCCTTCTTATCTGTACAAATTCTTTCCATGCCACGCTTAATCTTCTCTCCTGAAGATAAAGGCAGCAAGCTATTCCAAAACTTCAGTAATAATCTACCAGATTACACATCACATCTTAGAAGGCGGTAATCTTCATGGTCACCATGCTGAGAACCTCGGATCTCACATACCGTTAATCCACGGGACACTTCAGACTGAGACCCCCATGTTGCACACCCAGATAAAACAACAATAAAATATAGATCTGTGTACTGCTTTTATGTAGGAGATTGGGAGAAAAGTAATAGTGACCACAGCTATATTTCATGGGCACTGTCACATTGTGCCCACCATCTATGTGTAGAGAGAGACAGTAACCTCTTCCACACTTTATTATTAAATTATGAGGCAGGGCCACTCACCCTGGTTGTTAGCGACCTCTTTGAAGTATGTGATCCATTCCATTCGGTTGCGTTTCGTCCAGCATTTGATAACAATTTGCCTAGAACACAATGGGTTGCAGCAGTAAGAACAGAATCAGTGCTCATTATGGGAAATATGTAAGAACACATACAGCACAGCAACAGTCATGCCTGTCTGCATGTTGCAGCTTCATGAAAGAGAATGTTGGACTTAGCAGGATGGCACAACATGTCCTACTGTCAAGATATTTTTCTGAAGACAGGATCATTCTGAATGGACTGTGGTCATCCTAATCCCAGAATTAATATCCCATGGTCTTTTCATGTGAGACTTTCTTACAGAACACATGTACCAAAAGGCTCCAGAAACATAAAAATAAATGAATAGTGAAATGTGCCATTAGTGTCACCACAATGGAAATTGTTATGCATCTCACTCAAAGCACAGTCCAGAGGATTGATGCATGTATTCAGAATATTAAGGGACATTTTCCAGTGTGTTTTCATGACGTCTCTGTGGAAGCTAGAAGCATCTGGTGAAATGTCTCTCAGAGCCTCCAGCTGGTTCAGCACAGCCCCTCAGAGAACACTTTACATGACCCTCAAAATTACTTATCATTACAGTTCAGCACCCAACTTACATGAAACGGTTAATTCATTCTGAAAATCTAAGTGTAAGTCAAAAACTGTGTACACCAAAAAATGCTAGAACACAATATACATATTCATTTCAATGGACAATTAAAACTAAAAATGCATGTACAATAAAAATGTGTCATATCATACCATTATTAACTAAACTATTTCCATGGAGCTGAGTCCTTGAGAAGCTCTTCAGTGTGCAGTTACTCAAGAATTTTCCAACGTTTTATGGAACCTGAAAGTTCATTGCCATGTTCAAAAGGGCCCTCCACTGAGCCAGATCAATCCAGTCCATACCACCCCATCCTATCTCTCCAAGAACCCATCCACTTATGCCTAGGTCTTCCCAATGGTCTCTTTCCTTCTGGCTTTTCAATCAATATCCTACATTCTTCCTCTTCTCCCCCATTCATGCTACATAACCTGCCCACCTCAGCATCCTGCTCTCAAACACCCTCAGTCTAGTTTCCTCCCTTAATGTCAGGGACCATGTTTCACACATATACAGAACCACAGGTAAAATTATAGTTTTGTATAATCTAATTTTTACGCTTTTAGACAGATGAGACGACAAAAGGTTCTGGACTGAATGGTAGCAAGCATTACCTGAATACAATCTCCTCTTAATTTCCTCCTGAAGGTTTCATTTAAATACATTTTAATCAGACTAAACAGTTTCATGGGTACCCCAAACTCAGTGAGAATATTATACAATACTTCCCTCCCAACTGAATCGTAGGCCTTCTTCAAGTCTATGAATAGCTGATGCACACTCTCATTGTACTCCCGTTTGCTCTCCAGTATCTGATGAATGCAAAAAATCTTATAAATCTTTGATATTATATGTTCAAACCCATAATGATGATCCCAAATAGTTTTTCCTGCTTATGGAGAGAAGGATATTGGATACAATTTTTTGTGAAGTTGCCAAAATTGATATCCCTCAATAATTACTACAGTCAGTTTTGCTGCCCTTCTTGCAAACTGGTACAATAACAGATTCCTTCCACTGATCACACAATTGTTCTTTCCTTCGAACTGAATTAAAGAGTTTATGGATTTAAGACCATATTTCACTTCTTGCTTGAATCAGTTCTGCCAGAATTTGATCACTACCTGGCAATTTCAACCTCAAAATGACTAGAATCAGGCACTAACAGCTCAGCTGTATGTATTTCTATCTGCCTAACATCACTGACCCTATGTATTGTCGTGTCTTTCTTAGGTAATGTGATAAGAAAATTTATATGGGTCTCAGATTTGGACAAATATTTATTGGACAATCGCTCTTTACACTCACAAATACAATTAATCACACTTATAACATCTTTGGACCTTTCCCCTTCAATGCCATAAACTCTTGCACCGCTAATCTCAGTGAAGTGTCTTCTGTTCTGCTCGGAGCTGTCCTTAGCTCTCATCGGATATGAACTAACCAGTCTCTTGCTGAAGTTGGACTGTTATATCCTGAACTCAGGCTGTATATGGAACACCTTGTTGAAGGGTTAAGTTCGCCCGCTGCTATGCAGAGAATCTCTTGTTGACGTGGGAATTCATCTCATTACAAATAAAGGTGGAAGCCCCCCACTGTTAGACTTTCATCTCTGGGACAACGATTTCCTAAGCATTTCTGCCTAGGACTTGCTAGACATTGACCACTTATGGATGTCTTACTGTCCGGCCTTCCTGGCGGCACGTCACAGTCCATTTAATAGGTGAGAGAAGTAGTTGTTCAGCCTATTCTGCAAGCAGATCACCATTCTCATCCTTTACTAAGTTACTTCTAGATTGGTAACTACTCTTAAATTCATCTATTTCTCTATAGAACTCTCTGATGTTCTTGTGCTTAGTGTCTGTTGCAAACTCATTAGTTTTGCCTTTCATATATTCCCTCTTTTAATTCCTGAAATGCCTGCAAGCTTCATGTCTTATCCTCATTTATTCTGTTCAGATACTGTAACCATTTCAATTTGGCTTGTTTCATTTAATCCAATAGTTTTGATCATCCTTTGCTGAACCATGGCTTATGCTGCTTCAATTTCTAATAACCCAGACTCTCTCTCACTGAAATTTGGATACTCTCTGTAATAGTTTCACAAGCTCTATCAATATCCACATCATCTTCTAAGTTTTCCAAAGCTGCAAACCTATCTGAGATTTCAACACAATACTGTTCTTTACTCTATAACTCATTTAGTTTCTTGGGATTTCACCTCTATATGAAAATTTTGTGTGGTTTCCTTACTGTCAGTCTCTCCCTGAAAGATTGCACATCAGGTAAACTTCAATGCTGTCTTCTATCTCTCAAATATGGTCAATTTGATTGTGGGCCTTTCCATCACATGATGTCCAAATTTATGAATGTTACAATGTGGGAACATTGTACTCTTGACAATTCAATTTTTCAATGTGGCAATGTTCACTACTCTTATCATCACTAATTTTGGTAACCTCTCGCTTCCAATCATTAGTTTGAAAATGTCTTCTCTATGTACTTTGGTACTGATATCTGCTACGAAAATTTCTATGTGGTACTTAAGGAATTTACTAAATACATGTTCCTCATGGAAGCTGTCTTTTATATCATCAGTTTTCTTATTTGTCAGGCACCAACATTCAGAACAATAGTATCACACCAGTGACCTCTTAGTATTATGCATGACATCCTATCACTAACAAACTGTACCCTTAACTGCTGATATGATTCCCTTATGTACATAAAACCTGTATAAAACCTGTACCTAACTCATGATTCCCATTCCCCTTTCCATAGAAAAATGTATGTTCTCCTGCTGGTGTGATGCCACCTCCGTCCCATCTGACCTCCTGTACTCCCGCTACATCTAACTTATATTTTGATATTTCTTGTGCCATTGTCATGAGCAAACCCTGCCCCATATAGACTTCTTACATTCAACGTACCAAATATCATCCAATTTCCTTAGCTTAGGTCATATCCAGGGGCACGCGGTAGCATAGTTGGCTAAGGCTCATATTTGGTCCATCACCAACAGCTGGGTAAAAACACATACCTGGAGAGGGTTGCAATCTGCAGCCCGTGGCTCAGCCCTGTGGCATACATGCTAGAGGACACCTCAAACCCTGAATCAAACAGCATTACACACTTGATGAGCCCATCCTTCGGACAGATGTATCCCATGTAAGTGTCCTTCACAAAGAGCCAGCGTTGTCGCCATGTGCCACAGAGGTCACTGCATATATAGCTACACCTGTTGGGCAAGCCAAACACAAAGACTGACAGAACCTTCTCTGTAACCTTCTACACACTATGCCTCATCTAAAAACACAAGTGCCAGTGTAAGCCAACCATCATATTGAGGCAAGCACATAAGTCAAATGTACAGTATCACGCACCCCAAGAGAGAAACCCACAATATCAAACAACACAAGGCAGCCCGGTAATCAAATCTAAAGACTTAGCAGCCAGCACGGAAGTCAGACCTACCTCATATAAACACAACTCTTTCTGGGTGTCAAACTCAGAGCCTCAAGCAAAGAGAAGCCAGCTTCCAAGTGTCAGTCCATTTGCAAGCAGTTGGGATCACTCAGGCAAGGTGCCTTGTGGGAAATGTCTCAGGGACTTTCCTTCCCCTTCCCCTAACCCCTGGTAGGGCCTGTGTTGGCCCTTGCCTATGTCACTCTAGTCTGAAATCCTGTGCTCTGATATTATAATGCAAGGTTTCGGACAGAAACTTCCTGGTCTGGTCTCTAGCATGGAGCAGTGTTACTGGTCTGGTGTCTTGGAGCGGAGATATGTAGCTGACTGATCTCTCGAATGGAGAGATGTTGCTGAATCGATCTTTCTTGTAGAGATGTGCTGCTGGTTTGATCTCATGAGCAGGGAGTTGCTTCACGAGCAGGAATGTCTCTTTGATTAAATTATATTTTGCCGATTTTGTCTTAATCTGATATTTTTAAATTCATGTTGGGGATTTAATGTGAAGATGGAACACAGGGTATACTTGTAATTTAACCAGGCTAATTTGTAACAATTCTTTACATTATTGTTACATTCAATGATACCTTAATTTGTGTTTGCTAATTCACTTACACTTGCGGCACGCGGTAGCATAACTGCCTGAGGCACTATGATACAAGCTGGAAGGTCGTGGGTTCGATTCCCAAGGAGCTCATAGGATTTTACAATTTACCTAATCCTTCCAGCCATGCTATGACCCTGGGGTCGACCGAGTTTCTAACAGAAATGAGTACCAGGAATCTTCCTGGGGGTAAAGGATGACCAGCATGTAGGGTTAACAATCTCACTGCCATCCATGAGCCGAATGTCTAGGAAATGTGGGAGCCTCAACGTCTCACAACCCTATGGGCCTCCATGGTCTGTTATGGGGATAGCTTCTTTATTTTTAATTTACCTTTACTGTAATGGTGGCTTGCAAGTATATTAGTTGTGGGTGTGCTTATGGGCTATACTTTCTACTATCTATTGTATGTAGCTACCATGGGTCTCAACTGCTGTAACATCATTCAATCAAGGCCATAACAGTGCTTATTTTGAAACAAGTATAATACAGTATTTCCCATAGAACTCAGGAAGGAGCAGGTACATCTACCCTTTGGGGTAGATGCTGCCACAATAGGCTTCATTGACTCAAACTTCTTGCTTTGTCTAAGCACACCTGACACAAATATAGTGGTCCAGAAGCCCGCAGAAGTTGCAGCCCACTCTGCCACGCTGTGTGCTGCCAGTTCTCTTCTGCACGAGTCCCTCCTTGCTCTTCATTCCCAGTCCACGGACAAATGACAGGTGACTCACTTCCAGGAAGCTCACCTGCACATATCAGGTGACTCATCAGTATGTTTCTGCTGCCTTCTACATAAACTTGTAAACATATCTCCATGAATGTTCTTGCCCTCAGAACTATAATGGTACAGGATGAATGTTGCATACATAACCTCAAAAACCAGATGCATCACCATGATGATACTTTCCTGCCACCATACAAAATTGATAACCAATGTATGTCTGTGTGTGTGTGTCTGTGTGTGTGTGTGTGTGTGTGTGTATGTATGTATGTATGTATGTATGCATGTATGCATGTATGCATGTATGTATGTTGTTCTTTAAATGTTACAAACAATTCTCATATATTCTTGAAAGATGAATCACCAAAGAACATCAGAATCCTTGATATGAGAGTCTGATGCTCCCACCTCAAAAGTTTGCATGGCTCACATGGTAGTACCACAGGCAGGAAAATTAACCAATCAGCATGATTTGACACAGATGTTACATCTGGCATTTAATTTCTGTATTTGTAGTTTAACATATACAGTACATTTGGCTGCAAGCTTAACCTCTCACTGAGCCTCTCCTATCCTACAGCCATTCCCATCTCCCATGGCACACCATTCTTGCTGATGAGGCTCTGGCATCAACTTTACCACTATAAATTGTTTTAATACATGTGCAATTCAGGTTCTATAAAAATCAAAATCATATTACTGTTTTATTGACTTACTTACACATACATAATAAAGTTTGGCACCACCTGCTATACCAAAAACTCAGTTTGTAAGGAAAGAAATGTAGGAAATTAGTTCTTCCCACAATTTCTTGTTTATAAACTCTCATGCAACTTATTGTAGATGAAAACAACAGATGTGCTCAAAAATAAATTTCAAAAAGTATCAACCCTTTCACATTTCAATCTAGGATTAGGAAGTGAGATGATGTTACAGTGGATTACATTATAAAACAGTAACAAAATTATGGAAATTTTATAACAAAATATATAAATATAACAAAATTATTTCTTTCCAACTGTTATGACCGATGATTCTGGGTTTTAGTGGTAAGCTGTTAGTTTTTCAGACATTTTTACAAGAGCTAAGCGCCCTCCGTAGTCTAGGGGTAACGTTCCCACCTCATGACTCAAGGTATGCGGCTTCAAACCCGGCGGAGGTCGTGCAATTTTTTAGGGCGGAAAAATTCAGGGAACAAGTCCTCCGGGAGGGACTTTAAGCCGTGTGTCCCGTGTCATAGAT
>NW_019725849.1:387945-445299 GCF_002891405.2 Cryptotermes secundus
AATAATAATAATAATAATAATAATAATAATAATAATAATAATAAAAGAGCTACAGCCACGAATCTCTTTGTCTCATGATGTCTCACACACAGGCTGACCTACAGCACAACAGCCTTATCATACTTGTACTCACAGTCTCATGATGGTTGCGGTACAGGCCAATCTGCAGCAGGTTCTGCAGGTACTGCTCCAGCTGTTTCATACGCTCCTCAATGTTCTCATAAAGCACCAATGCTTCTGGCTTACTCGGGAACCTGCAGACACACATTACCTCTGTTAAGTGAGGTTTTTCTGTTATCTTCCTGTCACATTAGGATAAAGCTGGCAGTGAACCTTTCAACAGTCATGACTGCATGCACCTTCATCATTCTCAACCAATTCAATGAACTTTTAAATAGCTCCAATTAATACACAACCATTAAATAATCTACAAGCTGCTACTATGAGAAAGGATGGAGGAACTACATTTTGAGGAGCTTTATAATTTGTAAGCCTTTAAAGCACAATGGTAACTACATCTACCACCTCCTCTAACATTAAAAAACATTAAAAACACACACTTATATAGGCACTCTGTATGAGTCTCAGAACAGACAGCAATTATTTCTCCAAACAACATCAAATGACCAGTGCTTACAATGCAGACATGGTGCATTCTGCATGAGGAATGCACTGGATTTATAAGAATAATACAGATAAATTTTAGGTTCCAAAGCGTTAAATGGAAATTGATGAAATGGGCAGGACATGTAGAGAGAATGTGAGATGTGAGGAACTGATATAGAAATGTTCGTTATCTAACTTCAAAAGAAGTGTCCTATTTTCCGTGATATAATGCTGTGCAGTCTGCGGAAAGTCAACAGACGTTTCAGAGGAACACATCGCCTCAATCTTCAGGTTTGAAGAATAAGCCAAGCAAGAAACCAACATGAAGGCAGGCAGCAGGCAGAACTTTCATTCTGGTTTCTTGCTTGGCACATTCTTTGAACCTGAATATGGAGACGATAAGTTCCTGTGAAACATCCGTTGACTTTCAGAAGACTACACAGCATTATATCCCAGAAGACAGGAATCTTCATAACCACTGCTGTAAGCTCCTCAAGTAGTGATCACTTGGGACACCCAAATTCATAATACTGAAAAGTACCACAGGTTATGAAAGTGTAAACTCAATTCAACTGGCACTGGAGAGGGTCAAAAGTGGGCTTTGGTATTAGTGGTAGCGAATCTTAGGGTAATATTACAAGAAAGTTAGTAGCTTAATTAGTTAATTTGTCAGTTCACCAGAAAATTAGTTCATTGGCTTGTTACCTACGCTACTTACCGTGGTAAGGCTCCCTTGTTTTTGCGCTTGGAGCCATGGTAGTCCGTTCTGAAGCTAGATCGCCGCTCTCGGTGGGCTCGGGTTGGAAACGGGATATTGAGACTAGCTCGAAACAATTTGAGCTGTTGGTGTAAGTGCTGAATGTGCTTGTAACGCTTCCTGATAGTCCAGGAAAATTCACCATGTTGCAGTTTTATTGTGTACCTGTGAAAGTGCAACATAAGTAACATGAAGTCCTGATGCTGGAGCTGTACTGTGTGTATGCAAGTCACTTGAACATGGTTGCTACTTACAGATTGGGGTTTAGGAAATGCGTAGTTACACTTCGCTCATAATCTGTGATCTTCACCAATATGTCCTGCCCTGGGATGAACACAGACCTCTTTTGTGCCTTGAAACTGAGCTGTGTCTGGTGGACCACGGAGAATGGGATAGCCGTCCCTGAGCACCAAACAGTCTCATGTTACACAACATTATGGTAGTGACAGACTGCACATAGAATGGACATATGGGCATAATAATGCTAGTTTACTGTGTCTCTTCTATGTGTGGTCTCATATGTTGTTGTAATGAGAGTTCTGAAGAAAGTTTACATAAAAACATTTCACAATGCACAGACATTAAGTTCAGCTGCTCTTATTTCTATGAAAGCAAATGTAGCAACTAACTGCTTGAGCTTCATTAATTCTTTGAGTGTTTCAACCAGGATATTCCAGCCTAGCATAGACTGCACCAGCCTGCAATTCTAGTAACTTCACTTTATTCTCCAATAGCTCCTAGCAAGCAGTGATAGACTGTTCCGTAGTTTGTAATCTTATGGCATACCAGTATATACAGAACCACTTCTGTGTCTTTCTCTGTTAAAAGAAAAAAAAATTGTATATTAATACACACCAAAGAAGATCTAAAGATAAGACAACACTGCAAGAACAGGGACTTGCTGAGATGTAAGCAGAGCTACAAGGGCACATTGGGTCAAATTTAAAGCAGTTTTCAAGGGGTTTAATGCCAGCAAGACAACTTGCATTAAAAATTCCCTGGTGTCGATCTTCTGCGACAAGGCACAGAAAACTGCCTTCTCTTATAAAAATCGAACATTAATCACCATCACACAGAAGCCCATCAGTGAAAAACTTTCAGAAAGCTATCCCCTGGATGATCAAGGTGATGTTACCTTAACATTATGATGAATCATGACGACATAAAGTGTGATAATAGGAGATATATGGAGTGGTGGCAAACCTTTGGGGCCAATGCCACAAAATTATCAGTTTGCTAGCCATTAATCATTCCATGAGTTAAGAAAAAAGATTAATTTCTTACACAAGTTACATATACCATCATTCCTAAGAATAAGACAAAAGAGTACAGACTACAAAGTTATTTCCATAATTTTCTATGTTACTTCAGTTCTATAAGGTATAAATGTTCTAAGCACTAGAACTCTTGTTCCGTGAGGAAGTCCAAGTTCTTGTCTGTTACAAAAAAGTGGACAGAATAATTTTTCTGTATAAATATTCTGGCCTTATGTTTTCTCAAAGAAGACATGAACCACATTAATTCTGTTCCCAGGAGTTAGTCAAAACATTGGTTGCTGACTTCCACAAATATAATCTGTTCTGAGTGAGACTCAAGGTTTCTTTGCCATGTACATTTACATAATATTCTTATGGATTATGGCACCAAACAGTCTGGTAGAGGGTTTCTGATGTTTTGGAAGAACCTGCTGTCTCCATCTTTAGCGCAGAATTGAACCATAACAAGGGGGCAGCCAGTTCCTCTGAAATGCTGGTAACCATTTATGAGACCACATGTTGTCTTCACCCGTGAGACCTTAGTCTAAACAGTCTCATGTATCAAGTCAGCCTGACATAAAAGGACATGAGGCCAACTGCCACTCCACAACTAACAGTTCTTGGATATCTGCATCACTGAAAATATACTGTGACATGAGGGCTCAAAGCCAGTATTGTGGAATCAGCAGATACGGTGGTTGATAGGGAATGAACCTGTAAACATCATGTGGACAGCCAGTTGCCATGGCGACAGAGGCAATGCAACAATAGAGGAATTGTGGGATGATGATTTTTCTGTGTGGTCCATGCACTATGACTGGACCAGGTAATGATTTGCTTTCCAAAGCCTGGACTGACAGAAGACTTGTATATAGTGCTGCTAAAGGAGGAAATTCCAATAACATGCTGTATTATTGTGGTACATGCTCTTGACAAAGCCCAAGCCTATTCATAAAAGACTAACCCATTCTCTTGTCATAGAGGATGTTACACAACCACAAGGATTCAGCACACCCAACCACCCAAAAAACTTTCTGGCAGTGAGCCTAAAGGGGCTTGGTGTGAAGAGTAAATCACCAGTCATAAAATAAGCCTGAACTCTGAATTAATGGAGGCCGTAACAAGGTGAGAAGACTAGTGTGGGCTATAGTTATATGTGTGGCATTACAGTCACTTTTAAGTCTGAGTTGTGATTGTATTTCAGTCAAAATCCCGTGACACGTGACAATATATTCTGCAAGTGGAAATAAAGAAATAGGAAGATCAATGGAAAGATGGGAAGGCCAGTTCTATGAAATTTCCGGAGTTGGAACTGACTAACAAAGTCCAATCTGTGACGACAATATGATAATGCTGATGATGAAATACACCTTCCATAGTGAGAAGCATGTATTGGATATTGTAAGCCAAGAGCAATGTAGGTGTGTGACAGAACTGCTTGCTGTGGCCACCCTGAGGTGCAGCACATGCTTATCTGTCACCTCTAATCTTATCAGCAAATGAATAATCCACTTCTTATATGCCAGAGTCTTTAAGACACAAAATCTCTTGTATCATATAGCAAACTAACTGCATCTTCCAAGTGCTGCAGCTCCAACCCAAATATGGGACAGATATATATACAATATACACACAGAACAAATGGAAACAAGCACAAGAAAAAAACAACTAAAATTAGAGACTTTACACAGAAATTAACAAACAATAAAAAAGGAGTCTTAGGAATGAATGATAAAGAAATTCCAAGGAATGCACTAAACATGAAACTAAAAGGAAAACACCCAAGAGGAAGACAATAATGAAAGTGGAAAACTCGTCTGGAAATATTTCACAGAGAAGGACGGAAAAGAGTCGGAGGAAACTTGGGGGGGACTTTGGGGAAACAGACATACTGAGAGGGTTGTTCTCTAGAGTCTAGACAATCCACACCAAGTGGAAATATCAGAACAGGATGAGGAGGAGCGAGTAGAAGCGAACAAGATATTACTTTCCAGGGAACATCCTGCAGCTGCAGACAGTCTTTAAGTGGCTCAAGAACTTTCCAGTTGCCAGCAACTGCAGAAGTCAATCACTAAGGCTTACTGAATGCATATATGTACACTAGCGTTTTCCCACGTAAATGGAAATTTAAAGGGGGATACACATGGATTTCTCATTTTCCTGCATGCTCTACATACATTCACCTCAACCTCAATGATATATTCACTTCAGAGTATAACTGTAAACTGAGATACTTCTTGTTGCATAATTTTCTCCATTTTCCTCTTGGATCAAATATCCTTCTCAAAGGATGCTCTCCCTTCCATGCAGATGCTGCAACTACAGCTCCAGTGAAGTACTCTGAGCACTTGACCCCATTTATTTCAACAGCAAATGTGGGTGAAAATTTCCTTTCCACAAAACATAAATCAATAAAGATTAATAATTATCTAATCTCACTTTTTGAAGCATGATACCCATCTAAATATTATTTAAAAATTCAGTTCCTACCTCAGGAAAGATACACAGAGTCTCCAGTACAAGGACCAACCAATTAATGGAGTTTGGGGAATTAATCACTGCCTATTGTGCAAGTCATATGCAGCAGACCATGTGTGGAAAATGCAAAGCTTACAAAGGATAGCAGAGGTGACACATATAATTACCACTGTGAATTAGAGGGTTAAAATTATTGCTCTTTGGCTTCATGACCTAACTACACACAGCTGCTGCTGGCTGTGTGCCAGCAAAGTCTCTGATGTCAAAACCCAATTACAGCCTTTCACTGAGAATTGCATCTCGGTAGTGTTCAATCCTAACAGCGTGTAACTCTTTCTCAATTGACAGTATTTTAGAATGGGGCATTAGGAACAATATTGTTTTGGATGACTGAGAGTGACAGAAAATAGAAAAAATGCATAATGAGGTATTCTTCACTTTATACTATTTGGGTGGTGAAATTAAAAGATGATGAGATGTGAAGGGCAATGCAACATCAATAAGCAAAATGGGTAATGCACACAAAACTTAAAATTCTGAAAGGTGGACACCACTTCAGTAACCCACAAGTAGATGGGAGGGTAAGATTGTCACATGATAGTGACTACACAAGGGGGTTTGGATTTGTAATTGGACTTACTGGACATTGAATTGTCTAATATTCAAATAATTACACAGTATACAAGTGAGCACTATCATTTCATAACCTGGTATATCATTCTTGGTTGCTGGCTCTGTCATCACAAACATGTTGCTAGGTTTCAGGCCCTGATAACAGGGACGTTTCTAGTTAGCCTGCAGGCTCTATGTATACTGCTTAGCTGTGAACTTATTATTATTTTGCATCCACCCTGACAGAACAACTCTTCAAGGCTATTTAAGAACAGGGTCCTGACAACTTCTGCACCAAAAGGGACAAAGTAACAGGAGCCTGAAGAAAATTGCACAGTGAGGAGCTTTATAATTTGTACTCTTCATCAAATGTTAACAGGTGAGATATGTGGGCCATGCAATATTTCTGGACTAAATGAGATATACAAGTACATACACAATTTTGGTTTGAAAACCTTAAACGAAGAGACAAGAACTGACATCAACATCTAGAAGAACAAATACGATTAACACAGGGTGTGAATATGTTGACAGAATTACACTGGCTTAGGTCCCATGCTACTGGCTAGCAATCAAGCAACATCTGTGTCTAAGAAATTTCTACGTGAGTTTTCTTCAGCATATTTTGCAGCTAAAAGGTTTGGGAAGCACTGTGCTGCTAAGATTACAGCCTTCTGGGATGTGACACAGCTAGATACCCAAATTTTGAAGGAACCTGCTGTCTCCATCTTTAGGGTAGAAAAGTGAGAGGGGCATCAGGTTCATACAGACTGTTGGTACCTATATACCAGAGATGGGCACCAGTTATAAGAACATAAGCATGACAAGTAAAACTTATGGGAACAGCACTGTGATTGCCAGTGATTTGAGGCAAGGACTGTGGTGCACACACACAACAGGAACAGAAGGATGACAAGTAAAACTTATGGGAACAGGACTGTGATTGCCAGTGATTTGAGGCAAGGATTATGGTGCGCACACATTACAGGAACAGAAGGATGACAGAAAGCAGCTATAGGAAGAGGACTATGATGAAAGCTGGTTATGGGAAAAGGTCTCTGACCAGTACTAGCTATGGGAATGTGAGTCATGGGAATTTAACTGTGATGGGCAAGGCTTATGGGAGCATGATTGTGATGAGCACTTGTTATGTAAACATGACTTATGGGTACTGGTTATGGGAACAGGGCCGCAATGAGTACTTGTAGTAAAACTAGAATGACAGATAGAGATTATGGGAACAGGTTGCGATATGCACTGTGATAAGCACTGGTTAGGGGAACAGGAGTATGAAGACAGTGGTTAAGGGAATAGGATTGTGATGGGCATTGGTTAGTGGAACAGGATTGTAACGGGTACTGGTTATGGAAACAGGAAGTTACCAAAGTGTAACTAACTGTGTGCAAGACAAGTCACAAACTACAGACACATTGGTACGTCAACTACTGCTGTTAGTGATGATGCAAAACAGTGAGATACATGCAACACCAACAACAAAAACAAAAACAACATCAAGCATGTCATGTTACCTGCTACCGCTCCACTGTTACTGGTGTACAGCTAGAACGGAAACAACACAAGTGTCGTTAATGCAACAGATGCTTCTAGCATTAGTTTTACATGTTAGAAATTTCACTGAACCTCTCCTCTACTTGTACTGATACTGTTCTCATTTTCATGTTGTGATGAGACCCCCATCACTTACCTACTCCACCGGTACAATCTGCGACACCATCTGGGTGCGACACATCAATCTGAGGGATGGGCAAGTCATCAAAATCCGAATCAGGAGATGTAGACTCAGCTCCATCACCCACCATTCCTGAGGTGTGTTTCACTATAGCCTGCAACTGATAAGTGCCAACTTTATAATATCACTTCAGCTGAAGCCTACGTAAACTCAACTGAGTCCTTGAGAAGCTGGCAGTCGTCCAGCTAGTCAAGAAATTCCTTTAACATCTATGGAAACTGAACGCCCATTACTGCGTTCGCCAAAGCATTCTAAGGGTTACAATCCCGAGACTTCGAAATAGACATTGTAAAGTTATCAAAATGAATTTTTATATGGGTACCTGTTTCCTCATATGCAATCTAAATGTATAATCCACGACTATGGTTTATGAGATTCGAGGCTTGGCAGTGAGGATTTGGCATTGAAAAGAACTACAGCATATTCTCCTCCATGTCCCACTAATTTAACATCTGAGATACACCCTAATCGATAAAGCCAATATAATTGAGTCTGCTTAGAAAACAGGTTCACACCACATGACTTGTATGACTATGGTCATTAATGACAGGTGGAGGCTACAATACCACGTGCTGCTGTCTACAATTGATAAACAAACATTCGTGAAGTTCTAACCCTGTGACGTCTCAAAAGAAATGCAATACTTGAAAATCTGGAAGGTCTGTGGTTCTGATGGTATTCCAAACGAATGTTCTGGACACCTTCTAAGAAGCCTATCTTCGGCTTTGTTAGTTCCCAGCACCTTGGAGAGAAGTAAATCACAGCTGTCCCAAAATCCAGCAAGAACCCAAAATTTCACCAAAATTAATGTCTGATCAGCATCTTGTCCACTGTGGGCAAACTTTTTGAGAAGTTGATTTTAAGAACAATTCAAAGACATACTGAGGAAAGAAACTTGCTAAATGCAAGGCAGTTTGACTTTTGAGCATATCACAGCAATGCACTTCAATGTATGAGATTGATTGATCACGTAACACTGAATTTCAATAACATGACAACGGCTGCGGTATTCTTGGACATTGAGAAAGCCTTTAACACAACATGGGACTCTGACCTACAAATGAATTGTCAGAATTATAATTTCCTACAAGTCTCATTAAGATAATTCTTTCTTTTCTCACTAACAGAAAATGTAAAACCTCAGTAGAAAGCGAATTTTCCACAAGCAGATAAATAGCAATAGTATTGTGCAATCTATATACGATCGTACAAACGATGCCCCGCGGCACCTGGAACTCATTTTGCTCTATTTGCGAACGATATATGTGTATGTGAGACAGAGAAGCAGGAACGCCGCGTTCTCTGCAAACTGTAACGCGGCCACACCACAGGGAAGTTGCGGTGCAAGTGCTGGAACATGGTCATCGATGAAGGGAAATCTCAGGCAGTCTGTTTCCTTAGAAGACTTAAAGTCTCCAAGGATTTACTAGAACAAAAGGGATGGAACGTTCCATTCGTAAACAATGTAAGGTATCCTGGCGTCATAACTTCTGAATAGGGAATAGGTCCTCATATACGGGCCCAAGGCCTTGGATACAGTCCCTTCGCTATGGAGCATTCATGACACCATCCTATCGAAGATGACATCAAGATACTTGACATTATTTACAAAGGGGATGTTCTGTTAGTTGTAATATGTCCTTAGAGACGGCGAGTAAGGCTGACAACCTTACCGCTATCTGTGAGCCGACTGCCTAAAAAAAATGTGAGAGCCTCCACGTTTCACAACCCTATGGGCCTTCACGCCCTGTTTGTTACACAGATAGCTGTAGCTTTATATCCTCGAAGACTCTTTAGTCTTCTAAGAAAACATCACTGCTCAGGTGACAGCAGTTTCGGAGTGGTTAAATAAGTCACGGTATAACCTACTGCACTGACGTAAGTTCTCTGTATATCCTGTGTGCGTAGAGTAGCGTCTGCATCAATAGCTATTTGCACCCATAAAGCGTTCAAAGAGAATTCTTTTTAAATGCAGATAAGTGAAAACGGGCGGAAGTGACATGTAATGAGGTTTGGATGTTGACTGGGTAAGAAAAAGATGTCCTTAATTAATAAAGCAGTATTTCGTCGGCTCTGTCACCGTCGAGGTTATCATAATTGTGGACCGCGTAACCACGTAGGTATAATACATGGGATGGACGCAGGTGTTTCTTGGAGACAGGTATGTCTGTAAGTCAGGCAATCGTGTATGAAAGCAATTTAGGCTCCACTGTAGCAGGTCCATTATGAGTGATCAGGAGGGAAGATGCAGACGTTTTTCAGCTACGGCGCGTTGATAAGGAGTCTTTTCAATCTCCCTCTGTTCTTTACTTTCGGAGCTCAAGGGAGATGTCAGTGTGTTTGTTGTGTCTGAGTAAAAACCGCTATGGTCGGACCTGGTTATCGGGCCGAATGGATTCGGCTGTGAACCAGAACGCGATCGGGACCGACGCCACTGTTTTCTGACTGGCGAGTTCTGACACAGAGGCCCGAGGTTCATGTACCGTCCACCGGTCAAAGGTGCATACACATCATCGCAAGAGGCAAGGCAGGGCTGGAGGGATCGTTAGTCTGGGTAAATACTGTTGTTCGGGATGGGCCTATCCTACGTATCTGCTTGGTCTGGGAAGGGATGGATTCTCTCTCGGTAATGACATCAACTCCTTGTGGGCGGCGAAGTGTTGATGAATAGCACTGGGTGCTACAGTTATTTAAAAATTGCGAAGAGCCGTAAAACTTCGCCAAAAGCAATAAATTCATTTATCAATCCGAAACCTGTGTCTAGTCACTAACCCGTGACAATATATTTCATTTCGTGGGGTTTTATGTAACGTATTTCTGAATAACATTAAATAAAAAGTTTCGAGTTTACAGCCTGAACCAAGAACTGCATGTATATGCAGTTTTCAAGGCGACCAACTTCTCCATTTTAATATACTGTTCTTTAATATATCTGAGTGACAAAGATTTTAAATTTCGTGATAAAGCTTCGCAAGTCCGTGACAGTAGTATACTACTTTCGTAACAACTAAGTAAATAGGAGAAATATATATATACAAAAAGGCTTGATGTTATTATGTGTAAGAACTGCATCGTTGTCATCCTTGTATTTAATAAATATGATCTCAAGAGATGCAGAGTATGTGTATGAAACTTTAAATGTAGGATTTACCAGCCTACTTCGTGGTGATTTGTTTTTCTTGTCGGTGGTGTGGAAACTAAACTAAAAATGGTGTCTGCAGCAGCTTTAGAGACCACCAACACGTCATACCTGAAGAAGCTCGAAAGAGCTCTGTCAGATGGGCCGAGGATCACCCAGCAAATACTCGAACTGAGCGAAGGGGTTGTGACTTTTCATAGCTTAGGTGGACCGTAATACTGCAATTCTGTGAAACAGAAACACTTAAATGGGGCGTACATTCCCAGTGCAGAGCCAGGATCCACTGAAACGGGGAAGGCGTGTCCAGGACATCGCCTCGACGAGCGTAAACGCCGGAAGGTTTCAGCTGAGGAAACATGGAGGACGATAGCGACATCTCCGGCCGCCTCGACGTGCGAGACAGATCGTACAGTGCCTGCACGGCTTCTTGCAGGTCTCACGGGGGGCAAGAACGAAGGCTGGGCTGTAAACGATTTACAGCGTTTTACAGACCGATCGTGTTGCTTCTAGTCCTCAACAGTACAGTCATCTCGTCGCACCGCACAGAAAACTACACCAACCGGAAAGGAAAAGGCGTTAAAGTTGCTGTTTATCGACTGTTGCGTAGCGACGGACCCTTGTTTAAGAACGTCATCATGTGTTTACTGTGCCACTGCCTAGCAACGGCTCTCTTCTGGCTTTCGTGTCACAATAAGTTACATTCATTTCCATTAAATCTGATCGATTTCCCCCCATGCCCTCCCAAAGAAATGGCGCTATTTCGCCCATGCTAAGCATAGGAATGAACGGACTTAACAAAGTTTGGTCAGTAGGAAGAATGGGCCTATATGCTCGGAACTGGGTGATTCATCCTCGGTTCAACCGTCGGCATAAATGCAGTCAGTTTCAGGTTGAAGGCGGTTACGACATTTCAACCGAACTTCCGCCATTGCTGGAAATTTTTTCAGTGTCGTTCCAAACAGCAGTAACACCTCTGTGGCCAGTTGTTAGAGTCCGAGGTGTCATCCAAAATTCGGGAAGCGACCAAGCTTCAAATGTGATATTAAGAATCAGTACGTGACCCTATCTCTGGATGCCAGAACCAACACAAGGCAGGATATATGAAGAAATAACGTAATCCACCTGTGACAATTAAGAGAAAAGTTTAAAACGTCATAAGCACGTGACCTATACCCTACGGCCATGCATAATTTAAGAGCTAGAGACCGACTACAAGAGAAGCTAAAACTCTTGAGTCAAACTACAGATATTATATGTGTACATGACTGGATTTAGCTTTTATTTTAGCCTTGAGTCTGGCTGTTACATTATGCATGGACACAGGTATTGCGTCTCATGCAAGTGGCGTTTTCAATTTAATTCCCGCAGATGGGTTATGTATCTTGCGTTACACATCCTGCCTTGCGTTGGTTCTGCGCCAGGAGGTAGGGACTAGCTCTATCGATTGGGCCTAACTGAGTAGATTTTTTATCCGAGGATGGAGACAGGGATCAGTCTCCGAAATGCTTTAAATAACAGGGTGACGGATGTCTAGAAAGTCAATCACTGTACTGATCTTGATATATATATATATCACAGGAGAGTTCCATCAGCAATTCCTTGTTTTTTTTATATAGAAAGCCAGTTCTTCCCATAGATTACGACTTCAAATGAATTTCGTATCCACTCATGTTGCTCAACGATCAGTTCTAGAAAGGGATCTTGAAACTTTTCACAAGATTAGTGGGATGAGTTTGAACATAAGGTTTGATTGGCCGCACCATAGCTCAAGCGGTTAGTCGCTGGCTTCCCACCGCGGCGGCCCGGGTTCGATCCCGGATCTCGTCAAGTGGGATTTGTGGTGGACAAAGTGGCGCTGGGGCAGGTTTTCTCCGAGTACTTCTGTTTCCCCTGACAATCTTCATTCCATCAATTGCTCCACAATCAGCCTCACCTATCATCTGGGGTTGATACGCTAGGCCAGAAGTGGCCGCAGTACAAGGGACTTAGTCCCATCCCACTAGCAATAAAAGAAAATAAGGTTAATTTATTCAAATGAGCGATCATTTTCTTCCAGGAATTCAGTCATGCTGACAAATATCTCTAGGGTATCACTTTCACAAAGGCTTCTCCGCAGTATGGTCGTTTCCTTGAACGCCGAAACACTGCCAAGATGACAAAATTCTGTACGCTGGTTAAACCTTTAAGAGAGGAGTCTAGTCTGTTGAGTTTATCAAATATATCTGACATACATGGCATAAGAGACGCCGCTTCTTGTCTACAAAGTGTTTGATACCGTGGAGAACCACAGTTGTGTAAGAACCTGAGTACTCCTTCAGCTAAATCAATGGTTTTCGAACTTTACCCCTTGAAAACCACTTCACCGAATGTAAATGACTTGTGGACATTTCCTCACATAGAACTGCAAATAAGCGGGGCTTTAATGGCCGAACTTTTACAAAGTTCACGATTTTCACTGCCTCTTCTTGTGGCATAGAACTGAATTTTGGTTGATGGTCACGCGATGCTGTATCCTCTTTATGGACGATACAGTAAGCTCGCGTGGGAAGCACCTTGCCGTACTTCAGCTTGAAACCCTTTCTTGTGTCCTTTGAGAGCTGCTGCTCAGTCTACAGAGACGCCGACGAAGTTTGCTCAAGAAATATTTTCTGCTGTGAAACCGTCATTCACTGTCTTGGATATATCCCTCCTTCTATATATCTCTGAAAGTGGTAGACAGAACATGAACTGATTTTCTCTACATAGCGACTGGAGTTCTTAGAAAGTTCGACTGTTTACGCATTTCTAGTAGGTTTCTTTAAAATAAATAACAGTTTATTTGCAAGAAACTCGTGTTTAATTATTAAATGCCCATATAAATTACTTACATTGAAACTGCCGTTGGTGAGAACTTCACCGCAAACATATGAGAGGCTTTTAACCGTTTACGAGTTCCCAAGTAAAATCGCGTGTCTGATATTGCGTTTCATATTTTCTCCCCCTTCTTCCTTGTCCTCAGGAGAACCGTCCACAGTAGAACCGGTTTCTTTCAACATATCGGCATAATTTTCAGCACTCCTAGATTGCTCCGTAAGTCACGAGCCAGTTCTTGTACACCTGCACAATGAACGTCTTCTTGTGCCAGGTTTTACTATTGAACGAACACCACAGTAGTTTGTAATAATCAATAATAGTGGGATGGGGTCAGTATCATTAAAAAAACACGTGAAACAATTACATTCTAAGACTGCATAATCTTAAGACACCTGTATTGCGTAATTACTGCTAATTGAACTATTATTTTCTGATTTTATAAGGAAAGTAAGTATACAGACATTTTCATGAGTTGGTAGCTCAGATCTGGAGCATTCCCACAACTTTTACGCGTACCACTTCGGTTGGCGCCACCTCATTTGGGAAACACCGGTCTAAGATACCGATAAAGGTGAAGTTGTCCCTGTGCTTAACTAATTAAGCACTACACCATGAAGGCGTATGGGGAAGTGGATGTATACATCCACATTTTCTTGACCTCGGCACTAGTTTGAGGTGAGTGGTCAGCTTCACGCCCCGGCCGCCCACAGAAAGAGAACCCGGTACTCTTTGGATAGGTGGTTGGGTGGACCCCAGAGCCGGTATGGACGACTTGGAGAAGAGAAAATCCTTGACCCTACCGGGACTCGAAATCCGACCCTTCGGTCGCGTAGCCCGTAGCCAGTCGCTATACCGACTACGCTATCCCGGCTCCTCTAAGATACCGAGTGTCTTAAAATAAACAGTGTAAAGAATACTGTTCCTTATAGAATGATGAGGTCGTTTCAGCAGATGAATACTAATTTCCTCCCCTTAAAAATCATGCATTCGTACAATGGCCAACAAGAGGAGGAGGAAGAATATAAAGGGCCCGAACGACACGATAAAAGAACCAACCACTAAGAGACTCTGCAAGCCATTGGTACTTATAAACAGCACGGCCAGTCATGGGCACAACTGAAAACAAACTATCGATAAGCATGCCGTGCCATAGTTCAGACGGTTAGTCGCTGGCTTCCCACTGCGGCGGCCCAGGTTCGAGCCCAGGGTCACGTCATGTGGGATTTGTGGTGGACAAAGTGACACTGGGGCAGGTTTTTTCTCCAAGTACTTCGGTTTCCCCTGCCAATCTTCATCCCACCAATTGCTCCACAATCACCATCCTCTATCACCTGGGGCTGGTACAATAGACCAGTAATGGCCGCAGTACCAAGTGGACTCAGTCTTACTCCACTAAGAATAATAAATAAAACTATCGATAACTGGAAAATTAGGAAGAAATAATGACCTTATTCGGTTTATAAAACGAGCTTAATCTATTTGTTTTACTCGTGGAGACGGCAGTGAACAGAACAAGGGATCACTCCGTTACAGTTCGGAAGCTCTCGGTGCTGTGAGTAAGGCGATCACATACTGATGTGAAAGGGCCGTTAAAACTGCTTCACTGTCGAACAATCTAACGAATCCATTGACTCTGAAGGGTATCTTACGAAGATGCTAGCTTCTGACAGTCACTTGTTTGGTTCTTCTAAATTACTTTGAATCCCAAATCGTAACATTTATAAATGCACAGGGAAACTACAGGGAGGTTCTTACTTTTGTTGACCGGTTCACGGCTCTGCACTTCACGGTGACCGGTGCACCGCCGGCTGCGAGGCGCATACGGATTTTGACGATGAATGCATATGACCGTTAGTTGATAAGGTTCTGAACGAAGTAGCTATACTTCAGAGATCACAGGAGGTGTTGAAAGTGCTGTCCCTGTCAATTACGGATTGATCCCACCGTAGAAACCAGCTGCAAAAATGAACCCTGCTAGCTGGATCGCGCGGCTGCAAGGCGTGGGTTACTGTTGTTTTATAGCGTCTATGCTTCAACAGTCGTGTTGCCCTTCTTGCACTATACTCTGACACTCCAGTCTCCTGGACTAGACGCTTCAGTGATTTTCTAGGTGAATGTTCAAGTCTGGTCCCTATATCATCAAACTTCTCCTCAGTAAGCACTCGGAGCTTATGTTTTTGTTTCTTGCTGTTTCTCCAGTTGATCTTAGTTTATTCAGCAAACTGAATTGTTTGTCTGCCTGGAAGTCTTTCATCACGAAATTTACGTCGAAATTTTCTAGCAGATCCGCGTTTCATATAGGTACTATACAAAAACACATGTTGCTCTACAGTATACCGCGCCATGACGGAGCACCAACTGTTAACTGAGAACAAACGACTAATGGAGCTGATAACTGTCACTCAGTGCTGACAAATCATAAACGAATTCCCATGCTCGCCGTAAAAACACAATGCCGTCAAGCAGTCCACTAAGTTAATAACCTCCCTTATTTAGAAATGTTACCTGCATCAGGCACATTGATTCATGGGCAAAATTCGTATGTGCCTCGCAGCCGGCGGTGCACCGGTCGCCGTGAACCAGTCATCAGAGGTAAGAAGCTCCCTGCATATGAGTGCCTACTGCAAATCATTCGGCCTATCAGGCTGAAGGGACACACATGAATGGACAGAGTTCGATTTTGTGGCGAAATCGACAGGCGAATAGCTTATGCACATTATAATTTCTCTCCGGCATCGTCCGATTAGATCTCTAAATGGCTGCCGTGAAGCAAGCTTTATGTGTTGTATGCCTTTCGACAATAATCCCAAGCTCCTGGTACTGCACTACTTATACTACATAAAATGCCACGTGACAGCTTCATATTCAAATTAGTGTTTATATAAGATACCCAAGTGAAAATCAAGGAGATTCCGGCATATATTTTGGGCTCTATCAGTTCCAAACAGAAAAGAATCTAGGTGTGCAATCGTAAATAAATATGGAAGAAGAAACGGGGAGTCGTTACTGAGCAGAGAAATGAGTTTGATTTGTAATCGAAAGTAATCGAAACGCCGACCAGTCATTGAAGAGAAAGCGAAGAAATCGGCGCTACACTAGGGCAATCACCTCGAAAATGTAATATATACGTTGCACAGCAGACCGGGATTTAAAGTTTCAAGTTTCCTCTCTTTCCGAAAAGGAACTTCAGCGTGCGGATGTGGACATTTTACAGAGGCGAAAGCAATACCTGCTTAACAGGGAGCATTTCCGGCATCTCCTGCGATGTACATTGCTTCTGTTTGGGATTTCGTGTCCTAAGGGCCTGTCGATCGCGCTGCAAGTCAGAGCTTCACTCTCCTCCGCTGGGCTGACCGAGAGACTTGAGTCAGCCTTTGAAATACAACACCCCCGTAAAACAATTAATGAAATATAATCTCCCTGAATGTAAACTCATCTTCTATGTATGTTTACGTACGTAATGACTACCATTCAGTAAATTATGATTTATAAAAGCAGTGAAAAGAGGCAACAGTCAGTTTGCACACCATGTCAGAATCTATGAATACCCACAAATCAAGGAATCCCTTCCCCGGGGTGGTTTCAAAGATCTCCGCAGTTGATTGGACTGAATATTCTGATCACATTACAGCAATTTTTCTGGCGCCACGTTTTAGTGAATCTGATAAGAGGCTGTCACAACTGTCGCTGGGATAGTTTTGTTGAAAGACTGTCTTCGACTCTGTACAGTACGTGACGAAACCGTCATCTTATAAATTGTACTGGACTATGCCCATAAACAGACTTAAAGAGGTGATCCACATTTTTGTCATAAGTAATTAAACGACGAAAAGAACATAATATATTTCGTCTCAAACGGGACTATTGCTGGAACAGAACTGTGTCGATGCACGAGGATTTTCAAATTAAACCCGTTCACGACACTGTATGCAAATACGGCCGATGGTAGGTGATCCCATGGCCGTATGCATGACACACCAGGAGCCGCCCATGCGATGGACAACGGTAAGGGGGAGTTAGAGCGAACACGGTTAACTGCAAAATCCGTTCACACAGGGTGCTGCAGCTGGCGTTTAAGGGCCCTAACAACACCTTCTTTGCAGAGCGCTACTGTGGAATCCTCTTGAGAACTTCGTACCGCCACAGCGTGATCACAGATGTGTCACCTGTCCCCATGCGGCTCGTACTGTCCAGGACACGTTATGTTCCATGCGTTGGAAGGGGCTGGAACATCCCCATTACAGTCCGGGTTTGTCACCGTGTGACGCCCCCCACCTACCCCCCTCGAGAAAGCGGAAATGGGCCGTAGTTGAAAGGGGTCAAAACCGCGGTGGTCCAGCAGCAGTCCTGGGAGTCATTTGTGGAGAGAATCCACTGGATGAGGCATTAACGGGAAACCTGCCTCAATGACTGTTTTAAGGGCCTAGGCTCATTCGCCAAGAACAACCTGCAGACAGATTTAATTTGACACGTCTCGTACACGCGTACTTGTTTTGTATCATGCGTACGCATGTCAAGCAAATTTAAACGCTAATCTCATTCCAGATTCAGCTACTCGTTACAAGTACCTGACGTGACTCACTCGTTAATTATGTTCTGCCATAAAATAGGTATTCAACAGTACCAATCATTCGATAGGGCCCCATCTTAGTTAATTCAATCTTGCGTTCTTACGTTACGTCCGAGTATGGCTCTATATCCAGTACATTCCCATGTTCATGTTGTCGCTGGTAGCCTAACATGAACAGAGTGAGACACAGCATTCGTTCAAGTTTTACGTGCATACAACCGAATAACCTCTTTTAGCTGAAGGCCTAATCAACGGATAAACACAGGGAGGGAGGATGTACTGTGCTGAGAATTGAGAACGGAAGATCCCAGCAATTACAGAAATTTCTTACGAATGGATAGCCTGTGTCTTTATTACAGAAAATTGCGTGCGGTGTTCATATTTCCGTCAAGAAAGGTTTCCAGCACTTTGTAATTTGAATGCGTCATTTGCAACAGGCGATAGATATCGACAGGTTCAGTACGACATATTCAGAGTTCCAAAAAATAGCATAAGCAAATATAAGACCTGAAGTTTTCATGGCAATTAAGATCCATGAGGTAGTCTTGTGGGTTACGACAGCGTGCTGCAGCCTAAGGAGTGACTGGAGGAACATCCAGCCTGTACCTTCTGGTGGAAGAGCATAAAGATGTTGGTGTGGAAACCTCCTGGAGAGTGGTCAATTGTAATACGAGTACTAAGGAGACGGAATTATACTGTCACGTGTTTGAGTGTGATTATAGAAGGGGTTTGGATTGGTGATTGGATTTATCAAAATCTTACACACCATAAATACAAGTCACTACGGCGCTAGCGCTAATTCAGGCACTCAGCACTTCACTACAGCTCGCACTAAAGTTTCTCAGGCTGCTGTCTTCACCATTCTTCTAGTAACGGTTCCAAAGCCGGATGTTTCCCTTCGTCTGGGTTCCCGAACTGTCCCCGTGCCTCAGTTGCCAGCTTCTAACAGCAGCAGCTCAACAACGACTGAACTGCAGTTCTCTGATTACCTCAACAAGCAACTTTTCACTTCCTTGCACTGTAATGCATTGCTTAACTCCCGGGCTGGCAGCCTTCTCACACCAACCTCCTACTCTTCTGATTGGCTCCAACTCAGCTAACTAAAATCTAGACCTGTCCTGCCTGTAACACCTCGGCAAGGATTGCCTAGAGAACACCGCTCCTCACTGTTGTAGTCACTTGCTGCCGTGGAAATATGTTTGTTTTTGAAGCCGTTACTCAGTAACGGCTGCAATATACCAGTATTTGCTTATTCCGCGGTCGTTGCCTAGCAGAGGGCGTTGCTAATAGAGTCATTACTTAGCAACGGGTCTACATGCTACAATATTATAAATCATTTTATGGGACTCGGTTGTGAAGTGGTTAGAGTATCCAACTATGGGCTCTGTGTTAGCAGTGTTGCACCTTTGGGTTCAGCTGCAACGTCATGGACATACAACCATCGATATGGGCACTGTGTAGGGGAAACGCCTAGAGAGAGGGTGAGAAAAATACTGTAATCTCAGTCACGATAACCAGTCCCATGAAAACCTGGGGAGACCAAACTGAGCACTTGACAGAACGACATATTAATGGCAGCAGGTGTGTGTTCATCACAACTGTTTGCTATCACTAAGAACCACTTCATCTTATCAGCCACTGTGACAATACAGATCCATGCTGCCCGTTTTGGAACACAACTCATGCAGGATACCTGTATTTCTTTTGTTTGTTACCATCATAAACAGCAGAGATGGGCTGATTATTAAGCTAACTCCATGGGGCCAAATCCTTCTCAGGAAAATAACAGTATCTCAGCTCACCAAGAAATTTCCTGGCTTTCACAGAGCCCATAGTTTCAATACCATGTTCACAACAGTCTGCTATGGGTCACTTTCTGACTTCTTTATGAATTGTGAAGTGTTCTAACTTCTGGGATACATCACAGCATAGTCCAGTGATAGTCAACAGAGAAATTACAGCAGGAGAATATGATAGACATACTGCATGGAAAATAAGAGATGCCTGAAATGGTTTCATGTATATCTCCCACAATAAATTTAGTGAAAATCCATAAAGTAGGATGGCACTCAAATGCCAATGGGTATGACCTGCTCACACAGGACTGCAAAATTCACTTGTTCATCTGTACATATGTGGACTGGAAAATGGTGTTTAGTATACAAAAATCTCTTGTTAAAGTTGGCTAGAAATATGCAAATATGGTTCATATCAGAAGAACAATTTCATAATCATAAAAAAACACACGATGTGTGTTAGTTGCTGCCACAATGTTTGGGGTACCAACTTCGCAGAAGGGGGCTGTGATCCCTAATCGGGAACAATACATGGGGTATTAACTGGGGATGTACTGAAAATGTGTACACTTAATGTTCTGAATCCTTCAGTTCAATTTAAATAATATTAAAAATTCAGTTCCTATCTCAAAGAAAATGGAATGAATCTCCAATACAAATTCTAATCACTTCATGTTGTTCAGAGAAATAATCACAGTTTATTCTAAGAACCATACAGAATATATAAATACACTCTGTGGTAAAACCACGCAGTTCTTTAAAGTTAAAACAGGTGTATCATATAGTTGCCATTATGCTTTTAAGGGCTAATAAAAGATAAGAACTTCATGATACCTAAAGTTACAGGTTCTGGGCTGTCTGCTGGCTGAAAAAAGTAAAGTTTATCTTGTGTTTTCAGCATGACGGTGTACTGGGGCATGAAGGTTCAGTTCTGCAGAACTAGATTTTGCAAAGCAAGCAAATATGTTATCATGCTGTAAAATCGTATCTTGTCACAATTTGGTTCTTCAAAAGTGTGTCATCACTTGTAACTCCACAGTTAACTTTCTCAGTGGTGACAGCACAATGGCAGAACGTAAAAACACTGCGGGGACCATTTCATTCCCGCAAAAACGACTGGCCAACAATTAATTTGTTGTTTTACAATCATCAATCACTTTTAAAGCAAGCTGTAAACACTTATACTCTGTAATCCACAAGACATCTGACAACACAACACTTCCATATACAATCCAAGTCTTGACATACATTCAAATATGTAAAAGGAAACTAATAATGCATTAACACTATATATTTTATTAAATAACAAGGGGGTTAAACACAATAACTTCTAGCAGACAGCACAGAACTTGTAAGTCTTGGATGGAAGAAATACTTCAAGATCAAAGACCTTCAATAGCAATTCTGTAATGTCATTGCAGTCTTTCAGTTTCTGAAGCACATACTGCTGCATTTTTGCAGTACACATTCAACTCAAATAACAAAAGATGTGAGTTTTATTTGCAAATGTACATATTTTTCATTGGCTATGAGTAATCTTTTGAAACATCATTACAACAAAACACCATAGATATGAGGACATCCCCAAATATTTAACATGCACGAAGACAAGGACAGACCTACATGAAAAATTCTCAACACTTCTGGATACCAATCTAAATCCAGGGGTAAGATGGAAATGTTCTCATTCATTTACCTCTTTATCTTTATCAAGATAAACTTCTATGGAAACCGAAAAGACAAGTGAACTTCTACATAAAACGAAAAGAAAAATATACATTAAACATCTTACTTTTTCACAATCAAATTATCAAATAAAAATTCAAGGAAGATTTCCAGAAATTGATCTGCCAACCTTGAAGCAAAAGTCTTAACAAAAACAAAAGTGACTGCTTTTCAAGGAAAACATATGGTCTGCAGCAAAACGGTTATTTTAAAGTTTCATATTTAAAATATACCTCTTATGAAACAGACTATGATGCGCAAAGCAGAATACACCAGTTTCAAGCAGTATGTGGGATGACAAACAGATCATTAAAAAGAAGAAGAAGAAAAGAAAAAGAACTAAAATCTTATACAGCAATGGCACTGCTCACGCTTTCACACAGTAATGAAAATTGGACTGGGAATAATAACGGCACTGGCAAAAGTAAACTGGAAGTGAAATCCTGTGTATCAAAGAACACCCCAAATTTAATAAAATTAGAAGTCAAGATATATTGATGGAACTAAACATGTATTCAGTATCTTATAAAATAGATGATCGCAGAGCCAAATGGTTAAATTATTTTGACAAAATAGAAAGTGTTGAAGCTTGAATTTATATATAAGCCAACTGGACATGAAGATATAGGCAGACAATTTAAAAGGTGACTCAAGTTGGAACAGGCAAGGGCCAGGGCTGTAAAAACAGAAGAGAATATCCAATTCATTGCAAACGACTCAACACGCACATTACTGATGGGCACAATCAAATATAAATCACTGAATACGTCTAAAATAAAAAAATTATCAAATTAATTTATTCGGCTTAAAATCAAAACTGAATCTATATAAATCCCTCACTAATCCCCATTTCACATGTGTATCCAGTTTTCTGAACCATAGCATATGGATTTCTGCAGTGCTCTTTCACTCAGTCCCCATACCAGCAAGCTTGCCAGGAGTAGCATACCTGCCAGCGCAGTGTAGGTTTCAACCTCGAAGCTAAAACTGAGACTGAAAATAATGGCAAATAACATTTTGCACAAAAAAAAAAAAAAAGATAATATTTCTTGTGTTCACAATCTTTAATTTAGTACTTACTTACTTACTCATGGAGCTGACCCCATCTTGAGGAGCCGCCAATTCTGCAGCTACTCAAGAATTTCCCAGCATTTTACGGAACCCGAAGGTTCATCACCGTGTTCACAAGAGCCCTCCACTGGTCCCTGTCCTGAGCCAGATCTATCCAATTCATACCATCCCATCCTATCTCTCTAAGATCCATTCTAATATTGTCCACCCACCTACGCCTTGGTCTTCCCTGTGGTCTCTTTCCTTCTGACTTTCCCACCAATATCATATATGCATTCCTCGTGCCCCCCATTTGTGCTACATGACCTTATCTCTAATTTAGTACATATGAAAATGATCAGTGACTTCTGCCCCAAGAGATCCATCACCACATGCTGGGAAAAGGGCTGCAATGACATCCAAAATCAGTTTTATTGGTTACAAATTATCATCCGTATGTTGGGTGTTATTACAAATTTCCTTTTCAGTGTCAGAACAGGCGGCTTTGTGAATTGTGTTAACAGCAGTTGTGGTTACCCTAACCCAAATTTCCCTTTATGTCTTTGTCTCATTACCTTAGGTGTTTTTCAGGAACACAATCCTTGCATATGGGGACAGACTGCTGAATTCAATTTATCAAATTGGAGGACAGTGTAAGAACACATCAGATCCTTCCTCTGCTGCTTGTAAGCTCTGTTAAATAGGGAAGGCAAACACAAAAAATTTGGAAGGGCCTATTTAAGCCATTTTGCATTAAATCAGATGGATTCCCTGATGATTACTGTGTTCTCGAATATGATGCCAAGCAGACTGGCAGAAAAAAATCAATGTTTTGGTGCGGTAGGTTCCAGAAAACAGTACTACTCATAGTCACAATCATGAGAACCTCAGATCTCGAATGGATCAACTGAACAGAATGCACTCTTAAACTGCCAGATTATGGTAGTTTTATTAATTTGATTCATTCCAAAGAGAGTTTAAAAACAGCGTCACATTATATCTCACACAATGTACAATAAGTAATGCAATATAATGACCATGCCATAGCTCAGGCAGTTGGTTGCCAGCTTCCCACCATGGCAGCCCAGGTATGAGCCCAGGTCAGGTCAACCGGGATTTGTGGTACACAAAGTGACACTGGAGCAGGTTTTCTCTGAGCAGTTCGACTTCCCTTGCTAATACTCATTTCACTGAATGCTGCATACTCATCATCACCTATCACCCAGGGCTGGCACAATAGGCCAAACAGTGGTCAACATACCAAGTGAACTCGGTCTCAACCCACCCCTAAGAAATTTAAAAACATACATAACATAATCCCCTTAAATGTAGATATATTTCCACATGAGTGAGGGGAGGTTGGTTGCATTTGCATGCTCTGCTCTCCTGAGAAGCACCGCAGCCTCTGTCCCTCCTTCTTGTGGGGTTTGAAACTAAGGAGTCCAAGGTTGGCCGAGATCCTGCAAGAAGGTTCAAAATGACTTCATCTGGATAAAAGTGTGTGGGGCCCACGAAATGAGTTAGTCACAGGAAAGTGGCAGCTGAGCGTAATTCTGATCTCAGAAGCAGCGACCAGCAGTCATGTATGGAGAAATAGTGTGATGTGAAATGCAAGTAGTGAGCACGATGCAGGTTAGAGCAACAGGATGTTGGACAAGAATAACGGGAGACATCTGTCAGGATGGCTAACCATCACTAAACAAGAGTACATCAATGGAGATGGTAAACAGGGTGGAAATCACAGACAGCATGGTGATGTCATAAACTTACCTTATTTTTTCAAACTAAGTGAAGTCGGCTAATATAATAAAAATGGTAACATGAGTTTTCATGCCAAGTTTAGATTTTGAAACATTCGGAAATCAAAATATCCTTTTGAAGTAGTTTCTGATAAATAGTTTCTGCATGTGGGCTGAATACCCTAAACAAAGCAGCTGTCTGACAATTTTGCAATAAACATACACACACCTTCAACAAAATTCTGTTCTACAGTGAGATTTTACTCTCTATGGCTGGAATCAACAATCCAGTTAGCCAACCAATTCGTCACAACTTGGCCAACATAATCCAGAACAACCGACAAATATGCAGGGGAATAATATCAACTGTAGCAGAACTCATGAGACACCTTCTCAGTGGTCACTGGAGAACTGTTGAGGGACTGTCCTTGACTGTTGCACATTAACCAATTAAAGTATTGTTTGATAATTTGTATTGGACTGCAACCATAACTACATTTCAAGAGTTAAGTGACACTCTTGTCACAGCAAAATGTATGAAATATGTTTGATGTGAGCCTTCTGCCACACATAAACAAATTTAAACACACAAATGCACTTATTTTGAACCATGACAAAATAATTAAAAAATACATATATGGAAATTCTAGATTATTGTCAGGGGTTCAGTGGCCTACAAACAGAAATCACCACAATAATTTAGAATCACCCCGTACATTCACACATGAGGAACTGAGATGGTTCACTTGGTACAGAGACCAGGCTATAGGCTAGAAAATCAAGGAACCGGATTCCATTCTTGACAGGTGCAAGAAATTTTTCTCTTCTTTACAGCGTTCTGATAGGCTCTGGACCCACCCACTGGGTATTAAAGCCAATTTCCCTGTGAATAAATTTGTCAGGACATGAAGTTGACCACTCATCTCCATTGTAGCACAGAGGTTAAGAATTTATGTTGCATACCTCCACTTCCCACATGTTTTCATAGCATGGTGCTTAATTATGCATACAGACTTTGCTTCATCTTCACATTCAAGACACGATTTCATCTTAGGCGCTGGTATCATGGCTCGGCCGTGACGGGAACGCAAATATCAGAGGAACCCTTCTACATTCAGGCAGCCTAAATTTAACTAAATTGATTTTTTAATGTAATAATATAAATTTCAATCCTAATTATAAAATAAATAGTAATATCGCAACACGGTTCCCCGTAAAAATCATCCAAATATTTTACTGACTCGACCCTTAACCACAGACCGGGGCCCCAGAAACGGTACTACACTGGGCTGTTATAGCTACTTGACATCGTTCACAACCCGCATTACAAAGTAAAATAATTCGGATACTAAAAAATCTGAATGAAAACTACTGCTAGTGAACGATTCATTCGATAATTGCATTCAGCTATTCGATAGTAGAAATCATTTGACAGCGCCCATCACTAACGTACGTTGCTCTCTAATGCTTTTCGATCGTAATTACAGTCTCATTCTTGCCGCACAATCATGGATTATTCACTAAAATAGAATGAATAAGACTGACCTTTCCGCTAGCACCGAAGGTAGAATACTAAGAGTACCTGTACATGCCTTGACCTCCACCTTTTCCAACAATGCGTCAACTGCACTCATCAAATATAACTTCAAAACCAGCCAGGTCCAGCGATGCATGACAATACCACACAGTCACCAACAATCATGATCCAGTTTTATTTTCGCTGTGTTGCGTCTGAAGTGCCCAAAAGCTTCTGGGCATTACGCCCATTAATACGTTAACAGTTTCGTAATAAGCAAAATGTTGAAATTTTACCTTACATAAGCCTTTTGTGGTGTCAAAATATCCATTACATACAACAAAATTCAAACGCAATATTTCTTTTAACAATACGACACTTCTTTATTACCGCAACAGTGTTGTACACTATTTCGCTTAGCAACTTACAAGTTAACCACGACACCACTCACACCAACGTGACGAGACAAGCACTGAACATAAACTACGTTACCACGGCTGATACTACTGATTAGTAGTAAGGTTGTTAGTTTTCCCTTCCTTTTTGTGAACGTAGCGCCTTCTTTCGGTAAGTACGAAAATATGAGCAACACTCCCAACAGAAGAGAAGCAATACATGACAAGCTAATCATTGTTAGGCAGCTGGGTCAGTGGCAATTTGTGTGTATTTTCATTAACAGATTGTTTTTCAGTTTCTTGTTTAAAATCGTGTTAATTGATGGAACTGTAATAATTCGGTTCATCATAATTGTCAATTTCGGCTCTCGTTTCTGGATAATATTCACTGGCCCCTGTATCAATATATTCTGCATAACCCTTTCCTTTTAGTTCGCCATCGTGTATGGGGCCATCGTATGCCCCTTGTTCCCCTAATTTGTCTTTATAAATATTGGTATATGGCACTGGATAATTTATCTCGGTATGATGGGCTTTGGGACTGTAATAACCTGAATCGCCTTCGTAATTGTAAATGCCCGACGGGGAGACATGACCAACAATAGGAGGCCTGACGTGTCCTCCAGCTACTTCGTGATAGAGACGGCCGGCCTCTTCGTTTCGATTACCTTGGAGATTCCTCCCGAAGCTCTCCCCACCTTGCTGCTGATTGTATCCTGTTTTGTCCTTGTGATATTCGTCATTCGCATAGCGTCCCTTGTGGCCTTGGCTGTCATCATAGGCTGCAGACGCACCGAACTTTCCCTGCTTCCCCCTGGCAGTGTCTTGGTAGGCTCCGCCCTCGTATTTCCCATGGTGCGTGTCCACGCCGCGGTCCCTGAACGTGCCATCCCTGGAGTCATACAGATAGTGGCCAACCTCGTCGTTGGAGTCATCGAAGAAGCGAGATTTGTTGCCTGATTCGTCTTTATGGTAAGAGTTCTTAAATCCCGTGGAATGATGCCCTTTCCTACGGCCTCCTCTAGCGCCGTAAGCAGCTCCAGCCTGTCCCTG
Source organism: Cryptotermes secundus (assembly GCF_002891405.2). Classification (NCBI taxonomy): domain Eukaryota; kingdom Metazoa; phylum Arthropoda; class Insecta; order Blattodea; family Kalotermitidae; genus Cryptotermes; species Cryptotermes secundus. The sequence continues at coordinate 415,241 of NW_019725849.1, forward strand.
ACGATTGAAATCTTGGCCCCCATATGAAGATCGCCCCGCATCATAGGCCTTATGTGCGCCATTTTTGTCGCCATAATAACCAGAATTCTGCTTGTCCCTGTGGGTTGACTGGTGGTCTGCGGTATACCCATCCTCACTCACGCGTCCCCTTGAGCCCTTCTGCCTTGCAATGCCATAAAACCCCACCTCACCTCTCGTGTCCTTTGCATCTTGGAGCTTGTAGGAATCGCCCTCCTTCTTCTGCTGTTCTGCATAGCTGCCTATAACAGCAGGGCCATAGTACTCTGAGCCTGCTGTCATCTGGTCATCCATCATATCGACAAAGTTGCGTCTCTTCCACTCAGAGTTATCCACTCCCAATGAAAGACTCTTCCCCACATCTGCACTCACAGTCTTCTGTTCCTCTGGTATCAGCTCCACATCAACATTTTTCAGTGCACCAACAGCACTCAACACTGAGAGAGTCAATATCACAACACACAGGGCTGGCGACATTGTGATAGCAAATGCTGTAAGAAAGCAGGGCTCGTGCATTTATAAGCAGTTCCATGGCCTTGTGTCTTTCAGACACCTTCCACGTCTCAATTACAGTGGAAGTGTTATGTTACGCTTCTTGAGATTGCATCATGAGGAACAAATTGAGTGAGTGACCTTTGAGCGTCATTACATTGTGGAGCCAATGACTTTCATTTCTGAAAGTGTGTGAACAAGGCTGTTCACGCCTCAGCAGGGTGTGCTTCAGGAATTCAACTTGTCTCACATCCCCTTGTTTTCTTCTAAATTCATTACGAGGAATATTATCATCCATGTACATTAAAATTGCGACATCACGATGGTTATGATGAGTTGTACATATTACAAGACTGGAAGAAATAAAAAATATATATAAATTTTAGATAGGGAAGCATCCATGTATAGAGGTAAAAGGATAATAATAAAATTGATTCTAGGGAAATATATTTTGTCAATGTGGATTATATTGAACTAACCAGGGTGTAGTAAGGTGCTGTGGAACTTGATTCCAAATGCAAGCCATGGGCCACCTGATTTGTGCTGTTGGTAGTTCTCAAACTGTTTGTGGACCCATGAAAAAGTGGGCCAGTCAATCAAACTCAAATCCATTACATCTACCATTCACTCTACCCTTCAAAGGGCAAGTATTACTCTGTTCTACTTACTCTCCTTAGTTTCCTGTGCCCCAGTTCCAGTCCTCCCTTCCTCTATTATACACTATTTTATCCATTTTTATTGCTAGTGGGGTGGGACTAAGTCCCTTGTACTGCAGCAACTTCTGGCCTATTGTACCAGCCCCAGATGATAGGTGAGGGTGATTGTGGAGCAATTGGTGGGATGAAGATTGGCAGGTTAAACCGAAGTACTCAGAGAAAACCTGCCCCAGCGCCACTATGTCCACCACAAATCCCACTTGACCAGACCCGGGATCGAACCAGGGCCGCCATGGTGGGAAGTCTATTTTATCCATGCTCTGCTTACTCTTCTACCTTCAGATTGAAAACCAATCTGAACATAGCATGTCCCTTAGAAACATTGGTACGTAGCCAGGAAACTGCACAAAGCCACTGCCCAGAAGACAGTATCTCCCCACTTCTAAGAGAACTCAAATCCAGTAAATACAATCATTACTAGCATATCTAAATGTGTTCATGTATACCAGGGCTGTCAAAACTGGTGGTACATGGACCACACCTGGTCCTTAAAAGTACTCTTCATTTCATAAAACATGTTGATGCTTTGCCCCGCTTTAAAAAATCAACAAATATTACTAAAAAAAAGTACTAAAAGTGCTCACTACATACTCTTTGTAACTTTTTATTTGATTTCATATGACACCTAATGAATAACTTTAGAAAATATAGAAGTAGTATGTCTCCAAGATGAAACCTTTAATGGGCTGATTTTAAGTGATGTCAACTTGGTAACATGTAATTTAAATACATGCTTTTGAATTTCATGGACCATTTTGTATTTGTATGCTTGTGCTTCATAGATGTGATCACTGCAGGGCAGAATATGATTATAATGTGGCATGCAGGTGGGTACCTGAGGTACAATGCAGCCCTTCAGAGATTTGAAACTGGAAAACCATGATTATGTGTTGTTACAGTTCAGTGCAGCTAGCTCACACCTAAGTAGATATGCAGCTTATCTTCAGCTCCCTGCCAAGTTAGTATGGAGTGCCATTTTGGATTTAAATATGTTTCTATATATTTAACTACTGCCTCTGTGGTCTAGTGGTTAGAGTTCCTGCCTACAGATCCAGAGGTCCCAGGTTCGATTCCCCGGCGCTACCTGATTTTCTGAGAAGTAGTGGGTCTGGAACAGAGTCCACTCAGCCTCGAAAGGATAACTGAGGAGCTATTTGAAGGAAATAGCGGCTCTGGTCTAGAAGACCGAGATTAACAGCCGTGGAGATCCATTGCTCTGACCACATGACACCCTATATCTGTTAAAGTTGGCACTAACTTTGCCGACAAGTGGCGGTTGCTTGGTCCGTATAGCTTGCTTGTGGACTACAGGCCACAGAGTTTTCTTTTTCTTTTCTTTCTATATATTTAACAGCAGCACTGGGATCTTGTTTAGCTCTGCCTTGACCTGTGTTTCTGCTCTGTCATTTTTATCTTGTTAGTAACACATACCTGTATGTCAAATGGTGGGATAAGTGAACTGACAAGGGTAGGAAAGATGTGGTCATGGCTTAATTTCATGTACAATATCTGCATTTACCTCATGGGACTGAGGGAAACCACGAAGAACCTGTCTGAACAGTCAGTGTCCTGGCAGAGGATCAAACTGGGCATCACTGGAATACAAGTCAGAAGAGTTATCACTTGATAATTTGCAGCACTCCTGGTGTTTATTTTAGTGTTCATGTTATCTGAAATAGTCTGATGTCATTATCAGGTGAACCATATCAGTGAAAAGTTGGGTGATTTAACCAGAAAAACAAACAAATACACAAAAAGATAATAAAAGAATGTGTCAGTCATATAGTTGTTTGTGCAGCACAGAAAATTAAGATTCTCTTCTCACAAACTGCAAAGCCGGTTTCTGAGAAAAGTGAAGTGTTCATTGGACCATATCAAATGACTCAGCAGAAACTAAATGCAAGCGCTGTAAACTAAACTATAGATCCATGTTATTTCAGATATTTCGCAAGTTTGTGTGAAGTGAGCACATTTTTATCAACTACACAGCTCAATGTTGTCAGATGTCAGGATCCATATGTATGAGGAATTATGAAGACTGAGAAGAAAGTGATCGACATATTTTTACCCCATACATATTAAGATTATTGAGCACAAATTCCATTCATAAAACACGACAAATGATTTGACGTAACAGAAAGTTATAAGTATTTTTATGTAGATATTATAAACTGCCACTTAATTCAAAGTGAAAGCGACTTATAATTCTGAACAACATATGTTGAAAGTCTCAAGTGACCATAGAAATTACTAAGTCAACCCATCTCTAGGCTCAGATTTGATCTGCTTATTTATTTATTGCCTACTTAATGATGCTCTAAGTCAGTGGTTCTCAACCTTTTTTTGCTCGTGGCCCACTTCTGACTTTCATTCAGTTCTGTGGCCCCCCCCCTCATATTGTTTAATTATAATAAACGTAATATTGATTATAAATATATACTTTATCAACTGTACTTTTATTTATAACAATTATTATTTGTTTATAGCATAAGGAATATTGATAATAAGGATGGGGTCTTCTTCCAAACACTTTGAATACTGAACTGAAGAACATCTGAAATTTACTGAAAAGGTGACGGTAAAACTCACGAGAGGAGGGGGAGATATTTAGGAAAATAGAGGATAATTCATTAGGGCTCTACCCGTTCTGAGAAGGCGCATACCTGTTTACCGGTACTTGGAATTCCCAGATCTAAGGTTGTATTTTAAGTACAGTGCGTACAATCAAGTGCGCGCCGCGGCTGCAATTTGCCGTGAGTCATACCACCGCACCGCANGCCCTCCCTTTTTCCAAATTTTGTCTGCAGCCCCACAGAAATACGGCTTGGCCCATTGAGGGGCCATATGGCCCCTGTTGAGAACCACTGCTCTAAGTGACTAAGAATTATATAGCATGATATAGTAGGATGGTTAGTAAATAATTAATTCAAAAGTATGTGGAAGGACGTTTGAAGTACTGTCGAAGAAGTTTCCCAAGAAGGACTGGGGAAAACCATGAGAAGCTTTGGTCACAATAGTTGTTCTCTGCACCAAGAGTTCAACGTGTTACCTCTTAAACATGAAATATGAGTTCTGGCCACTCAACCGTGATGTTCAGTAGAGACAGATTTGATCCTGTACCTTCCAAATAACCAACTCAACATCTTGCAGCAGCATGGTTAGTGAACTGAACTGCTAGCATGTCTTCCTTTACAAGACTCTTGAGCCTCCTGTCCACTGGATAACAAGGGAGCAAAGATGCCTAGAAGCCGACACCTCATCACCATGTAGTCCCAAGTAATGACCCACGGAGCTTTACCTCCATGCTTCCAAACCTAATGATATCAGAATGCTTGTATGCAGGAGCATATGACCATGCAGGTATAAACCCTACATCCTAGTAGTTGTAGGATCGGTGACAACATTAATGCAACCTTGAAGACAGCTCATCCTATCTGCCACTTCCATCTCAGGTGTGGCTCCAACTGCAGGAACTTGATTAGTCACATGTGTTTTGTTTCATCTCTCGTTTCTAATTCTGAATTACTTGACAAAATACTGCAGAATCACTCAACGGTTGAATGGTTGCCTGCTTCAAGGTCAAGACAGGAAAAATAGCTTTCACTGCTACATCAACATCTGAGCCCACCCATGTGGAGAAACCTGTGGCAAGCGATCAGAGGATGACTGGACTCCAGTGTGGAAAGTGTGGTATAATTGATGTAAAACTGATTGGTACTTGGCCATCCAGGGTGTGGGGGCTCAGATCCGTGTATACTCAGTTGTGAAAGTGATCACTGCTGGTCAGTTTCTTGTGAAAAAAACATCATATATCTCTACATAATGAAGGCAAAGCAGACTGGGAGTAACAGAAATCATTATAATGGTCCTTGGCTATAAGTGGTTCCATGATATGTTCTTTGATCTATTTTATTTTGAAGGAGAGCATACTGTGCTCTGTAAGTATAAAGGTGAATACACAAAAAATATGTCAACATGATTTCTTAACTTGTTCCTCAGTTAACAGTTGCTCACATGTTGCGAACAAGTAGCCTTCCCTCTATTGCCCATGAGTATGGATCTGTACTACACAGATGTAAGCTGACACAAATTTTGTATTGTCATATTTGGAAGCAAATTTCCAGAACATTATAAATAAGGGAAAATTGGTGAATCATAGAGTTCTTAATATTTTCTGAGAGCAGCTCTTATTCAAACAATAGGCAATATTGGAATTTCCATCCTCAGAAGTGTAAAATGTGACATGTTCAGTCAGCAGTATCAAAACTGAAAACATCTTACATCATAATGTGCTCCTGGTGCATATTCAAAAATACCTAAACTTTTCCTCTTGGCCATTTGTAATATATGACACATACATAAAGAGTCAGGATGGTTCAGTTAGTGTAGCAAACAGGCTATGGGTTCAACGGTCCAGGTTCGATTTCACCCCTTGGCAAGATTTTTTCTTTGCTCCACATCATCCAGACTGGCTCTTGGACTCATCTAGCCTCCTGTCCAATGGGTACCAGTGGCTCTTTCCCAGGGTCCAAAGTGGCCGAGGCCTCAAGCTGAACACTCACCTCCAATTAGTGCCAAGGTCAAGAATGTCCCTCATGTCTTCATGGCATAATACTTAACTAATTAAGCACAGGGAAAACTTTACCTTTTGAAGTAATGTATCATTGTGAATCGAAGGCTATCATCATAATAGCATGAACAAAAAAGCAGCAATCACAGGTTTAGAGGTTTGTTTCAGTCTAGGGTATAAAAATAGAGCATTTGCTCTTCCTACATATGGTAGAAACTACACATTCCAGATTTGTGCATTATGATATGTATAGTATCTGTTTCTTCAAACATTCAGGCTTGGTTCACCACCACAGTGGTAATTTGAAATGCTGCTGCTTATGAAAAGTTAGCACCTCTCTGCTTTAAACCAATAAATTACATGTACCTCTGATTTCAGCGAAATGTCAAGCTGAAACAAATTATACAGTTCAGTGTAATAGCTGATTTACTAATTAAAAATAATTCCCATTTAAACAGCTTCCTGTGATTTACTAAGACTGTAACTGTGACAATATTTATATAAAAATCAGAAATTCATATTTAATGTCACTTTAACCGATTGTCAGTTTCTTACAGTTCATCACTGCCCACATGTAACCAGGATGGAATATAGACATAACAGTATTTAATGCCAATTTTCCTATTTAATGAATATTAATTAGTTGGTTCAGCTTTCATCTCACCCACTCCCTTCTCTCAGACTTGTGACACAATTATAAATGCACATCTACAATAAAAATACAACAAATTTCATATTGTGACATGTAGGTAGGTAGTGACCATGAAATAAACTGGTTCACATGCAACAACAAAGGAACTGTTGGGAACAGTGTTTCCTATGTGGTCCATGCCGAGAAGTTATCACCAACACAAGTTTAGAAGTCAATGAGTTGTAAAGGAGTGTGTTAAGAGAAGACTTAAGTTGGTGCAGTTGAGAGCCACTGGGTACTGGAGCACAGAAGCTGAAGAATCTCCACCATTAGAAGCCATTACCAGGGAATGACTGGTGAAGAGAAAGCAGACTGTAAAGTCTTGGCATGTGCTGTAGTGAATGGTAAAGTGTGGAGATCAGTAATGGCACTATAAAGTGGTCAATAAATCCAACCTCCAACCCAAACACCATCTAGTCACACTCAAACACATGATAATATTGTTGCCAGTCTGATATATCTCAGCCATTCAGGTGACATGTTTTGTTCATAAACTATGAAACATCACAACTGCAAGTTTCATATATATGAAGGGCGTTCCGCATATAATGCCTCCTATTTCTTTATGTTAATATGTAACATCTGAGCTGGATGTTGGTGGTGTTGTAGTAAAGGTTGAACCTTCCTGCAAGTGTACTGCTAGTTTGGTTGTCGTGCGACAGATAGCGACAGCAGAGCAGTCTATCAGAATGGCGTCTGACATACAAGTGAGTACAAAACACAGATGTTACTGAATTTCTTACTGCCGAACAAATTACACCCACTGGCATCCATTGACACTTGCTAAAGGTGTGCGGAGACAATACAGTGGATGTCAGCACAGTGAGGCGGTGGGTAGTGCGTTTCAACAGGGGCGAAAGTGAATTGTACGACAAGCCACACCCTGGGCATCCCTGCTCAGCTCCCACTCCTCACAACGAACAGCACCTAAATCAGCTCATCCATACAGATCGGCAGATAACGACTAGGGAACTGTGTGCACAGCTTAATATCGGCTGTAATGCATTGGAAACGATGTTGGGGAAGCTGGATTATTGCAAAGTTTGTTCCAGGTGGATCCCACAGATGCTTACACAGGACCACAAAACTCATCAAATGGAAGTCTGTCAGAACCTGTTGCACCAGTTTGAGGCTGAAAGTGACAAGTTTCTGGATAGCATCGTCACCGGAGATGAGACGTGGTGTCACCACTACGAGCCGGAATCCAAAAGACAGCCCATGGAGTGGCGACATCCGGATTCCCCAAGAAAAAAGAAGTTCAAGACACAGTTATCGGCAGGGAAAGTGAGGTGCATGGTCTTTTGGGATAGGCAGGATGTGATTTTGTTGAATTTCCTGGAGCCTGGTGAGACTGTCAATTCTGAACGCTACAAGACGCCGCTGACTAAGCTGAAAGTCCACATTTCCTGAGTCAGGCCAGAAAAGCAGACAACTTTTCGCTTGCAACATGATAACGCTAGACCCCATACCAGTTTGGCAACCACCGCGCACACTGAAAAGTTTGGCTGGACTGTCCCACCACATCCACCTTATAGCCCCAATTTAGTACCTTCAGACTTCCATCTCTTTGGGCCTATGAAAGATGGACTACATGGGCAACATTTTCCAGTCAACGATGCTGTCATTGCAGCTGTAAGAAAGTGGCTAGCCTCTGCTGGTGCAGACCTTTATGGGCGCGGCATACAGGCTCTTGTTCATCACTGGCAAAAGTGCATAAAGAATGGTGGTGATTATGTGCAAAAATAACTGTAAGTAGCTGAAATCTTGCTCTATTTAACTGCATTACTTTGCTTTCTGTATCTGTTGTAGTTTTCATTAAAATATAGGAGGCATTATATATGGAACGCTCCTCGTACAATTATTATTGAGTTTAATTACATATTTTCCCATTCGTGGAAGGTTAAAATTATGTAGAAAAACTTTTAAAAATGAAATATGCTGGCTGTTATGAGTAGAATCCTAATTCTGTGCTCAGTATGTCACATCACTTACTAAAGATTGTGGTTCTGTGGTACAAATTTCTGGCACAGAGAAGTCATGAATATTTGATGTTTGAACCATGACTGCACTGTAATATTACTTGGGCCATAATGAACACTGCTGCTACTATTGCAATGGCCATGGTATCACTATCGTAACCTCCGCTGTTAACCATTCCTAGAACTGTGGTGATATTGTATTGTTTGATGTTGATGTCATGTTCATGCATAAAACGCAATTTTTGCTATTTCTGAGTTTAATTATTTCTGTGGAGTGCCTAAGGAAGAAACTGCAGTCACAGTTTTAATGCCTGGCCATCTTGATATACTTTGGGGCTTGGGAGTAGCATTCCCTTAAATTAATCAGGCATGGAGGTGTGGCTGATATTGACATTATGTCCCATTGGCCCTAACAGCCTGCTAACAAACATTCTAGTGACTGCACAGCACGCCTGTCTGCTGTGCAGATGGTATGTATGTTCTGAAGAGCCACTTGCAGGGATACCCAGACATTTACACTCTGTACAGCTACTACGGATTTTTGTTACTTGAAAAACTATTGAATAAACCAACAAGTATGCAACTTGTTTGGTTTGGGGCTCTCACTGTGAAGAGTTCTGTCAACTAGGATATAATGTTGTATAGTGCGCTAAAAATCAACCAATGTTTTGGAGGATTGTATTGCTTCCATCATCAACGTCGAAGTGTGGACCAAGAAATAAACCAGCATAAAGCTGTCAGCAAGCAGAGCCTTAGCGGTCTCCGTAGTCTAGAGGTAACGATACCACCTCATGACTCATGGTACGAGGGTTCAAACCCGGCGAAGGTCGTGGAATTTTAAAAGGCGGAAAAATTCAGGGAACAAGTCTTCCGGGACGGACTTTAAGCCGTGGGTCCCGTGTCGTAGCTTTACGGCACATAAAAGAACCTATCTCCAAAGGAGGTCACTGAGCCAAATTGAAGGATGTTTCCCGCCCAACAATAGTCTCTAACCCCTCTGATAGATGGGGGAAGCATTATATATACCGCCAAGCCAGTAGAGGCCGAACTCGCTGGCTACGTTGGGACTGATGGTACACACCAATATCGATAGGGTATAGAGACTTGTAGAATATCATAGAGATAAGCACAATGGACCAATACTGGTCTAAGTACATGGGGAAACAAACCCTCTCCAATAACTAACTAACTAAGCAGAGCCTTTGAGCTTGAAGATGGAGTCAGTATTTTCCTCTGTAATGTCAACTGACTTCATCGTCCTAAATTGAATTATAACCACAAATATAAATCACTCCGCCCAATGTGACCTGTAAGTTTTTTACTACATGAAAACTTAACACCCTTACATGTTTCGGTCTCTGTGGACCATCTTCAGAGGGCAAACATCACTACAAATAGGAAACCACCATCACATAAGTTGTTTAGATGTAAAGTACGTACACTTATATGCTACAATACACAGTATACAAAATTGAACATTTCACAAACACAGCAGTTTCCTGGGAATGTAAAGTTTTTTATAAAATTGCATAAAATTTATTCATGCTAATTAAAAAATTTTTTTGAATTGTCAATATTTAAAATTCGTAAACCATGCAGGCTCGTGTTCGTCCTCCCATCGTCCCTCTTATATGGGGCAGATATTGTGCCACCTGGCTATCTTGATGTCGAGGTTCCTTATATCGTCCAGGCTTTGCTCATGGCTACTGTGCTGTTTTCACTGTCACTGTCCACATCAACAATTACAAGAATGTCAGCTGTAACATCTCGTGCTTTCCTGTAAACAATGTGATTTTTAAGCAGTTTAATAGATAGAAATAAAATAATTCCCCCATGCTGTATACTACCTGCTAGCACATGTAAGCCTGGAAGATCAGATGGCAAGAATGCAATCACTTGTCTATCACACCGAAATACACATCTAACTTACAAATCACTTGCCAACATTCTTCATCCTATAACATAACTCTACACACCATTGTTCACATTATACACTGTCAATGAACAGGACTGCCAGCATAACACCAATGAGAACATGTCTTTCACTTAGAATACCGCTTTGTTATAAGCAAGAATTCTCCATGCGAACTAGATATGTACATAAAAGTGGAGAATTTGAATACACTGTGCGTGAATGGAAATCTTAACATTCTCAAACACTACGAAAACTGACTACACATCACTCTATATATCGCACACAAAAATATAACGCCACAATAGAGAATCTAAACTTCGCTTTACACTAGAAATTATTGTGACCAAAACAACATACATTATACCCACCACACACTGTCACACAGAACTAAGATATAAATTCAAAAATAAATTCTTCAATAGAAACTAGAAATTCACTTTCCACCCTCTTCTTAAAAGTATTTATACTAATGCAAAAAAAAGTATATCATTCTGACTAATAACCTACTCACACCTGTCATGTTCAGAGGCTACATACCAAAACTACACCCTCTTTTCTCTCATACCAAATATGCACTCATAAAATCTAATTCACTCTATATCCATATAACCACTTAAACACATTTTGTGCAAATCACTATACATACTTCACACAAGATTATTAATAATAGTGCAAGAATAACCTCAAACACACATTGTCTTTCACTACACACTCACTACTCTTATATGCACTTACTTTCGTTAAATCAATAAATGTGCGTTATGGTGTATTCTTCCTTCACACGTACTTCACTTTCATGATTTAGAGGGAAAGCACTTTGATTTCGTTGTGGAAGAGGAAACACAAGTTTGTAAAATTTGGTGCACTCGCCATTACTCGGTCCAGGATAATACACACATTAAAGCCTACCATTTGCATTATCTCACTGAATCTTTTAAGATATACTTTCAGGCAGATTATTAATCAGAATTGGAACATATATATATATATATATATATAAACATACACACATATAACATTGTATTATTATTTATAAACACCTCTTCGTACCAGGAAAGAAACGTACCTTGATGTTGAACACCGGATATTGACGTCACAGTAACAGGGCAGCCAACCGCTTAACATGACTGAAACAGAAATATTCCATTATCAGTTCCATTTCCGGACGGTAATTTTTCACATTATTTTTTACCCATTTTCGTGTATAATTTATAATCTACTTCCTATTCAGGAAGGGAAATTCGGGCGAAACATACGAATAGCAGTCTCTGAATTGGTCGCGTATCCATCCACGACAAGGAAGGGAACTTCACTGATAATAAAGATTTTTCGTCATAACGTTATGCCACTGGGGGGCAGCATAATGTCATAATATGTAATATTCAGTAGTCATTTGTATGACCGTGGGGGATTCGCAAACTCCTGAGGAGGGAGTGGCGTTTTCGACACAATCTAAGCTACCACGTAGCGATATAGCTTCGGAATATAGGAGCATATATTGATATAATGGGTGGAAAAACAGTCCACACGCACAATTCTATACATAATATCACATTTCGAATTATATTCCATGCTACGACAGTCCTATATTACGTTCGGTGAAATAGCAGCTTCGTAAATGACGTCACTCTTAGGTGTGCGCAATGAACTTCTGCGCATCCAACTGTAACTCCGGGGGTACCCTTGGGTACGATTCGCTGATGTTAGGTTAGGTTAGGTTAGGTTTGCGCAGTAGACTACTGCGCATCCATCTCTATCTTGGAGGGGGCGAAGCTCGGTAATTTACGCTAATGTTAGGTTGTGAGTGTACATTATGATAGGTGTGCGCAAGTGACTACTGCGCATCGAGCCTTCGGCAATATCTTACGATTAAACGTCTCTGATAGCGTATGAAATCATTATATATTTACACGGGACATTTTATTTCCGAATTTTCTCACATGATAAACTCTTGCATATATTTTTCTGTTATACTAACTACGTAATCTATGAAACCTGGGATATATTTCGATATTTATAATGGCCATAAACGCATTTTTTTACGAAATATTGACATTGCAGAACGCTCCCAAGTGCATGATATCACAATTATCTTCATTGACTCTTACAATTTCCAACAGTTCCCGAAATATTCTCTTTTCAAAAGTGTCAATTGTTAACTTTATTATGTTTCTCGACATATGTGAAGGATATACATATACNTACTAACTACGTAATCTATGAAACCTGGGATATATTTCGATATTTATAATGGCCATAAACGCATTTTTTTACGAAATATTGACATTGCAGAACGCTCCCAAGTGCATGATATCACAATTATCTTCATTGACTCTTACAATTTCCAACAGTTCCCGAAATATTCTCTTTTCAAAAGTGTCAATTGTTAACTTTATTATGTTTCTCGACATATGTGAAGGATATACATATACTCTATATGAAAGGTATCCACCCCACAATAGTAGTGCTCAAATATTAGATAGGCAAATCACTTATTACGACCTGAACCTAAGAAAATATCCTTCAACAATCTCCTAAGCATTAAAACAAGAAACCAACACATCACTATATATGTTCAGGACTAAACTATAAGTTACAATTACAAGAATGTCAGCTGTAACATCTCGTGCTTTCCTGTAAACAATGTGATTTTTAAGCAGTTTATTAGATGGAAACAAAATAATTCCACCCATGCTGTATACTACCTGCTAGCACATGTAAGCCTGGAAGATCAGATGGCAAGAATGCAATCACTTGTCTATCACACCGAAATACACATCTAACTTACAAATCACTTGCCATCATTCTTCATCCTATAACATAACTCTACACACCATTTTTCACATTATACACTGTCACTGAACAGGATTCCCAGCATAACACTAATGACAACATGTCTTTCACTTAGCATACCGCTTTGTTATAAGCAAGAATTCTCCATGCGAACTAGATATGTACATAAAAGTGGAGAATTTGAATACACTGTGCGTGAATGGAAATCTTAACATTCTCAAACACAACAAAACCTGACTACACATCACTCTATATCGCACACAAGTATATAACGTCACACTAGAGAAATTCAACTTCGCTTTACACTCGACATTATTGTGACCAAAACAACATACATTATACCCACCACACTGTCACACAGAACTAATATATAAATTCAAAAATAAATTCTTCAATAGGAACTAGAAATTCACTTTGCACCCTCTTCTTAAAAGTAGTTATACTAATGCAAAAAAAAAAAAAAAACATATCATTCTGACTAACAACCTACACACACATGTAACATTCAGAGGATACCTACCATAACTACACCCTCTTTTCTGTCATACCAAATATGCNGACTTCACTTCACTTCTACGTCACAGTAATATAGGGTAGTATGCTGGAGGGGAATGGATGACATCTCAAGGGGGATACACAGGAAGTCAGTCCACAGGGCTTCATTCCATGGGCTTTGAACTGTAAACAGCAGTGTCAACATAACAACAGACTTGTGCAGTAACTACAAACTTGTCCTCTACTGTTACCTCCTCCTTCAGAGTGGCAATATCCCATGTCTCTCTGCTTATACATGACGAATTTAATGATGCACTCACCTGTCCACATTCAAACACAATGATCCTCTGTCATTATTTCATTTTTCATTTCAAGCTTAACTTCAGGAACATCTTGTGACTGTTCCTGCAATAAAACACAACCAGTTTTACTTCATTTATGATGTGACTGAAATTAACATAATACAAATGCCAAGTAGGCAGTGGAAGACTCAAGAATCATAGTTGACATATATCTCTGTTTCTTACATGAAAAATACATGGTCACATGATTGAGTGACTATATGCAGTGTTTGGCTTGGTAATCAGATTCACTGGACACTTACAGAACACAACTATAAATAACTATGACAGTCTCACCAACTTACACACTCCAAACATCACTGTAACTACAGTAAACCTACATTCTACTCAGTCATCATTAGCCCTTGCTCGGTAGCGGCTTCCAACAGCAGATGTTCCCCTTCCTTTGGGTTCCTGAACTGTCCCTGGCCACAGCTACCAGCTTATCATTTCTCATAAATGCAGCTCTCAAATGACTCAACTATCTCAAGCTCCTAATCTTCTAATTGCCGTCTAAAGGATGTCTGTTTAAGGTAGCTGGTCATTGTTACATAGCATCAGCAGATACTACACAGAAAATGTCTCTTCCATTATTGTGTTTTCTCTCGTTGCCGGATAAACATGTCTGCAGAGCTGTTCCCTAGCAACAGCTTTTGTACTGTTGCCTGCTTCGCTAAACCAAACCCCATTTACAGTCACTCTATCATGTGACAGTATGTCCAACTAACCAAATTAACGATAAAATGAAGTTTGAACATGCCATGAATGTGGTGGCGTAGGAAATACAACATCCTTATACTGTATACGCTTGTTATGTAATGTATGATCACTTGTTTGGGGAATGTAACATCCAGTGGCAGGAGCACAGAGTTCTGTGCTGTTTGAATAGTAGTAACAGAACTGTCACACCAATCTTTATCAGCCATAATTAGGTTATATCACCTGCCACTACAGCACTGGCAGTCAAACTGAGAGTCAGGGACAAACATATACCTGTATTGATAAAATGCAATGTCAGGCCTGGTGGGCTGCATGTGTATCACAGTTATGTGATACACGGCGATGAAGGTTAAGACAGCATTACAACTTCTTCTCATACTTTTCGTTCATCCAGTGATCACCTAAAGTGAAGGGATATCTTGTCTACTAGCAACATGAGCCACTAAGCACAATAGATCACTGTAGGTCACAGTGCAAGAGCCGAGAAGGCCCACTCCCTTATACATTCATTCATTCAACAACATGAGCCACTTATACAAAGTATTGTCACGTGTAGGGTGGTACGCGTGATGAAAATGACAGGTTCTAGTTCGGACGATTGGACTTATTAGCCCTTCAGTTACACTCTCTCTCTTAATTACATTTAAATACAGGCAATATAGTGCTATCACTGTTTTACACACATTCCACTTCACCATTGCATAAGCACTAGGATTCTCTGTTGCCCCTAGTTGTCTCCCAGCAATGGATCTCAATACAGAAACTATCACTTCAATTCATTCCAATATTACACATGAATAAAGTCTTCTAATCACACCAAGTCTCCACACAACAGACTTTCCATGGCTGTCTCCTACTGATAACTCAGAACTCAGAACTCTGCCACTGACTCATTGCTAGTTCCAATTTGCTCTCTCACGTACTTCCGCAACTACTGTTCCTCTCTCCGATGAACTCAGAATTCAGCACTCAGTCACTCACTTATATAGCCAAGGGACTGACATTAACACTTTGCGGACCGGTGATTTAAATATTTAAATCACCCTGGAGACTGGCGTTTTTAAACCTACTACCCTAACTTGTGCACTGTTCAATTTAAAAATTAATATAAAATCTCCTAATTAATTTTATGAACTAAAATTTTTAGAGAAGACTTACCAGAGCTCCTAGAAGTGCTTCAGAGTGTGATATTTCTGGAAACATTCCCTTCTGTGAAGAGGCATGACACAGAACTTGCAGATGTAGGAAGTACTGCTTCGCTTCTTGTGCACAGCGCACACATGACACTGCCTAGGATACTTCCCCTTCGATTGTTCGCTCATCACAATTTTCACGAGGGTATGTTTCCGCATATCACTCGAGAGTCGCCCAGGGTGGTCCATATGAGGCCTCCGTGAGGTGGGAGTAGATGGTCACGGTCATACTGCGTCTGTGTCTGATGCAGGTTCTGCTGCCACCGTGAGGTCTGTAGCCCAGGCTTTTACCACATTCATGAGAAATGCCTTGTATTTCAAAGTTGAATTTTCGTTTAACTCCTTGAAAACCAAAAATGAATTGAAAAGGGCACAATTTATAAGCCACAAGGCAACTTTCTTCGTCCATTTTACTGTTTTCCTAGGAAGGGAATAATAGGCCAAGTATTGGTCGGCTCTATCAACTCCCTTCATGAACATATTGCACTGAGAAATACAAAGAGGCTTCTTCTTCACTTGCCCATGTCATCTTTGAACATCAACCATGCTCGAATTGTGAATAGTGGAAACCATATTCACAACGCGAGTATCCCTTCAGGACTGAAGAAGAATGTTCCCCTTCCTCCTGAATGTGGTGTCACCACGTTTCAGGGATTTACATTCCTCTTTCAGATCTGGAGTAAGGCCTCTGTTCACCCTAATTGTACCACAAATACTTACTTTCCTTGAAAGTAGGTATTCTGCAGTTGCCACACTGTTATAAAAATTATCTTGATAAACATGATAATTTTGATCCAGATAGGGATCCAAAATGGAAACAATAGTTTCTTGCAATTTCCTGCCTTCATCGGAATAAATTTCTAAATTTCCAATATAGCCTGAAGTGCTTTCCATGACTACACGAACAAGTAGGCCATACTTTGTGAGTTTCCCAGGATTATACGTTCGAAAATGAAGCCTTCCCCTCCAAGGACTCCAAAAAACATTTCAGCTACTTCAGACACTTGCGTAGGGTCCGATGGCATTTGTCTCACCCCTGGATCACCAGTAAACTTTCCTGAAGTCGGTGTTTTGTCCACTTTACCCCATGTGGCTGTCCCCACAATGCTAGCACTCGCACTTTCATCAGAGCTCTCACTGTCACTTTCACTTTCTCTTCTGGTCACAATATTTTGGGGGCCCCTGTCACTGCCACTGACACTGCCCTCGCTATCAGAAGACGAAGCAGTTGGCAAGTCAGTAACTCATTGGAGATCAATCACAGACTTCTTCTTCTCCGAGAGCTCGCGCGCCCTTCAACTGCTTTCGTCTCTGAGCCATGTTGACACTGAGAATATCTTGCCTCACACATAGAAGCTTCAACTTGAACAAAGGGACTTTTCTTTAGAGTGAGAGGGGAATAGAAAGTGGTCATGTTGCTGACTCGGAAAACAAACATTCCGAAGGTCAGCTACGCAGTACTTTTACAGACATGTGGCCACCAAAGCGAGGAATAGTGTGCTGCAACATAACATGTCCTAAAAGCCTAAATCTAGGCAACTGGTCTGCCACGTTTAAAACCCAAATGCCTAGGCCGAGGCGTCTGGTCAGTGAGGTGTTAAAAAACAGGAAACACATATCACTTGACCCTTACCCACTGTTGCTGTGTGACATCACTGCAGCTGATGGACAGGCAAGAAACATGTCAGGTGACAGCCACCTACTGTCGATGTGTGACATCACCGACCTTACGTCAACTGCCGGACACATGGAAAACGCAGCTTGCTCTACTGTTGCAGGCGCGTATTGTGCTTACAGAGATACTGCCTGGCAATGTGTTGATCAAATATGCCACAGTATTTTAATTTTACTTGGATGGTGACTGGTAACATTCAAAATTTCACTGTTTCTTTGATATAGATGTCAGCTAATTATGAAGTAGGTTGCCTCTTGTAGCATGCAATAACTTGTCTGTAACTGCGTGGTGTACTGTGTTTCTGATTGGTACTTCCAACTGATGTTGGCATGTGCAAATATGTCTGTTATTACTTCTTAGTGTAGGTTTTGCTGTGCATGTACTGGGTTATATTGGACAATGTCTGCAGGAACCATCAGTGTCCCTTTGTCTGGGGTATCACAGAGATGTGAAGCACAAGAGATGCTGGCGTAACAAAGAACACTTGCTTGTTGGCTTCACCGCAGCTGGGGAATGCACTCTCCCCATTTACAAATGCCAGTATACTATATACCAGATACAAGGTTCTGAGGCAGTGTCTGTTTATTTACTGACTTATCAAATGATGGTTTGGAATTAGACAGTGCTTAAACTTCAATGGCCACACGTTGCACTACTGCAATGGATACATGTGCATGGCCCAACTGGCTGAGGTATCGCATTTTCAGTACTCCTCACTTAAAATCTGCATGCCTAGCCCATATTACTAGCAAATTTAAGATCCCTTATTCCTGGATGATAAAGGTTACAGAATACTCAAAATCAACAGAGATAAAGCAAGCAGCTGCAGCATTCTTGACTGTTATCTTCAAGTTACATGCACGGAAGCTTGGTTCAGTTACTGGTTCTCCCAGCCAAGGGTTGCTACAGTTTACCCTAGTCTCTCCATGCACATGGGCTGACAATATGTACAAAGAGGCCACAAGTGCCTCCTCCCAAATCCATGTCACAGTTCTGATGCATTTACTCAGGACAGGAACCAGTGGCAGGCCCCTATGAGCACGGGAATGAACCTTTGCATTCCATAAATTAAATGAAATTACTTGAATAGCTGAACACGTATTGACAACATGCAGTCTCGATGGTAGAAACTCATGTTTCAGATAAACACTGCCTCCATCTTCAGGTTATGAGTATTAAGTCTGTATAAAGGGCATGGAATTTCTTGAGCAGCTGAATCATTAGTTTCAATTACGATATCATGCAGTCTGGTAAGAGGTTACCAATGTTTTGGAGGAACCTACTGCATCCAGCTTCAGGGCAGAAGACTGTTAGCTTCCCAAGGACTCAGTCACTCAGCAATGCAAATAAAATGGGAACTCACTAGAGTTTCAGTCTTCAGTACCAGTGTGTCTGCAGCCAACAGGGGACCCTCAGACTCCATGCCATGCTGTGAACAATAGATCTTCTATAGCATTCACTGCATAGGCATGTGAAAACAAGTTTAGTATCTGCATCTCTATCACATTTGTGTAATACAGGGTGTACCATGCAATATAGAATTGCAAACAATAACAATGTACTGCAATATAGAATTGCAATCGGAAGCTGTTCCTCTTTAACTTTCCTCATGACACTCAAGTCAATGTGACTGTGGTTGCTAGGCTGCTGTCACAGTAGAACAGATGCATCATGCATTCACGAGCAGAGCATGTGTTCATTCTCAAACATTACTTCACATCAAAATCATGTGCTGCTGAGTGGGANCTCTGTCTGTCCCTCTGTTGTAGACTGTATTGCATTTTAAGTGATACACCCTGTATAAAAGTGTAACTTTCCAGTTCTTTCCATTTCCTACAGCAGACCCAACAGAGAACATTCATGACACTATGAAATTTACTCTATACTCTTACCAGTACGAACAGCAGCCATGGCTGTTAAAGTGATGTGTAAGTATTGTGGTAAAGTAAGGTAAGGTAAAGTTGTCCCTGCCATGAAGGCGTATGGGAAAGTGGAAGTGCAGATGGTGATAGAGTTTGGGATACAAATTGAATTCTCACTTCCAGTCTTCTTTTTAATTACCTAACTTCAATTATTAGTTTGATGTCATTCCTTTGTTGAAGTTTTAGCCATAGTATATACCTCATACTGACAAGGAGAGCATCCATTTGCCAGGTGAAAAACACGCAATTCTCTTTATGCAATCATTGCCCAAAAATCAGAGCTGGGAATGTCAGCCAAGTGGGGATAGCCTGACCATGAAAGAGTTACTGATGCTGCACCGACTACGATGTTTAAGAAATTATTGGAATACAGGGTTCTGCTGAGCTAACCCGCTTGCTGCTAAATGTATGACTTACCAGAGCTTCAGTCTTTACTGCATGTAGTACCGACTGCTCCTCCTGTTGTATTTGGCCATAGGAAGATGACTGTAGGGTGTCACTATACAAAGCAGGTTCCACTTTGATCATAATCTTGTTGTCCTGTAAAATAATACAGGATGAATCGTATAGAACCGGCCCGATGAATTTGCTAATAATTCCGCAGGTGATGCATATAACCACTCACAATTACGACATAANAATTCTCGCAGAGAAGGAAAAAAATTGGCAAATTTCTTTTTGGAGTCAGTGCAAAAATTTTAACATGTTTTATACAATCTGTAAATTACAATATCTGATTCTATATTCTTTCGAGAAAAAAACAGCGTTTATTTCGTTTGTTTATCACAGAAATAGCAGAAATAGGAGCTAATTTAGTAAGTGACTTACAGCTTTTACGGATCTCTAAGAGCGGCCCTTTAAAGAATTCCGTTCTGCTGGGAAAACATGAATTTAAAGGGCCGTAGGATAAAGGTTAATATCTGTATGGTATATTTTATATTACAGCTCATTTTGTCAGGCCAGTTCTATATGAATCACCCTGTATAATCAGTTCTTGTTCTTGAGCCTTCATGGCCTCAATTTAACGAGTAAGGCTTATTTTCAGCCACTATGCACTGGTATGCATACCAGCAAACAATTGCTGCTTACAGGTAAACTTGTTAAAAATCCGAAGTCACATGTCAGTGCATTGTCTGTTTTGGTCTTCTGGCTAAAATTGAGTGTCAGAGTACTCGCAGACATGATTTTAGGAATAAAAAGGGCTATTAATAAGAAACTTTGACAGTCTTGGGGGGTTAATGTGCTGTATGTTGGAGCTGTTCCAGCTTTTAATGAAAATGGCAGATGAAATGTATGTCAAAGCAATTGATCAGTTTCAACATATGGCATGATGAACTACAAAAGCTGAAGTTATGCAATATAATCAGTATCAGATATTATGCCATTACAATTTACTGTAAGTATGAATTGGATGAGGTCCCGCCATAGCTCAAGCGGTTAGTCGCTGGCTTCCCACCGCGGCGGCCCAGATTCGATCCCAGGTCTGGTCAAGTGGGATTTGTGTTGGACAAAGTGGTGCTGGGGCAGGTTTTCTCCGAGGACTTCGGTTTCCCCTGCCAATCTTCATTCCACCAATTGCTCCACAATCACCCTCACCTATCATCTGGAGCTGGTACAATAGGCCAGAAGTGGTCGCAGTACAAGGGACTTAGTCCCACCCCACTAGCAATAAAAAAAAAATGAACTGGATGAAAGAGAATTCTAAGTTCAGAAAACCGTCACTAATGTGATTACAGTTAATCTGGATGTCAGGAAATGCAGATCAAACTATGACAACACTGTTCACAGTTGAGTACATGCTTTAAGAGACACATGGCATTTAGAAAGGCAGATGAGTCACATGCCTCATCAGCATGAGAACCTGAAATTGCAATTAATTTCTGTGTTGGTCTTAAACAACAGTCCCACAAAAATCAAAAACATTTTCTTATTAAAAATATATCAAACACCAGCATTTTCTAAAATGAGCACAATTTGAGAAGTACAGGAAAGTTTATTTTGAGTTTAACGCAAAACAAGGGTTACAGCGGATTGATACACACTGCAGTGAAATGTGCACAGAAACTTACGTGTTGATATGCAACAAAAAATTTTGTAAAATCTTTGGAGGTGAAGTATGAAGATAGATGGATATGACAGTCATGCAAAATGTATCAAGAATGCATCAGAACATGGTGGATGGGCAAAGTGGGTACCACATTCCCTTCTTGTCAAAACAACCCTTCATCTGAAGGGAACATAATCTGTGATGTCAATACTCCCACCTCAGAAATGGATTCTGTGCCATAGCCGAGATGGGGCACAGGTCAGAAAGGATAATGTATCTGGAGGCACAAGAAATCAAGCAACACTGTGTCAAGTCAGGTTCAACTTACCTCTCCATCACTTGCATTGCCGTCTGCTGATACACCAAAACAGCTGCTATTTTTGAGAGTATACATAGATACATAACTGATACTGTCATGCAAGTCAGTTTTAGATACGACCAATGGCTTCTTCTCACATGTGTCATTTCCTTCCAAGTGTCTTCCTTTGTTCTGTGTGATGACATTCTGAAACAGTTTTGACTCTGTACTTATCAGAATTGCAATGTGTCACAGGCACCAACTGGCTTATGTTACTATGTCCCTGTGAACTTGATATTCACCTTCAGAAGCATGTCTTTCTTGATCAGTACCTTAACATCCACTAGACTAACAATAATACCAATAAGTTCTGAGTTGTTTATTAGTCTTTCAATCATTTTGTATGTATATACAGAAGAACAGGAATTAAGATGGTACAGTCATCTAATGTGAATGGAGGACTGCAGTTTTACTAGACAGGTTGCAGAATGGAACCCACAGAGGAAAAGGAGGCACAGCAGATGAGTCAACACAAGGAAGCGATTATTGGCAGTATGCAAAGCAGAAAACTCCAAGGATGAAGAAAGTTTTGATTGAGAGCTCTGGAGGAAAAAACTATAACTTTGGGTTGAGGAAAAATGTGCATTCACAGAAAATCCCTTTAACAACAACAACAACAACAACAACAACAACAACAACAACAAAACAATGGAAGCCCAACTCCATACAATATGGACAGTCTTGGAACATAAGGAAAGAGCCCATACTTTAGATGGGGACCACTAACATGATACCAATGCATGTAACACATGTAACACACCATTCACATGTGTGATTTCCTGTCAAAAGCAAATGGTGAAGTGGGCTTTTGTCAGCCAAACAGAAATTAAAGACTAGCATCATATACATGGGCAGGTACAAAGTAAATGTAGTACTGGTGCTCAGGATATGGCACAAGGAAGAAGTCCAGAGGAATACATCACACTATTCCAGGCAGAAGTACATGTCATGAAGGTGTCTGCAGCAGCAAATACAGACCAAGGCTATACAAACAGGAACATCTACATTCTGTCAGTCAAGCTGCAATCAGAGCACTTGACCAGTGCCAGCTAAGGACTCTAAACTGGTCTAGGACTGCCAATAATTCCTAACAAAACTGGCTGAGCATATCAGGATGCAACTGATATGGGGTCTGGACACAGAGAAATTGAAGGGAATCATGTTGCCAATCACTTGGCAACAGCTGGATTAGAACACCCATTAATAGGACCTGAACTGGCAGTGGTATCTTGGAGAAAGTTACCAAGTGGACGAAGAGGGACTGGATGAATAGAGACAACAATAAATATCAGGAATCCACACTGAATTAAAACAGGCAAAGGGCATATCTTGGGAACTCTCTGCCAAAAGAACTAGGGAACTATTAAGAGTTAAACAGGAATCAGCCATGACACTTTAAAAGAACTAGTCACACGATGCTGTCACTGGAAAGGACACCTACTGAAACTGGGACTAGTAAAGAGTCCCACCCAAGAAAGCTGCCATAGGAAAGCCTTACACACCCTATGTTACTGTGAGGTTCCAGCTCAATTAAGGTTTCTTCACCTAGGACTCAATTTAACAAAGGTGTGTTACTATCAAAATGTCACAGTGATAAAAGTTCAAGCTGCTAGACAGCTAATTAAAAAAGTGATGACCAACAGATTGCAGTCAGTCACGATGCCAGGGCCTGCATGTTCCACACCTTTAATCATATGTAATCGAGATTTCAGTGACAATCCACCACTGGATCAGTCTTGACAGCAATGTCATAAACCATGAACTAAAACAGGGCAAGAAGAAGCATCCAATGACCAATCCTATCTGACTTCTTTGCATGGTGACACAGACAAGACAAAGGCTGACTAACAATGTGCAAGGTAAATCTTTGTGTTTGAGATGCGACCAGAACTCTTCACAGCCAAATATCACTGCCAGACATTCCTTCCCACAGGCTGAGTACCTTCTCTCAGCAGGAGACAATAGGAGACTATAATAAACAGTAGGCGCTAGATCACCACCAGCCAAATAAAGTCTGTTGATATTCCACCTGGATGCAATTTAGGACCATCTTGAATTGTGGGTGAAACAGCTCCACTAGTTGAGAACAGTTTTCAATAAAGTGGTCATAAAAAGCCACCACAAGCCTTAAATTCTTAGGAGGCAGAAACTTACAGAGTGCCTCAACTCTTTCAACTAGTATCTCAACAACCTGTGCAGACAGATAATGTCCCAAAAATTTAATTTCCTCTTGAGCCAAATGGACGTTTTCATAGTTATTGTAAATCCCACCATTTCTAGTTACTTCCCCATGAAGTTGTAAGGTGCTCTTCGAAGGTGAATAAGTAAATGACCAAGTCACCCATAAAGTCGTACATATACTGCTCTTCAGGATCTTCGAACAGGGAATCCGCCACCCTGCACAAGACCTGGCATTCAATTAGAGCAATCTTGAGACAGAAGTGTAACAGTTGAGGGAGATGTGGAAGTGGCTTAATCCAGAGGGCATTTCCATGGCTTTGGTATTATGTGGTGTGACAAAAAAACTTTCTGGACTGACCACAAAACTATGCTCCTTCAGTTAGTTAAAAACTTCTCTGCTTGGAGGAGGTAGAGTAGAGTATGGTAATTCACTTGCCATACATTTCACAATCTAACTTCCATCACTGAAAAGTGACAGCTTATGAAGTGAGGTTAAGTGCTATGTGATTTGCGTTCTATCAGACAATGGAAGATTTCAATAAGAAATGCAGGTGAATCAATTTCTGCTACACCTGTGATGACCTTCTAATAGGACTGTCAGTCTCTCTGACATTTTCTTTTAAGGTCCTGATGCACATAGATGTGCTGCCCTTTCTCATTAGTCAACATTTGGTGCACAGTTCTGCCTAGCTTAAAGCCATTTTCTGATAGAACACAAAGTGGAGTGGGCATAAAATGCAAGCTCACTTCACAGAATGTTACTTCTCAGTGATACAAGCTACAACTGTCAAACCAATCAGAAATGACTCAGCAGATTCTAATGCACCTATGCCTGGCACAGAAGTTTTGTACTAATTGCAGTAGTTTCATATTTCAGTCATTCAAAAACTATCTGATCAAGGTATGTACACATATCTCGGTACTCTGTGTTGTGGCCTATGTTAAGTCTTATCGTACATAAGAATAAATATTCATATAAAAGTTATACATCTGCTTATAAACTACATCTATACCAAATTTCATGGGGCACGCAGCAGCGTAATTGGTTGAAGGGCTACAAGCCGGAAGGTTGCAGGTTCACGTCCCGATGAGGTCATTGGATTTTTTCAGTTGACCTAATCCTTCCAGCCACACTAGGCCCTGGGGTTTACTCAGCCTCTAACAGAAATGAGTACCAGGAATTAATTAAATAATTTTCCTGGGGAGTAAAGCGCAGCTGGCGCATAAGGCTGACAACCTTACCACCATCTCACAACCCTATGGGCCTTCACAGCCTGGTACAGGGATAGCTTTACCTTTTTCACCACATTTCACACTTCATCCTCAACAGTTAATCAGTTGCAGCACAGTCTTCATATAAAGTTTCACAAAAACTGGTCACTTACTTTCTACAACACTCATTAACAGCCAGATATTCACAGCCTAAATTGGGCTCTAAGGAAGGAATTTCATTCTTCTGTGATCCGAAACATTTAAAAATAACAATACATATGAAGATCACCTGTGAACACACCTTTGCACTCTGCCTATGGTTCCGTCTCTTCCCCTTGTGACTGACACCAATGTGGTACACAAGGTTTCTTTTGTGATAGTATGAACTGGAAAATATAAGCAAACAGATTAGTAACTTCATGTGTTCGCCTAGCTACTAGAGTTCAATGGTGATCGTGATCGAATCAGTAACTACACACAGAGTTCTATGTTTCTGCCACGTTTCTCTTCTGCATAGTGAAAAAAGATTGGAGTGGATTGCACCCCATAATGCAGCACAAACAATTAGCAACAGAAGTTGCTAAACTTTATCACGCTTACTTAAAGATGGTGCCAGTCATATATAAATTGGCAAGTCTCCAATACTGAGTTTTACCAAATCTGTGGAACTGTTTATGGATACATGGAAAATTCCACTTATGACCTTCTGCAAACTGGGATCTTTCATGGATCAGTGTGGCTGAAAGTTGGCACTGCCTGAAACCTTTAGTGAAATTCTGCCACATCAAATTCTAAGAAAATCCATTCAATTGTTCAGGTGCTCATACTAAGTCACACGCACACAGACAAATGGACAGACATGACTTCCACACTGATATACTTTCTTGCTTTACAAAGAAATCAATCCTTTACCTGAGGGCTGAGGCTCTCATGGCAGCATGTGAAAACAATGGACATCTGAGATGTGATGCCATTTAGTTTCTATACACATACTGTTTCAGAGAAAATGCTTAAATTTTCAAAGATTTCATTACTCAATGTTTATTTGCAACAAAAGTTGAAAATGAAACCTCAAAATATCAGCAAATCAGCAGCAGAGGGCCACCCCACGAAGCAGTCACTAGTATCATCTTCATTAATGTGATGATCAATGACATACCAGCACAACAGGTGAAATAAAGAATGTTAAGTAAGCACTCTTCCTGGCACCAAATAATTTGGATATCACTGCCAAAACGTCAGACACACCAGCTCTCAAAAATATGTTATGAAGATGCTACGACAATAAACACAAACAAAAAACATTCTATCAGATCTTCACCTGAGCCAAAAACAACTCAAGTAAGTTTGAAAATCAATAATAACCATGTTGTGTAGACAGTGCGAGCCAGTATCTGGGAGTGTTCAGCAGAATAGAAGTCAGTCAGTCAGATGAAGCAGCCGCAGGAAGAAGAACTGAACACGTGATTAGAAGAATCTGTATGTGATAGTTTGTGATAACTGAGAAGGTACTGGGAGTGTGAAATTCAACGACACTTGTATAGCTCCCATGTTATACTGTAAATAAGTGAAGACTACTGAAGATAGCGTGAAGAGATTAGTGTGTAGGGTTTGTAAATTGTGTAAACCCACAAGCCAAAGAAGGGGACTACAGAGAAATACACAAAGACGCAAACTAGCTGAATAAAAATAGATGTGATTCAATGGTGAGCTTCCATAAACAATTGGATCAGCTAAGTACTCACCGCGCCGGTCACGGTAGCCGAGCGGTCTAAGGCATGCACTGCCTTCGCTTGCTCGGAAGCCGAGATCGTGGGTTCGAATCCCACTCAGGGCATGGATGTTTGTGTGCGTTTTTCTGTGTTTGTGTACAGGTAGAGGTCTTGTGACAAGCTGATCACCCGCCCAAGGAGTCCTACCATATGTCTTAAGATCTAGAAAAACCGAAGTGAACGGAGAAGTTCATGGAGGTAGGCCTAGGCCCACTGGGGCTGTGGTGCCAAGGAAAAGAAAAGTACTCACCGTGCACAGTTGCTGTATGGGCAGGACAGCATTTCTCTTTGTGATGATTCTTGGTGAACAGACATATGTGTCAACAGCCGACACTTTGCTTTGAAACTTTTGTTGCATACATCACAGACGAATTCTGGAAGCATAACATATAAGTGCATAATGCTAGACATGACAAAAATGCACACACTCTTTTGTGGCTAAAACAAATTGTATATGAAGTATCATCATTAATTAAGGAATCATTTTCTTGCTCTTTCAGTACCTACTGTCCAAACGCCAACATCGTTNTTGCTAGACATGACAAAAATGCACACATTCTTTTGTGGCTAAAACAAATTGTATATGAAGTATCATTAATTAAGGAATTATTTTCTTGCTCTTTCAGTACCTACTGTCCAAACGCCAACATCGTTTTTTGCACTTCTCACTCAAGAACTTATAGAAAAGTGTCACAACAGGAAATGTGGATCAGGCTATAGATGACATTTGTACCTTCTAAATTATTACATCCTAGTAGAGTTGTATATAAACGGTGATTGTAGCATTCAGGAGAAAAGAAGTCTGCCTCTCTTTAGGTGCAGTTTGATGCATGTGTATCCCCTTAAAATGTGATAGCTAAGTTCTCAAGAGCAGTTTTGTAACTTGAAATTGTTACTACTCTTCTGGTTTCACTGCCTTTAATTTTCAGTGAAAGTTATGCAGTTCCATTGCATTTAATACCATTCATATTGACTCTCTGCTAATCCTAATTCTTTTCATTTCAGATAATTATACAATTTAAAAATATGTATGAAATGGCATTAATGCAAAACCTTACCGCCATCTTTGAGCCGACTGTCTAGATAATGTGGGACCCTCAACGTCTCACAACCCTATGAGCCTTCACGGCCTGGTACAGGAATAGCTTTACTTACTTTACTTACTTACCATATAAGTCAGAACACTGTTCTTATGGAAGTTAGTATAATTGGTGCAAAAGTGTTGAATTGACATAACTACTTGTTCCTTCCCNACTTTACTTACTTTACTTACTTACCATATAAGTCAGATTACTTACTTTACTTACTTACCATATAAGTCAGAACACTGTTCTTGTGGAAGTTAGTACAATTGGTGCAAAAGTGTTGAATTGACATAACTACTTGTTCCTTCCCTGTGCTGACAGTGGTACAAAACAAAATTTATGAGAAGAATCTGAGAAAGTTCAGTGACATAATCCAAAAGGTTGAACTTTCACTTGAAAAATTCTGGCAAAGTAGGATGGTGTAGTGCTTTATGCCTCAGCAAGTGTGTGTAGCATTCGAACTGCTTCCCTCACTCACCTGTATGATGGTGTAGTGCTGTATGACTCGGTAAGTGTGTGTAGCATTCAAACTGTGTCCTACACCTACCTGTGGGATGATGCAGTGTTGTATGCCTCAGTAAGTGTGTGTAGCATTCAAAGTGCTTCCCACAATCAGAAACCTCACATAAGTAGTTCTTCGCATGCCGCCTATTGTGGCGATTGAAGTCCCTCTGGTTTATGAAACCCAGCTGACATGTAGAACACCTAAAACAAAATCATTATGCAATGTGTCTACACAACTGACAATATTTCACAGAGTTACTCTGGAGTAGCACATCAAGTTTAACCCTTACAGACATGTGGTTAATATACTTGTAAGTGTCACCTGCTTTAATATTATAAAACTTTATCTCCTTTCACCCTCTGCAGTCCTATGTCAGACTGAGTCTGCCATTGAAAATTGCTAGTTGAAGTCCTGTGTTGAAGTGAGTCTGCCAAATTTTGTATGCATTTTGTACATGATCTGAGTCAGAGGGAGGCAAAGATCTGTGTACAGCTGCCTAATGACTTAACTCATAAATGACACTTCCAAATTTAGAGCAGCCCTAAAGAGATTTCTTCTCACAAATTCCTTCTACAGCATAGAGGAATATTATTGTTGGAAACAAAGATTTAGATTTTTGCGTTTTATTGCTGCTGTTCCATAAAAGGAACGTTGTTTACATCATCTGTGCAATTGTCTACAGAGCAAATAATTAAAGATATGATTGGATATTGTGACTGAGAAGTGTGAAACACATGAAAATGATGTAGTTATTGTGAAGTTGTTGACTGAAGTAAGGAACAAGAGTTTTAGTAGCAACAAGTACAAATAGATTGTTTTAAACCATAGATGGAGATTTTTAATTGGTATATTGTTTTATGATATAATTCTGTAATTGGTTTTATGTTCTTGTAGATTTATTTTAATTACAGATATCACATACATAACTGACAACATTTGATTTATGATGGCTTGTTGTGTATATATATATATATATATATATATATGTTTTGAGAGATGTATGTTGTTTTGCTATTGCTTATGATATTCTGTGAAAAGTTCTATTACTTGTGGTCTTGTACCAGTGATTGATCTTTGAATGCAATAAATGAAATGACATGAAATGAAACATGCACTACACAGGTCACTAGTGTCAGTGGTACAGTCCTTGAAGAATATTTCACACAGTCAATATTCAAACAGCAGGAGCTGTGATCTTTTCAGACAATATTCTCATCATATTTAGTGAAGTTTCTTTCATTTTATGCAAGCTATAAAGAAGAACGAACAAGTTCATAACAGCAGTTGAAATTACATGGCTCAGTGATATTTAAATGAACAAGCAGAGAGCTATACTGGTATTTAAATGTGATTGCAGATGGCTGACATTAAGAAACACT